>NW_027287538.1:25939621-26292121 GCF_022747635.1 Hetaerina americana
CGATTGCAGAAGTGGAAGTTGTGATGGGAGTTTTGAAAGAAATGGGTACGAGATATGTTCCACCATTTGTTTGGACGTGTATGCACGAATCCAATTTTATCCCATTTTCCACATTTTGCAAGTATCGTACACTCGCCAATAGAAGAAACTCTAACTTCTTTAAAAAGTACCAAAAACAGTATATTTTTAGTAAGCAAATAACGAAACGAGATTTGTAATCTAGTGTACTTAACTTCTAACTGAAAGAAATGCTGTTAGAATCGGTATAGGGCTAATGTTTTTTCCTAAATCTGGAATAAGAGTGTTCATCGCGCCTTAAATTCAAACTGAAATCTATCATTTTTATAATATGCAGTTGAGGGCATGTACCATTTTTCCTCCCGTGAAATCTCTTTTTAAAGTTATACTTTTATAACTTGATAAATATAATAGTGTGCCTGCATCATTTTTCAATTCAATTAGCCATCCCTTTACTTTCTCTGCGATTTTTGTATTTAAATTTTCTTGACTCCAAAAGCTAAACTCAAGAGGCTTCGCACTATGTCTTCTAAGTATCTCTTGAGCATTTTCTCTCCGTTACCTATGGCTCAAAATGTGAATGCTAATAATCCACGAACCTTTAAAAGTTCCGATGTGATAAACATATATGTTTTAACTATTGTCAACAGTAAAACTGAATCTTTATATATTTTCATAAGTGGTGGCTCATTGAAATGATATTCTTCCGTGAGTGTTGAATGGAGCTTATTGATCCAGCGAGTATGTATGCCATTCACTGGCACATACTAGGTAAAATATGACCATGTTTTTCTAAAGGGAGTCTTTTAAGTCAAAATTTTACATTTTTTGTATTTCATAAAGACCCTCTTGATTTATTCGGCATCAGGCCAAAAATGATGACGATGTGCTCTTTATTTTGACCTATGTAGCTTTTTTATCATTCGGAATTCATTGCTTTGGTTCCATAATTTTAACAGGCTTGTACGGTCGACGTAAGATTCGCGGATATTGTAGAGGCTCTAAATAACCCTCGCCCGCTCACTGGAACTGATCCAATATGTGGATTCATGTTTACTCGATGTACCGCACAAGAAGTTAAGTAATTGACGTAGAGAAACTCTTCTTTCGGTAAAGAATGAAAGGTGACGTGGTCTAGAATTAGTGCGCTGCAGGGCACTTAAATCTATGCTTTAATTGGTGGGGCACGTGCAATCACAAAATACCTCCAAACCCATTCAATGAGGGCCTTCATTACTTCACGCAGGGAAGTAGGAAAAAGTAACATTTAATCTTGAAAATTGTATCATTATATGGGGTTAATCCACCAATATTTAAATTTAGTTCCATGCACTTTCAACGATCAGTTTATTTGATACGTATTAATTTTTAATCGGATATCAGGGCATTACGTAATAGTTTGGTATTAGAAATTCATAAGAAACTATATTTTAAAATTTTCAAGAATGTTCAGAGATCCGTTCACTGTCATAAAAGCTCAGTGTAATATGCTCAAGTCCTTTAGAAACCAAGACTGGGTAATTAAGTAGATACTGTACTGAGGAAATCTTGGCTAGTAACGCTTTTAATGTGCCGTCATGCTATTTAGTTGAGGGTTTTCTTACTACTATTTATTCATAATCATTGTCATTGTCTCTGAATCACTTAGAATAGATCCCATTTTTATTTAATGAGAAAATTAATTATAAAAACATTGTTAAAAGTTATTACAGTTGCTATGATATGTTCTCTTGATAAATATTAAATTAATTATTCTTTATTAACATAATCTACCAATCTTCCCTCTGATTTTTGAGATATAAGTTGAGTAAATTTATTTGCACAAGTAACATAAAGCGAATTTGATAAAATTATTAGAACTTCAGTTTAACTGGAGTAGATAGATAAGTAAATTTAGCGGGAATAGGTAGATAGGCTAGACTGAGGCATGATTTATGCATGGCGTGATCAAGGTAGTCGATTCCTGTAAAAAATCTTTTGATACGCTTAGAGTCATAATTGCTGATTGGTCATGCAGAGAAGTATTTATGTTCCTAGACTAAAAGAAAAGTTCTTTATTGAGCCGACAGGAATGGCGCCTGTTCTCACTGAAGTATTTATGAAAATGATTGTCCCTCGCCAAAGAAAGTATTAAATAAGGAGAAGGATGAGTTCACTCAATTATCCAACAGTGTAATATTGGTGGAACTATTGATAAGTAAGTTTAGAAGGTTTCTTAAATCTAATCTCACCACACCTATATGTAGCCGGGTAAAGAGTGGCAGGGAATATGTGGTAGAGAAGGGCTCATCTGTAAGAATATGCATGCGATATGCTTTGACGATATCGAGGAATGAATTGGCAAAATTCGAAAAATGAATGGAGAAAAGGAGTTTCGATTGGTAGGTTACTGCCGCACCCTCTATAACCTACAGAATTCCTCCCTTTCTCCCTTGCGTAAGGGGGAGTGGAAGACGAGGGAATATTGCAGCGAAAAATACAGAGTAATACAATACAGAAGGGAATAATTGGTCTGCCGTAGTGCTAAATGACGAAAAGTTGGAGGAGAGTTTAGGAAATTGGAATTTGATGACTGATAAAATATTATTAGAAGTTAAGACAAGATGCGACAAAGTTAGTCGTTAATTTGTTGGATCTGGTAGAAATGCGATGCGTAGGAAAAATAAGCAGTCAATATGATCAATTTGAGAAATTAATTGGAAAAGCACAAGGAGGAAAACTTTCGAATATAATGAAAAATAAGAACGCAAAGGTGAACGCAGACAAAAATGTGAATGTGTGTACATGGTGAATGTGAAACAAAGGTGAATGATATAAAACTGAGGATTGCGCGGTTTTCATATCATACCTCTTTTGATGACAAAGGGTTTAACAGGAAATGATGGAAGGAAGTGCGCTAAGAGTTAGGGAGAAGGACATAATGTGTTTAAATTATTAAACTAATGGATTATCCAATAAGGCCAGCGGGACATGATGGATGGAGTAATGCGATGGTACCGAGAAACTTCAATGACTGCCAAAAGTAAACGGACTGGAAATATGGAACAACCGTAATGGTTTTTTAAAAAACGTGCAATAAGGAAGAGAATAATATAAATCGCATTGAAAAATATTTTATACTAAAGTATAGTGTGTGAAAAAACTCTTAGAGTGAACTTATTAGTCTATGAACTGTGCGTAGATGTGAATAGGGAATCTGACTTTTCTATCTTAACAGACGTCAAAGTGGAAAACTTCATAAGTCACATAAAAGTGAATAAAAGTTTTGGAAAATAAAATATGAATATTATGAAATGAGTAAAATGGAAAAAAGATTTTCTATCTCCACAGATATCGAAGTGGAAAAAATCATCAAGTCAAATATGATATAAACAAATTTTTGAAATAGAAGCTATGCCTATTATAAACTGTCTATTTGAAAATTGGTAAAAAAGAAGTATTTCTAGTATGTAAAACGAAGAAGTTAGCCAAAATACTTAATTAGATTAATATCAATCCCAATTTAAGAGGCAGTGGAATCTCCCCTTCTTAATTTTCAATTCTAATTTGCACGTCGTGAGATAAATGTTTACTACATTCTAAGGTGCATGTGTATGTTAGTTGATAGCTTTATGTACTTGCATGGGTGGAAGTTAAAAAGGATTTTACGTGAATATATATTCGTCACTGTGGGTGTAGGTGTGCATAAATATGTAGGCTTTGTATGTTGTTGCATTCTCTTTCTCGTTGACCTAACTTCCCCCGGCACATGCCCTTGCGGCGGGTTGCGGGTAATTATGTAGATGTAGACCTGTGGGAGATTTGGGATGGACAGTGATACGTGCGAAGGAGAGTAAGATAGGATTTCCGGACAATAACGAGCCTTTACCACTCTTCGTGGTTTTTTTTTATTATCTGACGAAATATCATGAGTGAATGGGGGTAAAAATGAAATTAGGTAGGGAGCTTATCACTTCATTTATATTTTTGGGTCATAAAGGTTTATGTAGCAAGGTGTCAAAGGATATCCGCCATTGTGAGCCGCTTTAGAGTATGAAAGTAAGAAAGAAGTATAGGATGAAGATAGATCAAAATAAAATGGAAGGAACGAGATTCTTAGATTGCAGGAGGCTTTGTTGGCCATTAAAGCTGGTGGACATAAATCATGGCAGGTGAGACCGAACTTATTTTTCTTTTAATAGTAGTCCACCGGCTTAGGGTGGGTTTATGATGGACTCTGAGACCGTTCACTACAGTACTCCTAAGTCCTAACTAGCATAGCAAAAAAAATCGTTGAATCTTACACTACATATTAAAAAAGCTCATTTTTTAACTCTTCCAACTATACGTATATCTCCATTAATTTTATCCAAAATGCCTTTTCTTTTCATCTCTATACCTTGCTTTCCCAGTATTCTACCTTCTATTGCCGTTCTCAGCACTAAATTGCCTCTCAGCATCACCGGCATCCAGTTTACCTGCCTTCTTCAAATTTCTCCCAAAAATTTTCCTTTTATCTTCTTTTCTATGACTAGAATTGTATCGTTATTTTGGCTTTCGTCCATTTTATTTTTTTTCATTCTCCTTCATACTCCCATTTCAAAGGCCCCAAACCACACTTATCGCCCAGCCTCTACGATCTTGTCTCTGAAGCATGTAAAACTACGCTCCATATAAAAAGTTTTCACCATTATTTTCTTCATGTCTTTATTTAATGTGTCTGTCATCAACTTCCGCCTCTGTGTAAACTCTTGTTGCCTGATGTAATTATTCTTTTAATGCGCTTTCTATTCTGCCGACCTCTATCCAACACACTTCCTATATAGGTCAATTGTTCTCAATGCTCTATTTTGCGATCGCCAGCTTTAATGTTTATCTAGGCGTTTCTGTCTCATTACCTTCGTTTTCTTTTAGTTGATTCTCATCCTGTACCCATCGCATTAATTCTGCTATGCACGCAATGATGGCAACTTTTTCCCTTTTGCCTATGGCTAAAAACCGCTTAATCTCCCGTAAATCTAGTTACGATGTTGCTTAGACGAAGATACAGGCAATAATTAGTTAAAAATTGATGTTTTACCATCGGATACTCTGTTGAAATGTTCCAAAGAATGTCGTATTGTTAACGCTAAGAAGATTTACGTTTTAATGCGAAGAATGAGTATTGATTTAATTATTTTTTGATGTGTGCATTTAAAGGCAAATACTCTGTAGAGGAAAGCCAAGCGTTGGAGGATTACATAAGATTGGTTAATGGTAGAAGCCGTCTGAAAAATATGAAGCTGTTCGAACTACGCTGAAGATTGAAGTAGCTAAGGGCAAAAGTTTTTCATATATCATAGGAGTGCTTAAGGAATTAAAAAATGTGTGTAATAATATAAAGAACATTCACAATCCAACATTCTTACTGGTTAAAAGCGAGCATTTGTAACAGTTAGGTAGCAAAACAATAAACTATCACCAGCGTATTATACTGAGCTGCCACAAGTATTCGCTGTCGAACGCTACGATGACGAGCTACGAACTATGAGTATAGGGTCTGTACCAAAAATAAGTTGGATAAAACCACGCAAAAAATTATTTCAGATCAAAGTACAAATTACCATAATCCTTCAAAAAAGCACCCTCGTGAATCGACGCTCTGATGCTAGCGCCTCTGCCAGTCGCGGTAGGCTTCCATGAAAGGCATCGATGGGAACCTCGTTCAGGATCCTAGCCGCGGCCTCTTTGACGTTACCTAGCGTTCCAAAATGGTTGTCTTTCAAGAATTTTTATACTCTTGGTAACAATAAGAGGTCAGGCGGTACGTCATCGGGGCTGAAGGTTGATTAGGGCAGCGTTACCACCTTGTGCTTGCTCAGGTACTCGGGGAAGGCGGTGTGGCACGACATGTTACCGTGGTGCAACCTCAAGTTGGCAATGATCTCTTCCTGACGCGTTGCCCTCTTTCCCGCAGCCTTTCCAGGTCTACCACGTAAAACTTACTGTTCACTGTCTGTCCGAAACGGAGACACAAATTGGATAACACATTTTGATTCGATTAAGATGACGAGAAAAATACATTATATTTGATACAGACCGTGCATTAGTTTTTCGTATCGATTCAAATATTTTTATTAGTATCTGCAGGGAATTTTGGATAATGGGAACTCCCACTTATAAAATCTATTTCGTGGACAAAATTGACAGATTCAAGGTAAGGATTTGGCCGCCAATGGCTGCGTAATTTTCGACACCATAATTTTTCTGGGAAAAGAAAGGAGTACGCCTTCCCACGCACTGCTTCCAGCACCATGAGAATTGCGGAATGAACGAGTGCGGTTTGGCGGCACAATAGCTTTTCTTTATTTTATCAAGTAATAGATTCGGAGAGTGAGGTTTGACTTAGAAGCGTAATGCACTCTGAGCGATTTAGAGGATAGTTTTGGTCGATGACATCATGAGGAAAACAGACATACAGGACTAGTTTTGCTATTGCGTCAAAGTGATCACAGGAATATTGTGTTATCAGGAAATATTTGTGCCCCTCACCATATCCCCAGTTGACCGGCCACCACTCCATTCACTTGCCCTCTCTCGCCACCGCACGCTCCTGTTCCCGCTGATGCTCTGACCGATGCGCGGCAGTATTCTTAAGCAGTCTTCCCTCAGCCGAAACTTTAAAACTTATCGTTCCACGCTGCGCTTTCCTGCCCAACTTTTCCGTTCCCTCCTTCGTCCGCCGTCATCGCCTTCTATCTATAGGCGTAACTCCGTCCGTGGGATGGCAATGGGGAAAGACTTACGGCCACGGATTTCATTGCTCTCCCCAATACTCTTTTGCTCCATATTCTTTCGCCGCCGCCCCCCCCCCTTATTCCAACCCTTGTCACACCACATGCCCCTCTCCCTGGATTCGCTTCTTTGCCTCTTCCCCCCCCCCCCCAGAGACCTCTCTCTCTCTCTCTTTCTGCCCAAACACATCCTCTTCGTCTCAATTCCACCCCTTTCCATCGCTCCGACCACTCACCCCACCAGTATCCTCCTCCTTCAGGAGGATCCGTATTTTCCCTGACGTTGTGGTTTCTAGAGTTAGGAAAACATGGCTGGATTTATTTGGAAGAGGGCGAGATTTAGGAGGGCGTGGTGGTGGTGATGGTGCGCTGTTTTGGGAAGTTGGCGTGGAGTCTTGGTTTCGGGGGGATAGGGGCGAGGATGGAGTTCGGATGTCCAAGCTTATCGGGAAGGTGGGAGAGCGCAAAGGAGTGGGAGCGAAACCTGTGGCCAGACGTTTAATCGGAAGGGGCGGAAGAATCGGAGGTTTTGTTTCTTTAAAGGGTGGACGGATGGATGAGTGTGACGGGCAGACACGGAATTCCCGCCAATTTTTTGGTAGTGGTGAATGCGAATGAGTCAAAACTAGGATGAAAAAAGGATCGAGTACATCCAAGCAATAAGCGGAACTTATGTGGTTGAATTTATTTCGAAAATAATATGTCATCATTCACTTGAGGGGGAGGTACTGTAGTCCAGAGACTGCGCTCGGCTATGGACCGGGGAGGGTGGAGTTGAAATCCTTTGCCTCCGGTCGCTGAGACCCTTGGCTGGGCAACAAATCTTACATGCGAAGCCGCGGGGGACGCTGCGAAAGAAACTCGTTCCAGTTTCATCGCCCCTAAAAGAGTGAGTTTCACATTCTTGAGGGCTTAATACCGGGTGATCCCTGCTCTAACCTGTCACATTCAACGAGTATCGAGTTGATTTCTGTGATTTAAACATTTTTTCTTGAAAGATGGGGAAATGCAACACAAGCGCTAAAAATAGTGCTTTCTTAGTTTCCAATACAAATTTATTTGAGTGCGTAGATTGATCGATTGGCTTGTTTCATCGGCTTTGGGGCTCACACGGTTTAGCACCCTAAGCAATAAACATGAAATGGAAAACAAAGTCACGCACTTATTGGAAATTTCTTGTTTTAGTTCAAGAGATTTGCCTCAGGTCGTTTGCAGATATCGCCATTTACCGATATTGCGTCATATTGAATTTATCTAGTAAAGTGTCAGTATCAGTGTCAATCAACTTCGGAAGTCAATTCTACGTGTATAACTCATTATCGGTTTCTTTCGCGAAAGGATGCTAGTGAGTTCATTGGGTTGATGCAAGGTTTTTAAATTCAACTGTTTTTTATGATCTGTGTTTAAAAAAATAGCTTCCATAAATTGTATGCAGGTTCTTCAATTGAGTTTTTTGCTAGACTATATTTTTTAGTTTAATTTAGGACTAAGGTTGTGGAAATTTAGGTCTACATTAGGATATTTTTTTACTAAATAAAAAGACCAGAATGGTCCGGTGTATATGATCTGTGGGAAAACCCAAAAAGTATTTATAATTATTTTTCGTTGCTCGGGAAATTTCAGACAATTATCAAACTCATCTGTCCTGTGGAGAAAATGATATAAGAGGCATGGGAAGAAATGGGGATAGGAATGAAAGTTGGTAGGGAATTCATAAAATCACTTAGGTTTACCAATGATCGAGCTTTAGCTTTTAAATCAGCCAAGGTGTTTCAAGCATTGCTGTGAGTATTGGTTGATCAGTGTGATAGGTACTGGATGAGGATAAATGTAAACAAAACAAAGGTAATGCTGTTTTTGCGAGAGAGAAAGGCTGAGTACGAGCTCGTACAATATTAAAATAGGAGTTCATGAATTAGCAGTGTTGATTGTGTTTTGATTTGTTGTGTTTTGTTAGGAGAGGCAAGGGAATTTACGTTGTATCGTTGTGTAGCTTTTGTCCATTCAAAACCAACCTTACACGGTAGATTACCAATAGCAATAATAATAATCAACATCACGACCGGACCCGAAGAATTAGAGAAAATTTTGGGAAAAACCCTGACTAATAGTATCCCTAAACTTTCAACTGGTCTTTTACATCAGCTAATATCTAAATAAGTTGATAAATTTCGACTGATGAGAAATTTTTGTTGAACGATTCCCGTAAATGATCAAGAATTTCCCTCTAGCAGATAAAGGTAGATGGAAAAAAATATATTTCACCGAAATCATTGCACAATGACCAAACCGCGGCGGGCTAACCCTCGAGAGGTAACATGGACCGACCCAACCATTATACGTCTTCCCCCACCACCCTCTCATCTCTACCCCCGATCCCTTGAATGCGATTCCGAAAGAGGGACTCGAGTCGCACGCACGGGCGAGTAACATCGCGATCTCTCTCGTGGAAGGACCCACCAACACCACCACTTTCTGCTGCCGCGGGAGTTAAGAGATTCAGCACCCCGTCGCCTCACTCGACCGGGTGCTGAATCTCAATCCATCCTCCCCTCCCCATCCACTTTGCGACGCGCCCCACTCCCCCGGTATCCCGGGCGTTTCGTCGTTAATGCAGAAAAGAAAGGTAAAGAGAGTGTGGGAGGTTATGGGAGGTGGGGGGTGGGGAGGAAGTGGTGGAAAAAGGGATGCGGGGGAGGAGGGAATGGGATTGCGTGGAGGAAAGGGGCGTGGCAGAGCGTACTTGATTCAAGCACGGGGGGGTGGGGGAAGGTGGTGGGAGGGTGGAAGGGAGCAGGGAAGGGGCAGGTGGGTAGGTATATTCATTCGTGTGGGCGGGGCGAACGTTCCGTTTGATATCCTTATCTCCGCCATTACAGTCGCCTAAAAGGCTATCTCTTTCGCTCTCCCCTCCCATCCATCCCCCCCACCCCATTCCCCTGCACTTGACAATGACGTCTCCCCAGTTGTCCCGTCCGGCGAGAGGAGAGGGGGGGATGGGGTAGGGAATGGGAAGGTGGAAAGAGAGGTGGCGAGGAACAACCCTAATCCTTTTGAGAAGATATTTATCTCGAAACAATTTTATTGCTCCCGAGTATCATTCACTCCTCTCCCATCGTCCCGCAATGACTCTTACCCGGTTTGCCCGGTTGAGGTGGTTGGATCTCTCGGCCGCGATGTTATGCATTAGGCCGCCCACTAAATGCCGTTCCATACAACTGCAGGTCATGTAAGAATGGGAGATTCATCTCGGTTATAGAGGCGAGACGCCGCCCAAGGATTGATTCATTAAAAGGAAGCGACGAAAGAGATTTTTTTTAATTCATTAATTTTTCGGCAACGCATAATTTTTAATGATGAATCCGTTGCAGCCTCAACAAATTATCTAACTTTGCCCCTCTCTTCGTTCTACTTCTCCTTCCGCCCGCGTAATGCTTCAGAATTAACAGGATGTGAGCGTGTTCTTGTCAGATTCTGCAAGTTGATCTAAAAAATGACCATAATAACTACTTTGTGGGAAGAGTGCTTACTTCCCCCGACAAATTAAATTGTTTGCAGAAATATTTTATGGGCTTTATCGTATTTGGGGTGAATTAAGGCCTTTGCGCGGACGAAAATTAATAACTCTGTGCGTTTTCATTTACCGTCGACCCGTGTAACGAGTGCATGTACATGAAATTAATTGTAAAAAAAAGGAAGATTTTTGGAAGCCATCCGGTCAAATAAATGGGGTAACGATTCGGAAATGCATTCTATCATCGGTGGTTCTTAGTTACGTCCGAAAGAATGATAGGTATTGTGTGGGTGCTTTGCATTTTAAGGGTGACCAATGCTATCTATATACGCGGAATTTTTTCGGATTTATTAAGTGGCGAGTGCTCGATACATTGCGTTTTTTTGAATCATGAAATTATAAAATATTTTTTAAATTGAATGAAAATAATTGAATTGAATGAATGAAAATGAATTTCATCCCAAGAAAAATTGTGTTCACAGCTCTTATGATTGCACAGAAATATTGAGAGCTCTTTTTTTTCGCTTTCCGGAAAAGATTTTCTCTTTTAAATCAACCTTATTCACTTAAATGCGCGTTAGACTCTCATCTCAATTTTGTTGCTAAATTTCTGGAAATCGTTAGGCAAAATCTGTGCCACCAAATCAAATAAACTTCAAGCGTTCAAGTTAAAGAAGAAATTGGAGTAAGACAACTTTTTATACTTCGATTTTCTCATATTAGAAGTATGAATAAATCGAATAGGAACCTATTAAACTCTCTTCTTTTTGTAGATTCATTCATATATTCCAGTTTAAACTCTGGGACGCTTTGTACAAGTTGATATATATAGTCTTGTGGGTTGAAAATTTAATTTTTCTTTGTTCTATGATAATTAAGCCAGATTTTCAGGATTATTAATGGAATGGATTATAAAGGGAAATGTAAGGTGTCCCCAACAACTGGAGACAGATAGTAAAAACAGCACCTTTTGAATTTGTTAATTATTTTAGTGCTAATTATTAAAAATTTTAAAATTTCTTTTCTAAACGTTACTCATGTTTTCCTTCCCTGTTTTTAAAAGAATACCGATAGTGCTATCCGGTTCACATGGCATTTTTTTCTGTCATTGGTAATGAAATGCTGATTTTCAGTGAGCTTCATCAGACCACTTTTGTCGTCGCGCAACTGGAGTTGGGGACGTAATTGCGTTTTTAGACCGTAACTTGTTTTTATGACGGGTACCTCCCAATATTATTCGTCCCCCATCGTGAGCAATTTGTCCGTATCGAATGTCTGTCCTCGTGAATTTTCATCCAAAAACTCGTTTGTAAATACTTGTCACAGGTGCTTTCACGTTTTGAAAAATATTTATGGTATAAATCGAGCGGCATATCTTAAATTCATGGCTTTTGTTTCCGTTCGTTTCTTGGGTGGAACTCGTTCGCTTTTGAGAAAGTGGTCAGTAACGATGATGTGCCTTCACGTGGTTACAGGAGAAGAAAACGTCCTGAGACTTAGCATATGTTCCGAAGACCGACGCGCCCATTCAAAAGGGTGGTTGGGGGGTTGGGTGACCGCTTCCCGCGATTCTCTTCCCCCGCGGCATCAGGATTCCACCTCCCGTTTCCTCAGCCCCGAGATGCCATCCGGCTTCTCCAACCCACTTAACTCATGCATGCATGCATACCCTCCCACCCGCCCGCAGGTGCGGGGGTGGAGGCACAGGGACAAGGGGATTCGGCATAGCAAATGAGGGGCGGGGGGCGGGAGTTGGTAAGTAGGCACAAGGAAGGATGGAGGAGGGAGGCTGTGGGCAGATCATGGATGCTTCCTTATAAGGGAGGGGGTTACACGCGGGTTACCAATGGGCTGGTGCGGGGGGAGGGAAGGGGTGTAGTCGGAAGAGTGGTGCACCGGGTGGGAGTTTATGTGTGTTTGACGTGGGAGTATGCATGCTGGGAACTTCGGCGGCGTCCCGTAAGTGCGACCTTGTTCACATGATCTGCTCTTGCGTTTTTTCGTTCCACCCGCCTCACACGGGTGGGTACCTCCGCCCAGGACTATCTGAGAAGGCAAATCCCAGGGTCACTCTCCGCCATGCTTTCCGGTGCCCTTTCTCCCTTCTCCACCTCCGTGGGAAGGACCACCATACTAGCAATGGCCCAAGGGGACAGTATTTTAAGGGTAAGCGGAAGAGGGAAGGTGTGTTGTTCGGGAATGGGCTTGTGGTTTGGCGTAAAAGGAGCGTTGGCGGACCAGGAGAGAGGGGTTTCCAAATGCGAAGGATGAAGGGGGGAACTTGTTCTCGGGGAGCGTAGAAAGTGGTCGCGGTTACCATCGGGCGAAATGGGTTTTGTAGTTTTTATGGGTGGGAAGGGAAGAGGCTGGGCCACCAGGGAGGTCCCTTATGGAATAAAGATTGACAGGAGCGTATTAAGCTGTATGAATTGATATCTACAATAAGGGCCCTTATATGGACGATGTTTTTGTTTGGGTAAATACCTCCTCCCCCAGAAAAAAGTTCTAGTCAAACTCCACGCCATGAAGATTTGAGAGGTCATATTTTCCATTATCTTGTATTTAACATTTTTCATCTTTCCTGATTTTTCATAAAATAATTTGTGCTCTGGAACTCAATAAATGCACTTTCAAGAGATTTAAACTCATCAGTAGACGCTCTGTCGTTGAAAACAGTTTAATCTAACCCCGATGATAATTCCAGTACAAGTTAGAGTAATACACAAGCAACCTAATGATAACAAATTCAAAGTGTTAGTAGAACTAATTAATTTCATGTCATAAGGCATTGACTTAGCTTATGTGCTCACCTTTTCAAACAAAAATTAGTGTAATACTTTGCTTAACTAGATGCCATCGATATTTATTTTTGAATTACACGATGGAAAATGTACGATTTTTAAAAAAATATAAGTTTCATCTTGCTGTAATAGTGACGATCAGCGGAAAAAAGATCTTTCTTAAATAAGAACTCAATGTAGATCAATCAATGACGGAAATATTGTGAAAATATTTTAGAGAAATAGCAATTAGGTTTTGCATAATAGCAATTAGGACACAATAATGCTTCACGGCCTTGGTTAACATGCTAATTTATCGGGCGAAAAAATGAACATTGTTACCACTATTCTTGCTTTATCTCTTATTTGCACAATAATAATGTATTTGTTCAGTTTGATTCGCCATGGGATATCTAATCTCTTTATACGCTGAACAGCTAGAACTGACCGCACTAAAAATAATCATAGAACAATTGGACCATTCGGACCATTTTCCACCGAAATTCCGTCTCTAATTCCCACGATTAATTAAAGAGGGAAATAAAATTACACCAACGAAATGTAATTACATGCGTAGGATATTCACGAACCGGCGATTCGCACGCAAAAGCGGGATTCGGGTGGGGGGGGGGGGAGGGTTAGGTGGGTGGAGATGGGTCGTAATGAAACAGAAGAAGAACGGATTGCGTGGATGACGTGGGGGAGAAAATGAGTCTCGAGAGGGCATGTGCATGTGTGCGTGAAGGGTGTATTCTGTTTGGAGATGAAGGGAAGGGGTGTGGCGGGAAGGCCTCTCGGTTACCGGAGAGTAGAAAGAATGGGCAAGACCACAGCTGGCGTGAGAAAAGCCAACCCTGACTTATTAGCGAATCGAACGCTTAAAATTTCATTTACTCCACATCCCTCCCAGTCCCAAACGCTCGCCAGTCCCTCTCTCTCTCTCTTCCTCTCTCCCACCCTCGCCTCTGCCCACCCACCAACCACCTCCCTCTCTTTTCTTTCCCTCTCTCGTCTCTTACAGGTCGTGGGCCGAGCACGGGGGTTGGTGAGCCCCCCATCTCCCCCGTAACACCCCCGCGGCCTTCCGAATGCGTCCGCACGGAGTTTCCATGCGAGAGGGAAAAATAATGAGTGATAAAATAAGCGGGGGATAAAAACGATTCAGAGGAGAGCGTTGGTGTACAGATAGTGCAGTGTTTTTAAGGAGGCGTGGGGAAGTTAATGAGCAAGGCCGGAAGGGGTTCGGGGTTATTTTCAAAAAGGATGTCCGGGGGGGGGGGTGTGGTCTACGATAGGGGGTGGAGAATGCCTACTGGGTGTCGGGAGTGGGAATGACACTCTTGAGGGGTGGAAAGGGTTGAGTACTGAGAAGGGTTGGGCGGGAGTGGGAATTTCGTGGACAGTTAACTCTCTAAAAAAAAGTGGTCTTTTTCTTTCGAAAAGCGGCGCTCAAAGAGTTTTTTTATGAATTTTATGTGGCTGTAGAACTAATTTAAATTATTTAGGCGCGGTGATTAAAGGTTTAATTATACAGATAAGTAATTTGCGAAGAAGTAGGTACTCAAGTATTCCCAGTATTAGCAAGCTCACCAGAAGTGAAACCCAATAAATCATTTTTAGAACCATATTTGCCGTTCAGGTTGGCAACGATTTCGTATGATTGCTTTCTCGCCGTTGTTTAACAAACCAAAAGAATGTGGAAGTGAAGCTGGAACTCATCGAGTCACGCCAGGTGGCAATCTCTCCCCTATTTCTGTCACTCGATAACTATTCATGTCCTAGATATTATTCTGAAGTAATCGTATTAATTTAGACTGAAAATAAGACATAACTTGAGGTGAGGTTATAGTTTGGGGATTTGGGGTTAAAGGATTTTGTGCTGAAATCTAACTCAAGGACACATAATTTTCCATTTCACCCTCGATAAAGGTTTGTCTTATAAATAATCACCTCACGCATGAGATTGTAGGTATTTACGTATTTTTTAAGGCTCCCATTTTAAAAAAGACAACTTGTCAACCGAATTGACCTAGTGAATATTCAAGTCAAAATTCTGTTGTTAAAGTTGTCGGTTGTATCCTATCCAATGTAATTTTGAAGTCGTGTCATATGTATGTGGGTATATGTATGTATGCACGTACGTATGTTTCTGTACACACACACATATACTATAGTATATGGTATATATGTAAATATATATATATATATGTACAATTATATATATATATGGCTATATATTATATATATAATATATATATATTATATATATATGGCTATATATTATATATATAATATATATATTATATATATATATATATATATATATATATATATATATATGGCACTGGCGAACAAAAACAAACAAAAACACATTGTGGTGTTTCGGTGTTTTTTTGTTCCTCAATGCTCTCTTGGTGTACATTATTATTCATATCCGTGAGACTTTCACCCAAGTTTTATAAAAAATATATATACGTACATATATATTTATTTATATATAAATATTTATTTCTATATATATATATATATTTATTTATTTATTTATTTGTATGTATATTTATGTATATGTATATATATATAATGATAATGTACACCAAGATAGCACTGGCGAACAAAAACAAACAAAAACACATTGTGGTGTTTCGGTGTTTTTTTGTTCCTCAATGCTCTCTCTTGGAGTACATTATTATTCATATCCGTGAGACTTTCACCCAAGTTTTATAAAAGATATATATACGTACATATATATTTATTTATATATAAATATATATATATATATATATATATATATATATATATTGCTTTTTTCCATCTGTACATACTTCGCCATAGTATTCGGAGCCCACAGCTATTGAAATACTGCAGTTATAAAATTTTCACCCCTTGCGGACAAACTGGGGTACTCGTCAAATAAGGAAGTAGCCTAGGGCGTCACAGCGCGGGGTTGCACATAGCAGAACTATGGATCTCGGTCACCTCGGGCAAAGATGTAATTAATGGGCCGATGCGATGTCCTAATACCCGCGCTTAATTCCTTCGACTCCGGCCTTTATTTTCCTCCTTGTTATCCTGTCCCGGGCATTTCCGTCTCCCTGGGGAAATAGGGAAAAGGGTAAGCGCGCTAATCAGGCACACACGAAGCGGCCAAACCCGGCACACTTGGGCCACCGCCCGCAACCCCTCCCCGGACGCACGGGTCTCAAGGCTGACCCCTCCTCTCTCTCTCTGAACCGCTCGTTTAGACCTCCCTCTCTCCCCGCCACGCACCCTTCATCCCCCTTTCCCCTCATTCTCCCAGTCATGCAGAAATCCTGCTACAGATGTGTCCTGTTAAATGTCGGCGGTGGGGGGATGGAAATACAAACGAATTTAGTAGATATATTCCCATGAGACTCGAAAGCAGAACGGATAGCAGAGATACGGGAATACTTTCGGACGATCATTGCCATTTTTCAACTTCCGAATCATTTTAGCTCATATTATTTCGTTACCCCTTGTGATTAAATATTCATTTTAAAAATTATTTTTTGAGGTTTTTATGTTATTTTTATTTGAATGTGATAAGTTTTGCCGATATTTTGGGGACATGCATCGCCATAGATATATTTCAACCTACGTACTAAGACCTTTCACTCCATCTTCCTCCTGGCGAGTATCTACTACATTTAAACAGTACCCCGTAAGCCGACGCGAAGATATGTGGCGGGAAGTGTTAAAACAACACCCTTACACACCTATATCTATATGATGCAATAATGGGTGTGTTCAAGTAAAGTTTTCAATTTTGGATTCTGCATTTGGCTATGTCTTGTTCTATTTGTGGTGGTTATGTATCGTGCGAGAGGAGAACGAATACTTTGAATCTGACTTCTTTTATCCTGGTGTTCCAATCTGACAATTTATTGTGGGACCATAATATTTTCTAAGATGTCACCAGTTGATTCGGTTGTCCTGCAGCTCACTCTTATTAGTCTTAGTCTTGCCTGCTCTCTTCGTGACCTATCCTGCTTTCTCCTTTGTCCGAAATAGGTCCATTCA
Source organism: Hetaerina americana (assembly GCF_022747635.1). Taxonomy (NCBI): domain Eukaryota; kingdom Metazoa; phylum Arthropoda; class Insecta; order Odonata; family Calopterygidae; genus Hetaerina; species Hetaerina americana. The sequence continues at coordinate 25,956,724 of NW_027287538.1, forward strand.
ATGTGAGAGTACATCTCGATTTGTGTCTGCGAATAATCTAATAATTATCGTTCCTTTATTGGCACGTATTGATATTGAAGTTAATACTGATCCTCCTGCTGCTAGTGACGATCCTGCAAGTATTTTTCTTCCCACAACTCAATGTACTTTTCCTTTCTTTTTGATTTCGGTCAGTTGCGTATCTGCGTAACGCATGGTGTAATGGACCCCCGAAGCTTCAATGGCGTGCGGTGGATTACGGTCTGCACATGAGGCTTCCGAGAAAGGAATTCGAAATGAGATTACTGGAGATAAACACAGGGAGATGTGAAGAGAGAGGGAGAGAGAGTGTTTGTGTGTGGGAGGAGGGAGAAAGAGAGAAAGATAGTGGATATCCCCAATGGGATTCGGATTCATGAGGACAGCTGCGAAAGGTTGCGAGTGTATTAAGGCCCTGTAATTGATCACGTTTGTGTTTTGTTTTTGCGTCACCCCCACCCCCTCTCTGCGCTGCACCGCCCTCTCTCTCTCTCTCTCCAGTCTCCCACCACAGCCGGTGAATCATTTTCTAATTGCGATGTTTTTACTTGAGTGTTTGCGTGAGTCATAGGTGACTTAGATGAACGTGTGATGCTCAACTATCAATAACCCATCCTTGAGACTTGTAGGGAGGTGTCTGGAAGGACTCTTAGATGGCGCATAACAGCTGAGTACCTGACTCATGGTCCGAAAGTAATTTTCTTTTTGCAGGGTGGTCCACTTATCGTGACCATTCGTATGGCTAGCCATCATGAATTTTTTTTTAGGGAAGGATTTAGTTACTTTTAATGGGCTGGCAAAAACTTAGAATGATTTTAAAATGTAGTACTTTTCAACAGATAACATGAATGGCATTGAGTGGTCATTTCAGCGAAAGTCCCGGTCGTGTTTATGGGCGTTCCAGGGAAAGAAAATTATTTATCGCCACACAGGAAATCTTTAAGGCGTTAAACTTGTTTTAAGTCGGGCAGAGTCAAGTTTTATTATTACTTCGAAAGAGAGTTTTCCCAGCGTAAAACAAGCAGTGAGCAACTTATTTAAACATTCATTTTATAATGTTCAACAAAGATTTAAAGAAAATCGTGAATTTCACTGTTAATCTTTTGCGATAAATAACTTTTCTTTGCATATCTCCTCCCCATTCATTCATGTAATTATTTCATATGTATAACATTACTCACGAGGGCAGTTAGTAGAATATTTCATGATAATTATCGTGATACTACGTCGGTCGATTTGACTACTCGCCTATCTGTTATTCATTTCTCAATAAACATCAAATTAAAGAAATATTTAGCTCCAAAAGGTTAAAGGTAATAGTTATACCCATCCAGCTCTTGCGGTACCTAATATCTTTAACACTTGTACGGACAAAATGATAAAACCTGTTTAATCAACTTTTTTTAGAAACGGGAATTCCGAAAAAGAAATTATATTTCCGACTGAATATGAGTTTGCGTTCTTGCAGATAACTACGAGTACAAAAGCAAAAGTTGTGAAAAGTTACATGCCAATGTAGCAGACGAGCTTTTACCTTGTGCATTGGAAAGAATACTATTGATCGGAGATGAGTGTGTATTTAGCATAAAACGCTTGTTGAATTTGTTTATTTGATTATTGGTAGTGTATTGATTGAAATAAAATAATATTATTTATTTAATATTGAGAGGAGGTATTTAAGAAGCGAAAATATTTAATATTAATAAAAATTAAATAATGAGATATTACAGAATAGAATGAGAGAATCTTGATATGCTAATTGTATCTCATTTTACTGTCGTATTTTTATTGTAATTTTAATTAAGAGGAAAACTTACTTCTCTACGCCATATGTTTAAGATGTATGAACAATGAGAGGGTATGCAGTGGGTGTTTAGCACTACGGTGATATTCTCAGATGAAATAAGAATACCGTGTTACAATTCTGCTTTGAACATGCATATCGGGCCTGTTGAATAAAGCTCGATCATGCATTTTAATTTGTAAAATCTATTGGGTGTAAATTTAATTTTTTATTATGTTGTAATCTAAATACTTTGCCATTTGTTAGAAGTGTTATTGAACTGACCAATAGCATTTCGTCGGGGTAGCTGTTTCGACTGAAACTTGTCAAGATAGCCTACGGCAGCGGTGGGTGTAATACGCGACGAGTGATACGTTTCGCTGAAATGATGATTTCACCTGATCAAATCATCAGTCCAATCCCATGTAATGCTACAAGATACTTATGGAGAGTCTATTCTTGTCTGTAGTGCAGATAAAAAGTCGTTTTATATGTTTTAAGATAAAGGTAGAAAATGTCGAAGGTGGACCCGGAGCTCCAGTCACTGTTCTTACGAAAGTAAATACATACACAGCTGCAACCATTGCAAGAAAATATCAGCGGATAACGTTAAGAGCACTATCAGAAAATTTCGTTGGATGCCACCCACACGTAGGTAAGGGTGAAATTGTTCATAAGACGTATTTTTGCGCGGTGGACCTCTCGAACCAAAGCCCACAATCACAATTATCTTGCGAAAATCAATGCAAAGTGTTGTCCTCATTATCTCTGCAATCTACAGGGATTCCTTGACCCTGGTGACATTTAAGTGTCCTCAAATGTGAAATAAAACTGTTGTGCAAAGCTTTTTTCATTATCATATTCAGCAATAGACGAAATTATAATTTTTCCAATTCAAATGGCCGACGCCAACGCAATACTGTAGTCTAATCAATAAAATTCAACCTCATTATATTACATATTAAGTTAACAATATGACATAAAGTTGAATAGTTCACAATATATTATTCGGATAAAACTTTATGATTAAGGTTAATGGATTATCCCCTGTAGATGCAAAAATGTATGTATATTGTATCGTTTTATGAAATAATGTCAGCCTTTACGAGAAACTTGGGAGATTCCCCATCGTTGTGGTAATTTAAAATTACATACTGTTGCTTTGAGATTTCCTAATCCTAGTATGTTTGTACTTTGTCTTTAAGAAAACCTAATTGAATTGAAAGAGGCATTTATGTATGTGCTATACCTTGATAAGGCTTTTGCTGAGGGATTTTCGGGACGACAGTTCAGAATTATTGTGGAATTATGTAAAGAGATAGGAAAAATATAAGGTAAATTGAAAGAATTTGGCGCATTATTACAAATTTCTAGGTTGGTAGGTACAGGATTCTGATAACCAAGCTAGGGATAACAGGAGGTGAGGTGGAATAGAGGATGAAAGTTAGGAATGAGGTGTAATTTTGTCATGTAGATACATGTAGATAAAGGTCACGTAAATGTCTTAATCCACTTTTTTGTTAAACCAGAGTGTTTTATCTCATATTTTGACACAGCCGACACCCTTGGTCAATCTTTCTATTATCTGCTTTGTAACATGTTTATTCTTCATTGCCACTCAAATCTTTTTTTTGTCATCATTTGTCCTTTCGATGTCCACGAAGGCCATAATTATATATTTTCCACCATTCTTAGAGATGCCCTAGCAGTTTTCTTACGACTTATATGACACCTACTCTACCGTAGTCGGAACCAAAACTGGTTTTCTCTTGAGTTTTCTTCCATCCCATTTCTGATTCTTTCATCCACGAAGTGTCATCTAACACCATTGCACTGTGACATAGCCATCCGATTGAGTGTTCAAATCCTTTCTTAAACCGTTTCTTAAAAATAGGTAAAATGTTTCATTCTTCAAGGTTTTTTAAGTATGTTTCTAAGTATGGTCGACATAGTCAATGTTTCCCAAAGGCTGTCCCTTCTTTTTTCACCATTTCTACGCTCACATTATGCCCGGAGTTGACCCTCTTTTCAACTTGTCCAAAACTGCCTCCATTTTGGAAGGGGACGCGCCCTTTCACCTCAGCCTTTCATTGTAGATATGGACGAAACGAGTGGCATGGAAAGCTGGAAAACGGAAGATGAAAATGATATTGCTCCCAGATGACCCTCTAATCTAGGGAAGTAGGGAAGAGAATATTCAGCAGCAGTTGGACGTATGCAAAGGAGCTGTATAAATGCTTGGAATGGGATTTGATGTCAAGTAGAGTTAGTCCGTAAACAGAACGAGAATGAAAGGGGGACTTAAAAATGTCACAATGGGTTAACCTTAGGCGTAGTAGTCAAGAGGGAATGCACACTCTCATCCTAGATTGTAAAAAAAAGGTTACCTTGGATACAACTCCACCGAAAGAATTATAAATTGAAAACCAAGTATAGCTAATAATACTGTTTATATATTTTTGTATTTTTTTCTTTTTTGGTTTTGTTCCTTATGACGTTGTTTTTAATATTTATGATTAGGCAATGAATGCATTAATAATTATTAAACAAACTAATACAGATTTTGGGAGGCAATTAGTTTCAATAATGTTATCCATACTAAAAAGAAAGACTCGTACTTTTATATACTATATATAATTATTATAATACTAGGGATAGCACGCTAATCCAAAAAGATTAAATATTAATCTGCAATATGATGAGTTAAATCATAAATAAAATCACGTATGAAAATGAATGTAATTATACTTATGAAAATATTAAAAAGGGAAATCACGCCATTCCAAAAAATTTAAATACCAATCCACAATATAATGAGTTATATTTTAAATCAATTCACGTGTTGAAATTAATATAATTATACGTATAAAAGTATTATTATCCACCATTATATTTCCAGAGAAAATAAAAACGATTAAGAATGTATTTTTATTGACTCTTTGGAAATTCCAGGGAGAATGATTAATTACCACATTGAGTCTCTAGTTTAAGGTTACTACTGTTTCTGGTTTGACCTGTAGTGGAAATATTAAAATGGTAATTGCGGGTGAACTCTGAAATTTCCTTTCTCTCCTTTCTTTAATTACGTTCTGATTCATTTTACCTGAAAAAAACACCGGAATGAATTTCAAAAAATAATTTTAAAGCTGTAATTCCTATATAAAGAATAATAATTGCACTGTCTTACACGAAATAAATATTTGTTTCAGAGTAGGGTAAATATAGATTTTAATAATAATATAAAATGTATGCGGAATCTTTTCCGTAAGTCTACGATTTCAGAGGGTTTGTTTGTTAATCCTGCCATAAATATTTAAATTGTATGCATCTCTCTCCGACCATAAACACTATGAGTTAATTCGTTCATATTTACGAAACAATGTAATCTATAGAAATAGGTTATAATAATATCATGGAAGGCTAAGATTTTTATCATTTATAGTATTTTTGTATTTTTATAAGGCATACATTTAACACTTTATTAGCGTACCTCTGCCAACCTCGTTAAATACGTTGACTCTCATGGTTATTAACTCCTGGCATTTATGTTTTAGCCATCAGTTGTATGAATTCAATATAAATTTCAGCTACATCAATTTTTTCAGTTTCGATCGAGCGGATAATCCTGAATGGACCGTAGAAAAATGGATGTTCGTACTTTGAAGTGTGCAAAATTAGTCTTGTTTTCGGAAAGTTACTATTTGCAAATACAGTTTCAATTTAGCGTTGTATAGATACACAGAAATCGCGTATTTTTGGCCGTTTGTTTTGGGAAAATTTTCAGTTTTGATAGTTGGAGGCTTGATGAACACTCAAATACAGGTACCTGTACAACATCGTAGCGCCGGTCATCGCACCGTGAGCACCTTTTATTTGTATTTTAGGCGTTTTCTCATAAAATAGTAAAATTAGTGGCAAATCAGTCGTGCGAGCCACTTATATCGGCAAAAAGGATAAAGAAATTGACTTAATCCATCTCTAGTTAACACGGTCTTCTAAAATTCGAGTGGTATCTTCGATGAAATTTGCAAAGCATTTGGTCCCATTTCACGTCCCTGATTCAAGTAAAATACTGACAAAGGCACGTGCAAATTCTTTTGGCATTACGATTGTCTACAAAATTGTTAAGCCTAAATAAAACTTCACCATGGTATAACTTTCTCCAGAAAAAAATGTAATATCACTTGAAATAAGGTGCATTGGTCTCCTGTTATCTCTTCTACGCTAAATTTATTTTATTATGTTTCACCTGCAATACCTTTGAAGTAAGTAATATGAGTGAATGCGGAGCAATAAGATTAACTAATCCGTAATAGTGACAAAAGCAATTTATTCCGTGGCAAAAAAATAAAAGTACCGGTTATTGCCGGTTAATTATACATAAGAAAATGTCATATTAGTAGTTACTTAGTTATCAATGAAAATAAAAATTGCTCGCATAATGTTTCTCTTTTCAGCTCAGATGTGAGGAGAAGAAACGGGTGGGAAAGCAAAGAGAGGATTTTCCGTTTAGAAGCATGTAGGGACGAGTCAAAGCCATCCATATATGATTGAGGCAGGCATTTGAGAAAACTATAACGGTGACGGGTCGCATTACTTTAAAAAAAGGAATGGCAAATACTCTCAAAGGGAGAATTTACAAAAAATAGGCCGCTTTTTTCGTTCAGCTTCCCTGTTTTTCTATGGATCTCGTACGTTTCATCAATATTGAAAAGAAGTCTTTTGTTCATATTTATATGCTACACAGCCAATTAGTATCCGAACACGCCTGGGAATGTACAGTATTTTATAGAGATTGAGTTCTTTCATATCATTGCTCCCTTTTAACCCAAAAAAGTGGCATTAAAACAATTTACGTTTCGGAAGATGATTTTCTGCGCATAGAGAGTAATTGTAGCGTTAACACTTCTGTGCCCAAACACACGAGAGAAAGAGAGTTGAATATTGTCTCTAAATATTTTAACTTTGCGGTTCCTGATCGAAAGAAAATGGATTTTATGAACTGTGATATCGGCAACATATTCATAAAAGTATGTAACGAAAATCTGAGGGGATAAATTTGAACTCCAAATGAAATCAGCCGTCTGGAGTGGAAGTATAAGGCTAAATTCATAACCACTGCATGTCAAATTTTATTCTGATAGAATTCTTTCTGAATTCACAGAAAGTCCCATTCCTGTTATACTCACTATTAACAAGAGTTTGATGAATTAATATTTATCTCACTAGCTTTGTTAAAGGAATAAAAATTTTTCGCCATCCTTCGTTAATTCGTTCCTATGAAGACCTTTTGTTCAATCTGACCTAGTTGCATATTTTCATTGTGTTTTTCGATTAGGTAATATTTCCATTAAATATTTAAGATTTAGAGGAGATGAATGCTGTTGTTTCTTTCCCGAAAAATCCAAGAAACGTTTTCGTTCACTGCATTCGATTGTTGAGAGGTTTGAAAACGTTAAAAAAAAATTCCCCATCGCCATTTAAATTGAATGAAAAGAATCCCCCATTCCCCGACCCCTTTGCGCTCTCAAGACTCTTAGAATCTCGGGCGAATCTTTCCTTTGACGTTAAATCTTGTCACCAAACGGCGGCAATAATGCCCGCCCCAGGACGTCTCCCTATAAACCATTTCATTGGAGCAGAAGAGAAGACATGAATTGGACCGAAATAGTGGAAGGACAAGGACTTCTCCAGAGGAAAAGGAGTGGACCTTTCTCCCCTCCCTCCCTTACCATCTCCTTAAGGGGACATATCCTCCTCCTCTCGTGTTTTTTTTCCTTCCCTTTGTGTGGCTTCGAAATCCTCCTCCTCCACCTCTCTCGCCCGACCTCCTTCCCCTTCTCCCCTCCCCCCCTGCTCCCCTCAAAGACCCCCCCTTCCTGCCTTCCTTTCTTCCAGAAAGATCCAAAAACATCCCCACGATCCAACCCCCTTCTCCATCTCATTCCACTTAACCTTTCCCCCTGCCGTACCACCCACCCACCTCGTTCTTTCTCACTTCCATTCCTTCGTCCCTTCCTTCTCTCCGCATTACCACTTCTTCCTAAAGCCTTCATCCTCCCTTTTCCACTTCGCGTGGGATATTTCCACGCTGCTGGATTTTGCGGATGCCTTTTTCGTTCTCCGTTGCTTGCCAGTCCGAGATCGGTTAAGTTTTTACAGCCTTTCTTTCCCGGCATCCACTTTCATTCTTTGCCCACTGTCTCCGATCTTCTTTTGCACTAACTGTGATTATTCGATATTGGTTCTTTTTTTTGTTCCTCTCTAAGTTTTACTTAAATTGTTTTAGCGTTTAGGGTAACATGGATGCATGAATACATGGTACCCTGTGAGCTACCGCTAGGATGTGTTGCAGGACGTTTTACGCACCAGACTACTTTGGACACGAGATACTTTTCTCCACAAGCGCGGTCGGACGTTTTTCTGAACCGTTATTGTACGTGGGAAACATACCATCTCAAATCTATTCTAATTTGTTCTATACTTAATCTAAGTCTTTTACCTGATCTATCCTACTTAAGTGCGATGGGGCTAATAACACCTTTTCAATATCATCGCAAAAGAGGCATTTTTCCAATGTATATAAGAGACGTAATCTGAAATTGAACCTTTTCTCCGTGATTGATTCCCAGCCTAGGGTCTAATAATTTTGATTCACTAATAAGTTTATATTAATAAAGTTTTACAAACCTACGCTGCACGTAATCTAATTTGGCAATCAATATAAATTCATGAGGATCCTGTATACTAGCAGCATATTCCAAATAGGGCCTAACTAGTGAAATACGACATTGCTCTTTTGGCATCCTGTCCGTTGTTCACAAATTAGCCGACAGTGAGTGACTGCTGTTCATTGTAAGTAGTTCAAAGTATAGTCACTCACTTTGCTCAAATATTTGTGATGAATGTGAAGTGGGACTTACGGAAATCTTGGTAGTCAATCCTAAATCGATAATTTTGCCAACTTTCCCTTATCTCTCAATTTGCTGCTTCATCTAAATAGAATAATATCATTCCCCTAAACAATGGTATTTGGGTGCATCCTTAGTATCTAGTGTTGGCATCTAGCATAGGAGTAATTCATTTTATTTTGAGATTATTTCATTTTATTCCCTTCCTGCCAGTTTCAATGGTCGTCATACCAAAGATACCTTTTCGAGCATAACATAATCGCGTCACGTGCGCATGCCTTGCTGGCTATTTTCAGTTGTTGATGTCATACGGATCACTCTTTACACCATCCTGATCTCCCTCTTCTTCTTCGTCCTTTCATGATGTATCTGTCACTAGAGCGGATTAATAGCTCTCCCATTCGTACCTGTCTCAAAGATTTAACTTTAGTTTTCTCTTCTCCTTCCTCTTCCGTCTAGTACTGTTCCCTTCTCCTTTGAAAGTCCCCTTTGCCTGCTCACAAATCCGAAGAATTTTGTTTCCTTGAGCTCAATTTTTTTTATTATTCCATTCTTTACATTGTGAGTAACCTTTCTTTTCGGGCAATGTTATGAATTAATATTCCCTCTAGATTTATGTGTGTATGTTATATTTGATAGTGACGATTATGAATAGGTACTGTCTTGAATCTCCGAATCAATGTTATTTAGTTACCTCGTGTAATCATTTAGATAATATGTAAAGCACATACTCGTAATTTTGCATTACAACAACTATAACTGATAGAGTTAGGAATAAAATCGCCGAGAGCTTCCGCATTAAATATTTTAGTCAATGCTTTTTTACTCGAAATCCATGACGATGTCTTGAGGAATCTAATATGTACTCATATTTCTGTCAATAATAACTAGCTCGCTGAAGCTAATTATTTTAGTTGTCTGTATAGATATTAGGCCATAAGTTATACTGCCACTATACCCTCCGTATCAAATCGTACTTGCGCATCACCAGGGTTAATGTACAAAATTGATACGGTCAAAATTAGGGTGATGAATGATCAGTGCGGTGAATTGTTGAAAATACGAGGAATACTAAAAATCAATAGAAAAGGATGGAAAACACCATACGTGAATAAGTGACATCATAGAAAAGCAGGAGAAAGAGTCATTACATAGAAGGCATTTCACAGAAATGAGACTTGTAAGATTTTCAAATGCCATTAATAGCCTTTCAATGGCAATGAAGTTGACAATCTCTTTCGATGAATTGGTTGGAGTATAGGAAAGTACAAATCAACTTTAATTATGGTGGAAATAAATTATTTTATGCCAAACTTAGAATTATTTATGCTGAAATTTTCTAATGCTTTATACTTTATTGATACAAAATACTGTATGGAAAAATCATCGCATCGGCTGATCTTCCGTTCTCTCGGCATTTCACAGTTTCTTTCCCCTGAACTACGCCCTGACCCCTGGAAGTAGGATGGGTAATATTTAAATAGCTATGAACGTTAAACTCATGCTATTACTAACCTCCTGTCAGGTCAAGTCTAGCGTTCGATCAATTCGTATCGCAAGGATTCTACCCCTGGATATTAAGAAATAGTAGAACATTTTATGTTCTTACCAATGTGTGAGGAATCAGACGATTTACTTTGCATTAATGGTTGTTTGCTCTGGAATTCCTTGGTGACGCTAAATTTTAAATAGTATAATCACGTAGACTGGGAGAGTTAGGTTATTCATCGTTTAAGATTCATAGAAGGAAAATAAATATAAATTGGAGAAATGGAGAGAATATTTTTAAAAAATTTTCACTTAAGGCTATAACGCATCATTTCTCTGGTGTTTTCTAGCACGGGAAGTCGATCAGAAGAGTTTCGTCAAACAAAGAAGAAAATTGATTTTTTGCCACACATTCATGGTGTCCGTGGTGTTTTATGTCTCTGGGCGTCAATCGAAGAAGTTTTGTCAACAACAAGGAAGGCGCTTGCTTAGAATATTTATAGTACTCATTTTGTGTACTCCCATTTTGTATATTCCCATAGAAGAGTACTCGTTTAGTGTACTCCTATATGAGTTTTTCTGTGAGTCTGAATCGATTGAGGGAGAGGGCACATTTTAAACTATTATCTTTGTGCTATTTGCCTTATTTTACCCACGTAATCCATCGGGCTGATATGATTTGGTGAGTTTGCCGCTGGTGTACACTTTATTATTCCTTGCCTTTGGAAAATATTACCCAGGGATTTGGGAAAATAGGGTCTCCCATTCCGGTTTTTGTAACTCATTCCTTTTACCTTTTGAAAAATGTTGCGTACTTATATTTTCTTACAATATCGATTTCATTGCATGTTCAACGCCTCTCCTTAACATTTGACTCTTACGCATGTATTCACGGGTTGATTTTAAGTCCCATAACCATTTTCAAACACTCCATCGTTCCCTGGTTTTGTCCTCGTTCGCTATCTTTATTCAGCTTCATCAGGCAGCTCCTGTTCCTCATTTTCTTCCTCTTTTCTCTCCTTTCCCTTATCCTCGTTCTCTCTTCCCAGATAATTCCTTCGATAGTCTCTCTTTTTCCCGAGAATGTCCTCCTTCTCGTCCACTTACCAATCATTCCCTTTCATCCCCCGCCCATATATCCTGACTCCTCACACCCACTAGCGCGCCACGGACGGACGCCTGTGGAAGCGAGAGAGGAAAAAGAAAATAAAGAGAGGATCGAAATGTGCATTGGAGGAGCGCGGAGTGAGGAAGGCAGGCTTTTGTGGGCGAGGGAGCGTTGGGGGTCCGGGGTCAGGAGCGGGTAGAAGCGAGGGTGGAACTCTTTTTGAGGGAGAGGATATATCTTTCGCGTCAGGGTGAGAGTTGAGCCTTTCCCTCCCTTTCTCTTCATTTTCTCTCTCTCTCTCGCTCTACTCCTCCCTCCCATTCTCCAAGAGTGCGGATGGGGTCTCCATGGGGGGATTCGAGGGTGTGTGCGTGGTGAGTACTCCTTTTTTTTGGTGGGGTTGGGCCCGCGGGGGATGTTTTTTGGAAATGGATGAGTGGTTGTGATCCCGGGGGTTGTGAGCAGAGGGAGTCGCCGGAGAGGGTTTTGAGTCGAGAGGGATTCGCCCATTAGGAAGAATTCGGTACTTGAAGAACGAAGCCCACTGGAGAATGCTCCACTGCAACAACTGAAAAAGATGAATGCCAGCCACTCTTCTGGCTTATAACGCTGAACCCAACAATATCCTTTCATCATCCCTCGAATCCCATGAAATGTCTGTATTAAGATGTTTGTTTCCTTTTACTTTGGTACCCGATTGGTCGCAAAAATAATGTTCAATTATTGTCGAATGTAATCTTCTGATTGAGTTGGTTATGGAAAGTCCCTTTGAGCTATTTCGCCTTATATCGTACTTCTATAGCATTTCCGCTCAGCATAATAACATTTATTCGAAAAAATTTCCTTTTTTAGTTCCTCATTCTGTCCAAAATTACCATTCCATTGCTCCCTCCTTCCCCCAACCTCAGCATTCTCCATTTTATATCAGCCGTCAAGATTTTGAGGATTCTTCTCGTTGTCAGAATATCCTATGACAAGTAATTTGGCCTTCCAAGAATTTCTCCCAATTCCCTGTGCTACATCTAAAAACTTAATTTGTCTCCATCTCTGTTGAATATGTTTAACCTTTTACTCTTTCACGATCCACTTTATTTCTTTAGGTAAAGGATCCCTTTAAAATATTTCATATCGTCTTAGTTGTCTATAGTATTTCAACTCAGGATAATATTTGTCCCTAAATATTTCCCCTTTTATTTCCTCTAATTTTAGTCTATCTATACCTGTGATATTACCTTATATTTTTCAATATGCTCTTGAACATATCCTACTTCTTGAAAATAGACATCCTGACTGCAGTCATATTCCTTTCTTTTAACGTTCCCATGGTCTGAGCTATCCTATATGTTCATCTTATCTTACCTTTTTCTAAACTCTAAATTGATGGTTGCCCTAGTAGTCGTTTTCTCACATCTTTAGTCTTATTGTTAGTAATGACTTTACCGCGTACAGAAATAAAATATTGAGTCCATATTATCATTGAAATGTCTTCCTCGGAAGACATGATACTACTAATTATTTGTTGCGATTAAAGTTTTTTTATTCAAAACTTCTATATTTACCCAAGCTGCAAATGCTACCATCTTCTAAGACTCTCCACCTCCCTTACTACCAACTCCCAACCCAACGCCACCTGCACTTCAAAAAACAATATGCATCGCCTCTCCGTTAACATCTGCCCCGCCTTCTACGTGGGCGATTGCACGACCACCCTTTCCCTCCGCATGAGTAACCGCCGCTATTCCACCAAATCTCCCACCTTCCTTAATTATCCCATCAATAAAGCTGAGTTATTTATCCTCGATTAGTAATTAATATGAATTTACTATCGGAAGTTGGCAGTTCATACTTGGGCTGAAAAGAATTTTATGCGTTATAGCAAAGTTGAACAACCCGTCGTAGAGCCCGTCAGTTTTCGACCACTTTTTCTAAAATTTATTATTCAAACTGTTCACCATAAGGTAGTTACCAGGGAAAGTGCGCCGCCCTCACCTCATTAATTGTACGGCTCGAGACAAAAATCAAATATGCCTATCCCCGATTGAATCTTATCAACGTGCAACCTGCTTTGAAGTAAACACACCGCCCGAAACTCACCGAGGTACTGAAGGAATAAATCTTATATTTTAATTTAATTTTCTAACCGAAGCGACCAAACCGAACCGACCTTGGCAACCCTTGAACCTTTGCAATTCTCCTGCTGTTCAGACTTTTGACTTGGTCTCTTTTGAAGTAAATGTTTCCTGGCTGAGAATTTGGGTAAAACATTGTTAATGACATGTCCTCATTCACTAACGAATAAAATATTCATTAAAAACATTAGTTAAATAATTGTTATCGTTACATCGTGAAGAGGTATTCTAGGTCTTGATGTTGTTGGTTCCCTTATTGCTTCTCCTTATTTCGTATACCTTAAATGCTATTCGACGTTTAATACGGAATCGCTTGCTGCCTACCAAGGGCTAAAGAATAAGACCGGCTTCAAAATGCAGAGAATGAAAATTGGGATATTTAAGGTCTTTTATAGAAGTATTGTTAGATGACGGGGTTACGGCAGAATGAGAGTTGGAATTTCTGGCAACAAAAATAGCTAGAGAGAACTGAAAAAGTAAATGATGTTAGACAAACAGAAGAAGCCTATGCGATAATTAGTGCCTGAATAATATACTTAATTTTTTGTTATCAATGACAGTCGGAAAACTTCCTTCGGCCCTAGATTGGATATGATGATGAAACTTCATTGGGTTGAATATTGAATTGATGAATCCAAAACAATCCATCTAAATAAAGCATGGGAGATAACATAGGAGTAATTCATTCCGTCGAGTAAAACTTAAAGGTCGAATCTTTCAAATAAAGTATTTAATTTGGTACCTTGATCGATTCATGATTTAATTTCGTAATACATTATACTTACTTCCTGCTTCTTATAGAATTTATTATATCCTCCGAAAACAGTGGGTTGAGAGCAGCTTGACTTAGAAATAGCTGAAACCATAGTCAAGAGGAAATTAATTGGAAGCCGAGAGATAGCTGAGGATAGTCGGCGGGTCTCAATATATTTACTGCTGTAAACCCCCATTGCTACAACAGTTGAAATCCGTTTTTCGTTTCGAAAAATCGACTATCAGCTGGGTTCAATCAATACTGTATAGTTTAATCGTGTATTTCTATCATATTTGGATCTAAACTAGGTCTAATCCACTTATGTAACTGCGAGTATTTTAGATATCACACGAAACTCCTGACACTGGTCGAGATATCTAGGTTATAAACCAAAATGTTCATATTATGATTACTGTATAAAGTATTCAAAGTTTCATTCTTAGGTAACGGGATCATGCGGGGGGATGTAAACTTGGTGAATCACCTGCCATTCCCACGCAGCGCGTGATGATTTCTGATGGGCCCCCGTAAGCATGGCGCCCCTAGAGTCGATTTTATTTTAAGGAAGAATTATTTCGTTATTTAAAAACCTCACTTTTGTGCCATCATTAGTGCCTTCCTGATTCATTGATCGTGCGTATTTCTTCATGTCGTAATTTTTAAACTAGACCTGTTGATTATTTTATTGTTAGAGTTCTACAGCCCTAACTATATCAATAACTAAAAATAAAACGATAGTAATACTAACTAACTTGGGAACCAAATGGGGGGAAATTGTGTAGTTATTTACCGGTAATTAAATCCAGCTCCAGGTTTCCATACAGCTCAAACACTCAATAGTACTAATAACAAGTCCACTACAGTCTCGGTACCTTACCGAGATTGTAGTGGACACCGTCAAGTAACAATTAGTAGTTCGCATTCTCATGTTTTGTGTTTTTTCACAAATTTTCCAATTCTTCAATTTCCAAGTTTAGTGTTAATATTATTGCGGCCAGTTTTCTTTAGTATTATTATAATTGATGATACCTTTTTAAGTTGGCTTCGTTATATTGAGTATTTTCCAAGAAATTAATATTGGTAAACATGCTTGGATCATCCACTAGGCCTTGTTTGTTGCTTAAAATAATACTTTTCCTCGTTAACACATGATATGTGAAAATACAATCATTTTATTACGAGCGGTGAAGAATAAAATTTTTCACTATAAAGAAACTACCATTGTGAGTTAATATTGTAACTTCCAAGTGCTGGAAGTTACAATATTACCACTGCATACTTTGTAGACAACAAAAAAATTTGACAACTCCTATGATTTCCTGATGCTACTGAGTCAAATGGTCTCTTACTGATGAGCTGTGACCAGACTTATCTGGGTGTCCTTCGAGTTTAAGATTATTCTATAAATTATTTTCGGTTTAGAACAAATTTGGGAATATGAAGACAATTAATTAGGCCATTAGAAGTAATTTTCGTCCTTTCAATTATATTTGATGAAATTGCTGTTGTTAGCAGGGGTATCAGATTGAGCACATTAGGAGGCAATTTCTCGTTAGCGACCGTATTTCTTTTAGATCACGTCATTGGAATGGCCTCTGCTTTTATCTCTTTAACTGGGAGAGAATCACGCGCTTTTTTGCTACATTTTTCTCCGTTTTAATGTGTCACAATCATGACATAAATTGCCATCGAATTCTCTTTGCGCCGGGGGAGCAGTTAAGGAATACCTTGTGAGGTTCGGGATGTATATCCCAGCAGGAATTGCTCCTTGAGCGAAGCCCGCAATCTCATAAAGACGGCCATTCTGTTCGTGTTGTTTGTGAATTTTATGACGCTTGTGCAAGCGGGGCTTACTTGTTTGTTCCTCTGTCTCGGCATATAAGCTTTTCCAGTTTTACAACAGTCGCTGCCGCTGTAGTCTACCAAGCCCAAGCCCGAACCCACCTTAAGAATTGCGTAAACGTCATGTCCGGGTTTTTTTTCTGTCGGTGATGTTTGACGACTTATGCGGTAGCAGTGTTACCCTAACAAAACCCTACCTTAGCTACTGTAGTTAAAGTAAATATAGCTAGTTAAGAGTTATCTATAAATATGTCACTATTTTGAAATAAATCTAGTTCCTTCCGCATCGCATAAGGTGGGCTTAATTTATTTAGTTTCAGAGGGGAAGCTTTTTTCGTAACTGAAGTAGGTCGTAATTTTATTCCGAATAATTCCAGATTTTTAATGACGATACGATATATTACCTCCGAGCAAGACGTACTAAACTTCTTCAGATGTTTACCTGGTTTTTTTGACGATTTTGATGATATATTTTACTTCCTATAAAATTGCATGCTTTACCCTAATATGATAGAATTTTTAAAGAGAAATTTAGGGCGCCACATTGATCATCGAAAGAAAATGATATATTTCTATGTGAGACAGGGTTTGTTCAAAAACAACACTTGGTTTAAACACCACAGTAAAGATGTACAGGAAAAATGCTCGTGGATTCAGAAAGATAACATTTAGACTATACAGCGTCCGTAGAATAAGTATCGTGACTGGTTAGCTGTAGCCTCAACGGAGCGATGGATGGGGGCCCGACCAATCGGCTCGGTAGAGGGGTGCCCCACCACTCAGGTGCACTTTAGTTCAGTCACCTCCGGGCATGCGTTGAGACAAGAAGTGGATTTTTGTGACGTGTGATTGTTTGTGGTGTCGTCGCGCCAGCATGGAGCGCACCGTCGAGCAACGCTACGCTGTGAAGTTTTGCTTTTAACTCGGGAAATCCACGTCGGAGACCCTTAAACTCATTAAACAGGTTTTTCGGGATGATGCCTTAGGCCGCACAAGAGTTTTTGAGTGGCACAAAATGTTTAAGGAAGGCCGGGAGCACCGCGTCGGACGCCCGACGACCGCTCGAACCGATTCTCAGGTGGCCAAAGTGAAAACATTTTTTACTCTGACAGGCGTTTAACCATCGCCCTTACCAGTGAGGAGACCGACCTTTCAGTCGGAACCGTCCACACCATTGTTACAGAGGATCTTGCGATGAGGAAAGTGCGCGCGAAGCTTTTGCCGAAGAATCATCGCGATTAGACACTGCAAGGATATGGAATGTTTACAAAAGAATGGTGAAATTATGATGCTTTAAAGGAAGGTTCAGGAAGTGATAAAGGAAAGTTTTGCGCAAAAAATCAAAGATATGTCAGGAAAATTATTAATTGAACCAGGAATTATGCAAAAGAGATGGAAGGAATATATTGGGGAACTATAAGTTAAAGATACGTATCATCATAATATTATCAAGTATTATGATATTAGTTATCATTACGTATTAAAATGGATAATTAAGGCTGCTAAGTGAAATGTGTTCAAAATATAGTTAAATTGCGAAATAATTTAGGAATGATATTTTTGATTTAGTCGAAAAGTGATATGATTTAACTACATGTACAGCAGAAAGAGGGCTTTTATGTTCGCGGATAACTGGCGAAGTTCATATGTACTGGTCAAATTTCTATGTTATTTTGGTCATCCATATGAGACTAAAGTGACAGCCTCAACCTTTGCGGTTGAGTAAAGAGTCTGCGACGATTTATAATAAGATCGATTCTCGAGGATGAGTCTTAAAAATGGTTGACTTTGGGTGAAGGGTGTGACTGCGACGCATTGACATGCGCGAGTAGGTGTTGTGTGAAACTGACGTGGAGTTGACGTCGTAGAGGAGCAACCGTGGAGGGAAGGGGGAAAAGGGCAAGAGCTACGTGGTAACAAGGGGGCTTGATAGATACGGGGATGGGTTCAAGTGAGGTGTGAGTCTCCGCTATCTCTTTCCATTCCTCCCAGCCTCTCTCTTGGGTTTATTTCTGGGGAAAGGATGTGCCAAGGAAGAGAAATGGTGGGTCCTCACTCAGAAAGGAATTTCGTATTTAACGTTGGGGAAGGTTAACGGTTAAACTCCGCCGCTAGAATTTTACTCGTGACTAGCGGTGGCCGTCTGCCATATTTCTCTGAAATTATTACGCGACTCATTTTTCTCGGGCAATAAATAAAACCAAATAAGTGCGATGCACTAAGCGTAAGAAAAACATCCTTCATCGAGGGTATTTATTTCATTAGCACGTTAGCGACGCGTTATTAGACTCTAGCATTGAAGGTTTTATTACATCCATTGCTTTCTATTGTAATGGCTAAAACAAATGGGAAAGAAGATTTTCGTCACTGCTACTTGATGACAGAGTTAATACTTCATAAGAAACAAGTTCTATCACTTTGTTTCCACACGCCAAGTTTTACGAATGGATGATGTGTCTGAGAATGCAGGAAACGTGTGGATATATTCTTCCATTTAATGAGCGTACACTTATGTATTACTGATTTCCCTACATGGTTTTTAATTTGATATTATAATTTGGCATTAGCTTTGTTTTCAAAATGGCCATAATTTTGAAAAAGGTGTACGCCATTAAAGTATTCAATTAACGGTAAAGTGGATAAAAAAGATTTGCCATAGCAACGGGAAGCATTGAATTAATTTAATTATCAGATGCTTTCTCTATTTTAAATATATTAACTAGAGTGATGAAGTATATAAATTGTGAGTGACTGATTCTAGCATGCTCAAGAATTTAAAGAAAAAGGCAGGGTATTTACGATTACATTTAAGTTCTGAATTTTAATAGCACTTCCTGTGGGTTTTATGGTGGAGCATGAACAGTTACTCTATAATTAGCATAAATTGGTTGCATAACTTTTCCTATCACCCATTTCACTTCCATATCTCCTCGTAATCAATAATTATATTATCATTTTCAAAAAATTACAGTCATCGTGTTTTATTGTTCTCTAGAGAGCTTGAACTTCATCTTCTACACGAATGAAACAAGGAGGTAAATTTATACTTAGTTATTTTTGTTTTGTCATTTTATTCATCACTTGTTAAAAATTATCTACATACAGTTCTTAATTGAACGACATGTGTAATTATTTAGCAACAGAAGTACTACTATTACTATTTATTTTCAATCTAGGCAACTTAATTCACTCAAAAGTTTCTTTTAGTAGCTACCAACACTATTATTTATTTCTTGTTATTTTCATGCCTCCTGATAGCTCTACGTTTTACATGGTATTCCTCAACTAGCCAAATTGTGCCCTCTGGCCTTCCTCTCTTACATTTTTTTATCTTGCTTTCTTCTATTAGGTTTTCATTAGATTTGTATTATGAAAGCAAACTATTTTCTAATTTAAAATTAAAAATAAATTTGCATGAACCAGGCTTTTAAATTTTCGACATCATTAGATGAAATCCGTAGTTGTGTACGAAGTCAGCCACACTTATGGGAAAGCGAAGAAACCTAAGCCGTTCGAATAAGCTGTGGATACGCAATAACAAAGTTGTTGATTGTACTACAAAGCAGTTGCATCAGGTTACGTCTGAAATATGTTCTTGCAAATCTATTTGTTATAATGAATTTTGATTATACCTATTCATATTTAGTAACAATTCAAATTATCTGTATCTTTTCCTAAAATTC
This sequence comes from Hetaerina americana, assembly GCF_022747635.1. Lineage (NCBI taxonomy): Eukaryota > Metazoa > Arthropoda > Insecta > Odonata > Calopterygidae > Hetaerina > Hetaerina americana. The sequence continues at coordinate 25,976,440 of NW_027287538.1, forward strand.
CCTAGGGAAATCAAGGCTGCTCACAAGCCAAGACAATCAGTGTAAATATGTTTTATGCCGATTTCGCAAATTTTATTGGCGCAGTGAATGAATGCCAAGGGATTCCAACTCTTCTCCAGGAGCTTGCATGATCACTGGAGGGAGACACACTTCGTAAGGGCCATCAAGCGAGGCACCCTATATCAGGGATTTTCAGGCGTAAACAAAATCGCTGACATGTTATATTCACTTTTTGATGTTTTTCGTGCAGGGATGCCTTGAGTGTCTTGACGATACCTCTTCGTTACGTACTCTTAGTTTATTTAAACGGAAATGGTATCGAAGGATGAAAGTCGTAAGATCTCAAAACTTGGAAATTTGACTGATGTTGTAGTGCCATGCAAAACTTTATTGAACCCTTTAATTCTTAAACTTTCCCGTCCGAATAAATGTTTCCATCAATACACATCCCTAAAAATTGTACTAATCACTTTGTAACGATCTAATATTTGTAATAATGCTTAATCAGTATATCATACGGATTTCCCTCAAGCATAGAAGCTTTAAATATATAAACAATATAAACAATTTTTATTGCTCTGGGAGCAAAGTCCCTTGGAGCAGAATACAGGTTACATTAGGTTTTGAAACCTATGGAGTGAAACTGGTTCTAAACTAGTGAAACAAGACATAATTTAACATCAGTTGAACGAAACATGTAGTACAATACATACATACAAATACAAAGAACAATAGTTAAATGTATAGCCTGATAGAACAGTAATAAGGTCATTTTGGTAGTGTGGTAGACAGATATTCAAACATTTTCCTGTTGAATTGGGATGTGTTCCTGGATAATTTTACATTATTAGGCAAAGAGTTCCATAGTTTACTGGATGAAATACTGAATGACTTTTCATATATAGCCGTGCGGTATTTGGGAAGATGGAATGTTTTTGTAATGCGAGTTGATCTCTTTGTCGTAAGTGAATTGAATATAAAATTTTCATATAAATATGAAGGGGTTTTTGAATTCAGAACTTTAAATAATTGTGAGGCCTTTTGAAGCATTCTCCTCTGATCGAGTTTTAACCAATTCAAAATTTTATAGTAAGGAGTTACACGTTCATTAAAACGCATATTAAAGATGAATCGTAGACAAGAATTTTGGAGCCTTTGTAATTTTGTACTTAGCTCCTTATTCACATCAGCGTAGACAACTGAGCAATAGTCGAGATGTGGTAATACTAACATTTGAACAAGCTTCCGGCGTAACGTTATAGGGATTAGGTGTCTGAAATGCTTCATTGTGTAAAGAGTTTTGTGAACTTTATTAGAAATGGCATTTACTTGCTCGCGCCAGGTTAAGGTGCTGCTTAGATAAACTCCTAAGCTTTTCACTGTATTTGAGTAGTCAATTTGAATATTTAAAACACTTATTTTAGGGAGATCACTTGCGAGCAGCATATGTACATTGGCGGTGCTTCCAAAGATTATCGACTTGGTCTTTTTGGGATTTAGATTTAGCCGATTTTCAGTCAGCCATTCACAGATGAGTTGGATATCCTTGTTGACCAAGTCAATGGCATGGTTAAATTCAGAGGGATTAAATGGGATTTTCTGGTGACTTACATTTGACAAAATCATCAGTACTTGTACGCTGCGTTAACCCTAGTATTTCAGGACCGTGTCCATTCCTAACGTCACATGAATAGCTAAATAAATGTTCAGAAAATTTTCAGAAAATGAAAATATCGGTTTTACGTGTCTTTTACGTCCACGCTGCGGACTATTTTTTTCCCAAAGTCATAAATAACCTGTTTCAAAGCATTTACTTATAAATCATTCCTTTGACGATAGTTATATGGCTCTCTGCAACGAGTAGAGCTGTGTGCGAATGGCCGAAACAGCATCCGCATTCTCCCTTATCCGGCCCTCTTGCGCACGGGCTATAATGGATGAATCTCATCTAATGTTTGCATGTTATTTGGCATACATGTGTATCCAAGAATTTTGATCGTAGCGATTGGAATGCTATGTCGCGAAAATGATCCAATAAATACTATTTAGTCGTTGAAATTTCAAATTAATCCATAGAGTCAATCGTATAATGCTCTCCACGATCGTGACTGACTTATTTCAAAAATTATTTATTGAATGGATTGAACTAATGCATTATTTACGTTCAGTACGTAACATTAAGTATTAAAAATTATTAAAAATATCATTTAGCTATACTATTTCTTGATTGTAATAAATTATAATAGGTTTTATAGATGTTACCCCGTATATATCAATGCTCGAGGTTCTCTTTCTCTTAAGTGATCACGAGAATATATTTGTTCTTCCACCTAGATTTCAAAAATGTTAATGCATTATGTAATATTGTTAATCCAGGCGTGTATAAAAATGCACACCGTCGTGAAACTTGGAGGCTCTTGGTTTAAGTAACTCAATCCTTCACAATGGTCATCGGTGGTATTTATTGATTCATCTCCTACCTCTTCTCATTTATTTTTTTTTGCGTCTTCCGCTTTGCTAGAACCATTCTACCACATTAGCAGATAACTGCGACCCCTTCAACCTCAACCGCTTCCTCCCCTCCCTCTTTTCTCCCCTTCTCCCTCCTCCTTGGACGACTCCCTCACTCCACTATCAACGGTGCCGTATTCCAGGAGGGAGAGAGAGAAAGAGAGAGAGAGGGGGAGTGGGGGTCCCTGAAGTATATGACCGTGCGATGAAATATGGCGACGAAGCGTACGGTTGGCAATGTGTGCCCCCGAACGACTTGCTCGTGTCTGTGTGTGTGTGTGCGTGTATGTGTGTGAGAGAGAGAGAGAGCTTCCCTCCGACGCCGAGGCGACAACAACGCCACTATTTGCGTCCTCCCGTATGTTTGATCTTCTGAATGTAACGGCGGGGTTGTTTGTGCTCCGTGACAAGTTTTTCGTCGAAACACCCTTTGGGATCCCACGTCCAACTCCCTTCTATCCTCTCCACAACCTCCTTCACTCGTTTATTTTATTTTGTGAAAAAAAAAGAAATGGGGGAGAGAAATAAGATAAAAGACACCTTCGCCACTTTCCCCGACCTTCTCTCTTCCTCACTTTCTCGCTGAATCCGACATTACTCTTGATCAAAGTTCTTTGGACTTTTCTTCAGGTTTCTCCGCTCCTCCCGAATCCCCCACTCCAGACCGGAAAACCTGCCCCCTTCTTCCCGTGCCCCTCCAATAAAAATACATCGTGACCGAATTCTGAGGATAAATCGGGGCGAGATCTTTGGAGGATATTTTCCTCTTCCTTATGTTTTTTTCCCTCATCGCTGCTGTTGGACAAAAATATCGGCAACTAGTCATTTGAAAAATGTTGGCAAGGAATTCCGGATATTTTAAAATTTATTTTCGAAGTGCATATAAATCAACTCCTTGCGAAACGAGAGTTGGCGTAAACATGTGTTGAATTCTTAAGTACTCTGGGAAATTATTATTGCCAACTCGCGTTTTGTCATGGGGAATATTAAGAGCGTCTGACCTTTGTGTTTCTCATTGTGAAAAAAAATAAAAAATAAATAGATATATTCGGTGAGTTCCTTTGTTTATTTTAATGCATCGTAAATTTATTTGTTTATAACTCTTTCATTTATTTTAGTTCCTTCAGTCTTTCGACCCCTAAGCCCAATCGCATCTTGCAGGCTATTTAATATGAATGGTATCCACGAGTGTTTTTTCTACTTTTGTCCTACAAGAAAATAAAATTAGCCTGAGGGTACTAATTTCTGGTTGTAATTTAAAAAATTACCTAGCGTATTTATTCCTACCCATAATTTATCACTCTGATTTTGCAAATATACGACAGTGAATATTATTATTTTATGCTTTTTGACGTTTGTTACCGAACTTGAATGATATAACATTTGCATGCTAGTTAACGAGAAACTCATTGGCATATTATAGGCCAACAAAAGATAAGCAAAATTTTAAACCTAAAACAGGAAGTAGGATAATCTCATTATGTAACAACCCGATGCAATCCCCAATGCATAACCCAATAATACAATATAATAACACGCATCTATATATTTTTCCTTTGCTTAAAATTTATATTTAATTTCTTAGACTTAGGCACTCGGTTAATCCTAAAAACTATGGGTTTTCTGAGAATTGGCTTATTGCTTACTCGAATTTATATGATGTTCTGATAATTTCTCAATCAAGTTTTTAAATTTATTTTCATATGGAAGTCAATGTAAACTTACGTCATGGTCGCGTTGCAATCAACAAGTTAATTTTACGTTTAAATTGCCCGATCCGAGGATAGCATTCATTGCCTTCCTCCCCAGATTCATAACTTCTCTCCGGGGATCGCTTCCCAGCAGTTTCCATCTTAGCCCTACCCTCCAACAACTTATCCTTTCCGGATGCGAAGGGTGAGAAACTGCGGAGGATACCCATTTAAGATGTCACACGAATTAAGAGTTCGGTTAATCAAGGTACCCTTTCCAACTGGTGCTTCCTCCTTCGTAATGTGATCGACCCTCTTAGCCTTTCTCAAAGTCATTAAGGGACTTGCTCCTCGTATCAACATGCCCCCCTGAACATAGCGTTTATTTCGACTAGAATTCAAAATAAACCAGTATTTATTGCCTCATCTGAATCGGGGTAGGCGTATACTATGCTTTGTTTTTCGGTGGGTATGACGTCAGTCTTTAAAGTCACATTTAAGTTTGAAATGCTGCCATTAATGTTGTTTAGCAATGTACACAACAACACAAATAAGATGTATAGTATATCGTGAGTTTACTCTTGTGAAGCTACCGATATTTAGTAATGGCACTCAGATATATTAGCTATCACGAATTCCCATTTGTGATCAACTAACGGTTTTACCTCAGCGCTTTGAACTTCTTAAAATTTCCGACTGAAATGTTTTTTACAATTCTCGATTAATTTTGTTATTTATGAATCACCCATCGCCTATTCCTCCATTCCTGATTATTTAAACTTTTATGTATTAGATTTTTTCTTTACTTTGATTGATTGGACGAAAATATATTTTTTGAGCAAGGATTAGTTTTAACCCCATCAATCTTCTGCCCCTTAATGTTTTATTATCTGAACTCGCTTACAATGGATATTATGAAAATAATTATTACCTTTAATTCTCTTGGTAATTCATTTCGATAATAGATCTGTTCTTTAAGAAAAGCTAAAAACAGTATTTACTTTATTTTTTTAGATTAATTCATTGTGAAACTTCAAAATAAAAAGATTACACATCCATTATTTGATGAGATTCATATATGACTATGCAAATTTGAATACTTATTCTAGGAAATGAGGTAATTTGTTGTATGTGCTTGTAGCAAATTTGTTTAGGTAAGTAGCAAATAGAGGTACTTTTTCACCGTTGGAAATGTAAAACTATACCTTAGAGCATTGAGAGTTTTTTGTATTATTCGTAATATAATTACGACGTTGAATTAATAAGTCTTTTGTATATGCACTATTAAATTGAGAAGGAAATTAAATTCCTTTCTGGATAAAATTCTCAAAATTCATTTAAACGTGCGTTATTTAAAATTTGTTGTCTCAGGCGTAACTTTGTGGAATTTGCATAACATATTGAAATGTAATGAAATAATTGACTTTGTAATTCCACACACTTTTTGTGGTGTGGAATTACAAAGTCAATTATTTCATTACATTTCAACAGTGCGTTATTTAATAATGATGCGGTTTAATCGATCAAGCTTCATTTTAATTCTAGCATAGAATTCTCAAGAAATGCGTTTACATGTTCCAAAGGGAAAATATTTGTTTCATGATGGGAACACATAAAGATATAAAACTATTCTCAGTTTTTTTTAAATAAATAATTTAATCACGTAGAGGCTAGCATAAATTCTGACGACAAATTGATAAAATATCATCCAAGCAAACAGTTTAAAAGCGTTGGAATCAAATTGACTGCAGAAAGAGGGTACTAAAAATGTTAATTCACGCTAGTCTGATTCCTAATTCTGGCTTGCATCCATTTCTTATCCAAATCTACATCACTATTCTCTTCGCCTCCGGCAATTAATCTTAAGAGTAGACCTTCTTTAATTCCACCCCGGAATCTCTATCTTCTCCGACTCTCTTATTTCTCCCTCTCCCCGCAAATTAAACCCTTTCCCTCCCCCTTTTATTCACTTTGATACTCCATTTGAATGCATCTCGGCTCGTAGCTTAATAGCCCATTGCCTTTTACTCCCGTTTTTTTACGAAGCCGGATATTGCTTGCCACCACGCTTCTTTTAAATCTTCAAAATCTATCCGCTCTTCGCCGCTTATTTCTCTTTTAACCAACCCCTTAATTTATGGTCCCCTCTTCTCTTGATTCTGGGTTTTCGTCACGTGTTGAAGAATATAATTCATTTCCAATTTAAGGCCTATGGGTTTTGTGATCTGGGGGGTTTTTCTAAACGGTTGCCGGGAAAAATTTTCCGCGCGACCCACGTAATTGCCATTTCTTTTTCTAAATATAACGATTTTAATATTCTTTTAATTATTAGGCATAGCTTCGTGCATAATTTCACAAAAGGACTAAATGATCGTTTTGAGCTGATTTAATGAGACTTTTTAAGAAAAATTCTTGGATAAGATATTTTTTTGAGATTATTTTAGTGGACACTTTTAAAGTTGCTGACAGAAAAAAATAGTATATTGTGTAAGTTTGCAACATTATTATTCTCTTCTCTATATTACTATAGGTGAGCATATGACGGTCTAAGATCTTTCTTTGACCTTGTTCGCTTATCGGTGGTTAGTCTTGCTCTAAAGCATAAAGGTCATGGCTGTATTGAATATTGTCGCAGTTTACGTCAAAAAAATGTTTTGATTTCCCCTCGGTATGTTTGTGAATTCGTAATCCAGTCTCACATAGAATTAGGCAAATAAACCTCAAATATGAAATACTATTTTCATTTAGCGCATATTCTCCACATTCCCCTCGAGAGATTTTCTTCATGACCACATAATAATGGATACCCTAATTGTAAGTTGCTAAGGGTCACTTCCCCTCTGTCTTTGATTTTTTCATTCCATTCTGTCTTCTAGTACTTTTTCGCCTCTGTCACATTCTTATGCTGTTTCATACATCCTCTCCTTCCCATTATCAATATCAAATGTAACTCCTTTCTTTTTAAGCGCATTGTAATTCGTTTCCGTTCTATATATTGACACAAAGGAGCTATTCAGGCCCCCACGTAGATCATGTGGGCTCTCAACTAGCAGTAGTAACTGAATCTTTGGACGTAAGAACGCGTTTGGAGATAAGAACGCGACGTTGTCATCTCAATTACCCATTAACCGTCCTAGAGCTTGCCACATTATCTTGCACATTTATCCACAGTAAAATCAAGAATCCATGGAGGCATACGTGTGCTTGTTACGCAATGATTTATTTAAAATCAGTCGTTGCTTCTTCATTGCTAGTTCTACTTAGTATTTGTTTATTGCTAATTTGAGCCGAAAAGTTGGATTTTTAATATTTCTCAAATATAAGGCAGGTTTCATTGATGAACGTAAAAAACACGGAGCAGACATGGAGCAGACTTCCTATTCTATGGTCTCAAGTGGTGTCCAATGCATTTACTCAAAAGTGTTGCTCTGTTCGGACAATGTGATGGAGGTGTTAGTGGGGGTGAGTTTTATTGCATTCATATCACTGTTGGTGTGTTGTATTCCTGCCGTGTTGTCAATGTTGATTTTATTGAATTTCATTGCAATGAATTTCAAAGCGTAAAATCATTCGCCTTGAAAGGATTCGAACCCGAATCCCTAAAAGTCCGGCCGTGTGCTTTAGATAGTCAAGCTCCGTCCGCTCTCGTCCTCTTACATTCCGAAACTCCGTCCTCGTACACCCCGGATTGAGGATGTACCTCGAACCCCGGGTTTCAAATCCCGGTCAAGGCGAATGGTTTCTTCACTTTGAAAATGTGTGCAATGCAAATGTGCATTAGCGGATGACTCCGTAAAAATTATGTTTGCAGCATCGCCCGCCGTTTCTTCGAATTTATTGAATTTATCATCTAAGGTAATCACAAATTAATAAATATGAGATTATATCCCGGGAAGAAATCGTCAATGGGACACAACGTTTAAATTTAGGCCCAGAAGAATGAAAAATAGATTTGCCGTAATTTACTCATTTTTTGTTAATTTTATACTTTTATGTCTTCATATCAGATAATCGCTCTGGTTTGCCGTTACCTCTTAATGTACGTAACGTACGCTATTCGTGGCAATGATCCTTGTTTTTTCAAAGAAGTTACTTCGCCAGGGAAAGAAATTTCTGTGAAAAGTGAATACAGTGTCTTTATTTGGGGACGTGATAGTCCATTGGCTCAAGCGCATGGGATACTGACCGGAAGATCTGAGTTCGATTCCCCGTGATGCCTCTGAGCACTCTCAGCCTCACTCAAGCTGTGCGATTTTTTCTTCGGGTACCAGGGCTTCCTTGGAAACCACAGCCGGCAAAGGGAAATAAACGCCCCCCCCCTCAATACCCTGATGTGTGACATTCACGCGCTGTCGGGGTTAGTACTGGGGAACTCTACCATCAACTCTCAAAATGACCATAGAGTTGATAACTGTGGTTAATATTTTCTTTTTACTCCTTTACCCAGAGATAAATAGCTGGGCGAACTGTTTTTAGATCCAAGCTGTGATAAACCTTTTAAAGCCATGGAATAAATAACATATTCATTGTGATCAAAGAAAACTTTTTTGGCGTTTTAGTTTAAAATCATTATTTCAATTAAGCAAAGGAATTCTTTAGAATTCGATGCTTAATCACTGAATTAGTCAATAATATGGTAATCTGGGCGTAATAATTCTTAGTAGTAGTGCGAGTATTTTGGGGAGGTGACCAACAGCTGAGGTCATTTGTGCCGTAGGGGATGGACAGGAAAGGTTGAAGGGTGGAGAGAAACCCGGCGTCGGCATTAGCGTACTCTTTACGAAAGGCGCCAAGATGTCTGCAGCTTAACGTCCCATCCGACGGACGGCGTGCTCACTCAAGTGCCCTCCACAAAGCACCTCAAGTAGGGATCGAGATACCTCTGAGAAATATTCAACACCGCTGGGATTTGAACCCGGGCCCTCTGGGTGGGAAGCCAGTACGTTAGCCCCCACACCATCTCGATCACCTGTAATAATTCTCTCCTGGACGATCAAAAGCAATATAAAAATGGGCATTTACTGAAAAAGAGGTAAAATAACCAAGTAATCAACCCGAATATTAGTTCACACAAGTATTATTTTGCGATTAGATCCTAGAGCAAGCAAACAAGAGGAAGGTTTCAAAACTCATTCTTTAGTTATTAATCAGAAGACACTGTGTATAACGTTTTCGCTTACTTTTATCCTGATAATATAAATTAGCATTCTCAGTTAATAAATACGCACACATTGGAGCATACATTCCACCAAATGTTTTTCAAAATAGGAAAATACTAATAAAAATAATTGATCTTTACATTAATTATAATAACTTCTAATATCTCCTTTTTAAAAGGATTATTTTAAAAAAATAATTGATTTTTCTCTTTCTATTCTTCCCTTCTCACAAATCGTTGGGAAGGCACTTATACTTATCTTCATTCAGGGTGACACACATTTCCTAATAACTAGATGAAACATCAATAATAGAAATCCTTAGTTGGAAAGTCTCGGTTTTAGACCTAATAGGCAAAATTAAAATAGATAATGAAAAGGTGTATAACATACCCTTTGACCTGACAAAGTTTTGCGAGTATATAGGCATAGTAAAGTGTTATTATTCTTCGTCATGCGTCCATGATCCCACGTGAACATAAATGATTAATAAATATTTGAATTCGTATATTCCATTCCGCACTATCCATTGCTCTTACGTGCTGATTGACCTTCTGCTCAGTTATCATGTTATTTCTCAGCGTTTTATTATCCTATACAGACCTTTCCTTCAATCTTCCTTTCTTCAAGGTTCCTGTGAAATCCTTTGTCTCTCTGGGTTTTTCTAGTCCATATGGTTATTTTCAATTTGGCATTCCACATGACATTATCCTCTTCCAGCCTTTGTATACTTCTCCATTTTTCTCTTTTCCCATTTGATCTTCAGTGTCCGCCTCCAGCATTACTGGTAAAGCAGTCTTCTCGGGTCTGCTTTTCCGGTGTTATGCGCCTCTCACACGTCGAGCGATACACCCTCTACACGAGCTACTGATGGTTCATTGTTTATGACCGTATTCACTTTGAACATATAGTAAGTTGCCTATTCGAAATGAGTGTCTTTGTAGACTGAAATATTCGTGTGCGTGAATCCTATTTGAGTTCTTCCATCCAATATGAAGTTGCTTCTGAAGTTGGAGAAGAATTCTACGTATAATTTTCCCTTTTATCAATAGCTGATTATCAGTTTTTTCACAAGTCACACCAGGAAATATGAGTCGCTAAATCTGCATCCTTGATATCTTCTGGACTGCAGTCATTAAGACTTAATCGTTATCTTCAAGCCTCTGTCTCAATAAAATTAAATATCATTTCAAACCCTAAAAATCCTTTCACTTTTCTTCCGGGTGAGTTTTTCTTAAAAACGTGATTTTATTTGAGTTCGCTCTACGTCTCTCAAGTTACGAAATTTGCAAACAAAAACGTTCAGTACATATAGTTAAATTATTGGTCAAGGTGTTCAGGTCTGATATGGATAAAATGCTCTATATCTGAATTAAAGAAATAACACTTTTTCTTCTAAATGGGTAATTTTTAATTTGTCTTTTTCTGGAAGATTAAACGGGGCATTCCTTGCTCACATTCTTTCAGATCAATTTAAATCAAATCATTATACTTTAATGGGGACAAAATAGTTTTTTAAAATTATTGTCTACCTATCTAAACGTCCTCTTCAGTCTTCTAGTTTTAACTACTTATTCTATGATGAATTACATCCGCAAGATTCACGGCCAAAATATGACGTTCATTCATTCAGTTTCATAGTTTCTCTATCTTGGTAACGCCGCAATCACGAATCCTACTTTGAAAAGTGAAACTAAAGTTGAGTATCCCTGAGCCATATAATTCTCCACTTAAACGGTCGTCACTCTCTATTCGAAACTGTTGAACGATTAATTTGATTTAATTCATTTGCCACATCCCGATGAAACTATCCTTACCAAGAATTGATGCATGAACAAAACAGTTCTAGCGCTATGCGTTTTGATTCGCCATGTTCTCAATTCCACCCTGTTTAAGAGCCATTTGTCTTTGTTCCTCTTGTTAGGGGACAAATAATAAGTTCTCAAGCCGACTGCCCACCACTAAACTGCCATCCCTTATTTTTCGCCCATTTCCCTCTCGAAGCCCCCATTCCCCTCTCCCCTCCTCACCGGGCAATCCTTCTCTCCCCACCATAGGGTCTTCGTTTCCCTCTTTCCCTCACCCAGCTCCGAAAGACCCTCTTCAGCTGCTTCTCATCGGAGACTCCGTGGTCTCAGTTCCGCCACGCACTCGCACGCCGCACTCCTGCCCTTCCCTCTCCCCTCCTCATCCTCCCTTCAGCGCCCTTGTCCCTTAAAAACCCTTCATCCCCCCCTCCCTCCTCACCCGATGTCTCCGCCGTCTTCGTGGATACCGTGTTAGTCACCCTTCACGCAGCCCTGCCCTGCCCTGCCCGCCCGTCCACCACCCCGCAATCCTTCTTCCCGGGACTAGCCTCTTAATCTTCTTCCGCTCTCCCTCACCATTTGGAAATAGTTGAGCCGCAGCCAGGGTGTGTGTGTGCGGGGGGGGATGAGGGAGGAGGGTCGGGGAGTGCTGGGAAGGAAAGAGGGAGAGATAGGAGTTTTGGGGGAAAACTGGTGTTGCAGATGGATGTGGGGAATGGGGGGAGGGAGGGAGAGGATGGGTGCTAAATATGAACCGCGCGGGGTTTGGTTGGGGGATGTTTTTTTTTACTTCACGCCGTTAGGGCTGAGGAGGCGTGTGAATAAATAGACCGGAGAGAGGGAGATAGGGCAGGATTTAGGAAATGCAGAACTAAGATATTTCTCCCTTCGACTATAGGGACACAATGGGCATTTCAGGGAATGCCATTGAATTTCCGTTCCAATCCTCTCGCTCAGTGGACCCGGGTTCACCGACTGCGGTTGCGTGTCAGTAATATTTTAGTCTCGATCGCGTTGACTTTGGGATAACTTAGCGTGAGCTGGTCAACTGTTTCTTTCCGTTAGTTTCACTCATTCCAAGGTATACTATATGAGACAGATTCTACTTTCATTATCGTCTGTTTCGTATTTTCGCTTCTCTTAAGACGATAAGTTTGTTGCGGTGCAAGGTTAAGTGCCTTCATGACAAGAATTAGTTTCATTTTTGACCTTCTAGATAACCTCTCTGTGCTTTATTATGGAATTTTATCGTAGGAAATATTTCAGGGGAAATTGACCCCTTATGCAAGTTTAGAGATCTTATGGAAATAAGTCTGACGCTCATGAGCCCTCCTTTTGATGACAGTTATGTAACGTGTGTGTTCAAAGTAACATTGTCGACATAATTTCATCACCCAATCAGACGGGTGTGGTAATAAAATATATTTTCTCCGCCGCCCTTTCATTTTTGAAAAACTTTCTACATTTGGTGAATCTCCTATCAACTACGACTCTATAAAATTACCCAATAACACTTATGCTAGCGTCATTGGTATAGGTAGAAATATTTTTCATCGTGGGCAATCAGATTTAATTGGGAATCTAACGGAAATTATGTTGTCTAGGAAACTCCTTTGTGACAAAACTCGGGAATAAAATTAAGTCTTCTGAACAGGACCCACACTAGTCGTCATCCTGGAGAGAGAGTTTGTATGTTAGGGAAGGAGTTGGAAACCTTACATAATTATTACAAACGCTAAACTTTCATGGCCTTTATTCACTTTAACTTCTTTTCCACTTTTCCAGAAAATATTGACGCTATTAATTAATAAGATATAAATTTAAAAAACACTCCTTCGACATTTTTGTATGGATCATTGAAGAAACAATTGGTCTCCAAAAATGTTCTTGAAGAATTATGGAGGATTAATATTTTTGCTAGTATTTTATATTTTACTGTAAGCTTTACCAGCAAACGAGTAGTAGTCGCTTTAGGGGAGGCAAACGACAGCACAGGTCATTTGCGCCATTAGGGATGGACAGGAAAGGGTAAAGGGCGGAGAGAAACCCGGCGTCAGAATTAGCCTACTCTTAACGAAAGGCGCCAAGGAGTCCGCAGTTTTACGTCCCATCCGACGGACGGCGTACACTCACTCAAAGTGTTCTCCACAAAGCACCTCGAGTAGAATTTGGGATATCACTGATAAATATCTTCCACCTCCGGTATTCAAACCTGGACCCTCTTGGTGGGACCGGCAATCAAAATATGATAACAGGAATCGGTATTCTTTATCTGGTCGAATTGTCAATTGGAAAACATAATTAATTTGAATATCATGTTTCGTTTTTTAAATTACAGCAACGCTAAAAATGTTTGTGGCAAATTGTTTTTCAAACTCTCGACACATTTAAGTACTACTTTCTATTGGGGGTGTTAGAAAAATAATTACCATGGATTGGAAGAAGATTCAAGAATTCAAAGATATACCAATACATCTAACAAACTCCGAGGTCAGGTGTTGCCTCTCCGGTAGCGGTGTTATTTTTTATTTTTTAATATGTGAAGGATTGATGGAAATTGCTATATAAATGTTAAACTCCTCTTTAAATGGAAGGAATGTCGTAGAATGTGACACGTTCAAGAAGTTTTAATTATTTTTTTCTACCAAAATCGTAACACACTTGTTGTGGTTGTCCAGCATTGAAATTGTATTAAAATTGCTCGCAGAAATAAGAACCATTGTTGAAGCAACATGAATGCGACGAGTAAAAAGTAATCATATTTATTCTATGCAGCTTAATATATGTATCTAATAAATACTTTTAATTAGTTCATATAATATTTTAAACGCTTTCACTTTGAAAATGTTCTCTATTATGACGGAAATACGAGTCATAATTAAAACTATCCTCAATGAGTCTTCGATCAGAATGACGCTTGGATATTTTTAAAATCTTAACTGTCGCTGATAGCAATACTCAAAACTCTGCCATTCGATAGGGTATGGCAAATTTCTCTCTTTTAGAATTGATAGCACGTAAAATGTGTAGTTGTGCGTGGTATGGTGATAGCTTTTTAAAAAGATTGCCACGCGAAAAAAAAGCAACTTTTTTTATCCCTTTTCGGATGAAAGATCCGTCCCAACGCCTCTGTAATATGAGTCGTTTTGTCGGGTGAGATGGATTTGGATGAGGGGAATGCCACCCGGTTAGGAAAGGGTGGCGGGCTGACTCTTTAAGTTGGAATGGGGTGGGAAAGACGGATGAAAGGGGAAGGAGGAGATCGCGGGAATAAAGAAGAAAGTAATAGGAACTTGGGTCGAGGGAATAAAGCGTCAAGAAAAGCGAAGGAGAAAAAAAACAAGATTCTTCTCGAAGCTCTCGTGAAAAGTTTTCAGCTGTGAAGTTAGAATATTCATCCTCTTCAAATCTCGTCGTTCGAAGAATTCTACGTCGGGAAGACAGGTGAAATTCACTCTCAACGGTAGTTGATGAACTAAACAGGCGGAGGTTGTATTTATGGGCGCAGTATTTCAGAGCACATCTGACGTTAATGTGATCAGGAGACTGTCTCAAACATGGGAAACTGTTCGTTTCTCTTTGTGAGGATTTTAACTGGCCTTATGGCTCCAGAAACTAATTTAACCACCAGGGAACTGGTCGGATAGTGAGCATCTTTTCTTTTTTTCTATGAAAAACAAAAAGTAGATGGACATTAATAAAAAATTGATGATTGTAAATTGAAACAATTTTAGAAATAGTGATTTAATTACTTTGAAACTTCAGTTATTTCCTTTTACTTCAATATTTCCTAATGCTTCCGAGACCCTTACCATTTCTTTGTCATTGTGCCTTTGCTTCATATCGCTGTTGATATGTTGGATTTATCAGTAGAGTTGTTGGAATTTTGTGAACCTTTCATAGAATTTAGTAAATTGGTTTCTTAATTCTACAGAAAGTAAATGATTTAGGCCTTGTATTTACAAAACTCATTAGTGCATTAAACACATGTTATTAGGGATGTTATTGGGTATAAATGTGTTAAAATTCCAACTAACAATATCAATTTGAAATACTATATGCATTTCTGACACATAATACCGTTAGGATAAATGCGTGAACTTTGGTATCTGTGTTAAAGTAGTTTCAGTAATAATGTTTTATTAAAATAATTAATATGGAAATGTTAATGAGCAGTATAAAATTGTTTCAGTTTAAAAAATTAAGCACATAATCAGTGATGTGGAGTTGTTTAAGTATTACAAAAATTCTGATGACTTCATCATGTCAATATAAATTTTATTCTTGCAATTTCGTAAGCATAAGGCTACGTGTTCCACTGAAGCATAAACATTTTTTTGTTTATTAATGCTTACTGCAAACCTGGTTCAATATTCTATTTACAATGAGCGTTGCTAGATCTTTTTGTTTGCCCCTCGAGAGAGGTTATCTCACCAATGTCACTTATGCACGCATATTACAGTGAAATTGGATTCTGCACTCCAGGGCGTACTTATTTCGGATCACTCAGATCGATGATTTGCCAACTCTCTAATTGAGTAGGTTAATATACGTTTCCTCCTTGCAAAAACGTACTCAAGAAGTTATTATTGAAAGTTTAAGATTCGTGGGCTAGTACATAAAAGGCTTTCAAACAATTTCCATTCATTTCGCAGGGCAAGAGATGTGATTATTCAAATTAGATTATCCTTTTTATTTAGGTCTTTGTTTTCATCCACTGACATACATTCCCCCCCACCGGATATGCCCATACCCGAACGAAATGGAAGAAGTTAACAGTTTACACTTTGACCTCCCCACAGTCTTCACCCTTCTAATCCTCTTCAACCGCCAAATTACTCGTAGGCGCGTGGGGTGTATCCACAATGCTGCGCACGGGGCACAATTCCCACCTCGTGTTCAACCAAATCCTCGCATTGGCATTTCTAATTCTAAATAAGAGAACAAATTTCCGCTTCCCGAAATGTGGAGGAAGGATGATTGTAACCACCCTTCAAGCTTCGCAGACTATTGGGAGAGTGAGAAAGAGGGTTTGAGGTGGGACCGAGGGACTGGTAATCAAAGACCAGGATTCCGAAATGGTAGGAATTTCCATTTGGGTGGCGATGAGCAACGGAGGGGGGGTGGGAGAGTTGGAGGGATTTTATTCGAGATGGGAAAAGATGAGAGCATTTGGACGCGGGACCCCGGATTTGGGAGCGCGATGAGGGTTGGCGGGGAGAGAGGGGGAGCTAAGGGGACGAGGAGGGTGATCCTTGGGTGGGTGGAACGAGTGAGGAGGCGGAGAAAGGGAGGGAATTAAGGGTTAGAGAAAAGGATATGTGCGTAGAGGGGACGTGTAAAAGACCCTGTGACAGCATTCCTTTCGGATGGGACTTAAATTTCAACGCATCTCCTATTCCATTGCGATCCTTAAAGGAATTTCGTAGCTATCCCCTCTGCTTTTGCGTCCCGAATGGGGGATTCCTATTTCCTTTCCGAGATTCTTCTTTGTTTCTTTTTTACAAGAGCGTTATTTTTGTACGGAATTCACTGAATATCTCGTGTCAGGCTCTCGAGACTGCCTGTCGGGCTCAGTGTACAAGAAATGCGGCTTTCGTTTAGATCACGCCATATTCGCAACGGTTATCTGGGTGTAATTTGTTGCACAATGAGTGTGTGACTACGCTTACCGGTTTGTCCTGCAGCTTTTATTTTATTTCGGAATTTCCGTTTTGTCTCCATTCTAACAATAAGTCGCGTTAGCATCTAAGCGATTCAGAATCTTAGCATTGCCAGGGTGAACCTGATGAGTTGGATAGGTGGCATTAGAATTAGCTTTGGCTTGCACCAATATGGTATCGGTGAGGAGATGCTGATTCATAGGAAAGACATAACAATAAGTTAGGTCGGAAATCGCTCCGATAATATATAGCGCTACTTATTTGGAAGAACTTACTGAAAGAGTATACTGAAACTCTACTTACTGAAAGAGTATACTGAAACTCTACTTACTGAAAGAGTATACTGAAACTCTATGTTCCTTCTTTTTTTTTAGATTAAAACTCATATAGTGAGACTCTTTGATAATTTTCCAGAAATAATTTTTAAACTACAACTGACTTGACGGAGGAGGTAACTCGCATGCAACTAAATGCATTGATGTTGAATAATACGCTGTGGATATATTTTGCGCCACTCGTTTGGAAGTAAAGTTGTAGAGAAAAGATTTGTGTAAACTTTATGGTGCGTAGTTTTGAATGATCCGGGAGCTTAGTTGTTAAACGGATAAGCGTCGATAGAACGTTTTAGAGGTTTTTTTGAGAAGGTTGAAAAAAGCAAAATGGACAAAAAGGAAAACGGTGGGTGCATGATACGGAAAGCGAAAAAGATGTTGGAGATATTAAAGATGGATGAAAAAATGGATTTAAGGCATGTACAGTGGCATTGAATTGTTGATGCTGATGAAAGTGTAAGTGAGGTAGAGCGAGAGAAAGATTTTAATGTTGGACTTCATGAAGGGCGGTAACTAGAGTTACGAGAGTAATTTAAAAAATGTAGGATGATTTGTATTTGGTGTTTAATCGCGTAGGTTATGAAGCAGTGCTTAGTCTCTGTGTCCATGAAAGCCTACTTTAGCCAAAAAAATACTTTTAATAATAATAAAAATAACTCACCTGATGCTATAAAGAATATGTTCCTATGCAAAACATTGCTTGTGGTGTGGAGGCTTCCGAAAAAATGGCAAAGGAGCATGAAATATAATTCTACCGCCATGGAAGCAAAAATAGATATTCGAGTTGAGGTTGAATTTGATTGATTAACCTGAAAGATTGAAGAACAAAATAAAAATTTTAGATAACAAACATAGCATCCCGTTGAATCTCTCTCATTTGTTGCTCAGCGTGGAATGTTATTTCCTCCTAAGATTTATTTTTCTACATTCATGCTGAATGCTTTAATTTCACACACACACACAAATAAATATCTCCTTATAGAAGAAGAGAATAATTTCACGAAGGAAGAAGGCGTTTTAAAAAAAATATCGTTACCCTAATCTCATCCTTATGCCTGAGAAATAAACTAGGTGGATGATCAGCATTCTCGAGCGAAGTTACGAATTGTTGGATGAGGTATGCGGAATATGCTGTTAGTATTTGGGTTCTCGGACAAGCAACGAAAATGTGGCTTACTGTGCCTCTAATCAGCATTTTGAACGGAGAAGGGCCGCCAATACCTAAGTGACCTTTTCTCGCCTTGCCATCGGTTAGCCAGTGGTAAACGAGGGCTTGCTTCTGATGCCTGTGACTTAAAAATGCTAGGTTCAAACTACGCCTTTTATTGCCAATACATTCGATTGAATTCCAGTTAAATTAAATATTTTTTAATTAGCAGAGGTAATTTGTCCGTAAAAACTGGTCTGTGAAGGTATTAGTGGCCTTATTTGCGAGTAGATATTTCTTTTACGTAGCTGTTCATTGTGCCCCCGAAGTCATATATGTACATACTTTTATTTGGTAAATTTTAACCTTGGAAGCACGTCTGGTTGGACGAATGAAGCTAGAAGTGGGTTACGAGACCTAAGTTATTTTATGCTAACTTTTTATTTTCAGCAATAGTTTCTCTGGAAAATATTATGACAAATAGAAATCCACCTTGTTGTTTCCCCATATTGTAAAAGCTAATAATTGTCACCGTAAGATAAGGCTGCAGTGCTTTTGTTTTTTTAAATATAATAACTCATGCTGAAGTCAATTAATTTTCCTTGACAATACCTTGATTCGTCTAAGCTTTTTTGGGTGAGGTTTTAAAAATTTTGTCATTTTTTGTGATCGATAGAAAAGCTATTTTCACGATCAAGAACAATATGACGGCTATATCACGTAAGGTCAAGTCTAAAAAAATCGTCTCAAGTTGGAGGGGGATACCCATTGAGTGCAAATCGTTTTCGAATAGAAGTAATTTGAACTTGAGAAGGAAATCAATTCAATCAATCAATTCATCAATTATCAATTTTTTCTCTTTTTCTTAACGTGAAAATGATATCAAAGATGAATTGTTGCAAGAAATAATTATCCTTGTTTTTGGGTGTTCATTGGACCGGGAGCTAGTTGAAATTACCACTGAATTGATTTGCGAAAATGTGATGTATTTCAATAAAAAAATTGTCATATTCGGAATGCTATTCTTGGCTATTTAATTCATAAAAAATCCAGTTGTTTTTTATATATTCATGACATATAAGTTTGAAACACAGCCATATGTGCCCATAAAAGATAAGACCCTAGAGAAAAATGGCTTTTAGGGTTATGACTTTCCTGCTTTTGAATTTTTTTATTTTTCTTGAAACCTTTACTACTTTGTATTACCGTATTAAACAAGAGTACAAAAATTGATCCGTTAGATAATTTGCTCTTTAATTTTTTAGTTCCCAAATCGGTGGTTTAATCCTCTTCAAAATGGAGCATCTCATTTCATCTTTCTCACTCAAGAACTATGAAACTTTAATTTTTTTCTCGTCTCATATCGTTTTGAACTAATTCTTCCACCCAGCTCTTTTCATGCCTCTTATTCTCTTCTCTTATCTTTTCCCGTTTCGTAGAGGAAAGAAAAATTCGATGTTCCTTATACATTCTCACGAATCCCCACCACCCTTGGGTTTTTGTTTCTTTCCTTCCTTCTTCCCTTCCCGGGCGACCTTTCCTTCACCACTTCGCCCTCTTCCCTCCCTCCCCACCCACTATTCCCTCCGACTCCCTCCTCCCCCGCCGCTCACTCGCCCCTTCCATTCCCCCGCCCCCTCGGCCGCCTTACGTTACGACTAAAGGAGTCGCAGGAGAAGTTATATACGTTCCTTTGGCCTGACAGGGGCTTTAATTTCTATTTTCCCGCCGTCTCCCCGGCTTAATTTCAACACGGGATCTTTCCTGGTGTTCTCTTCAGACAGCGTTTTAATGAATTCCTACGTTCCCTCCGAAGTAAAGGGGCAAACTCCCCCTCCCCTCCTCTTCTTACATCTTCAAACTCCTCCCCGTATCTTTCTTCTTTTCATTCTCTTTTTGTTTTTCTATCATCTCTCCGTCTCCCTCTCTTTCCCTCCATCTCTTCTCCTCCAAAGGAATCGAGAGAATATTCTCGATTTTCGGAAGCCAAAAATATACGTTATAGATCCAACTTAAAATGAGGTTCGGTGGGGATTCAAGGTCGCCGCCGTGAGAATTCAGAATGGTAGCTGAATGCGCTGGTTAACGATTAATGGACGTATTCGAGGTACAATTACTACCTTAAGAGGTCGACATTTTCACCGTGATTTGAAAGAAGTAGTTCATCCTTCCATTCTCCTTAATTTCATGAGGCTATTTTGTTTTCCCAAAATTTCTGTTTTATATAAAAATATTATCTTATAATAATAATGATATTATGCATATAAAAAACCATAAACACAGTCATCAACCCGAAGGTCAGTTTGCTAGGTGATGGTAGAGTTCACCCAGTACTTAGCCCGACGGCGTGTGAAATTCACGCAACAGGGTAGGGGGGCCAGTTCCTTTCCCTGTGCCGGTTATGGTTTCCCAGGAATATCTGGTACCCGACAAATCGCATAGCTTGGGTGGAGCTGCAGGTACCCAAAGACTTAACCGGTAATAGATCCCGGGAACCTCCGGTCAGTAGTCCATCGCTCTACCTCCTGGAATACCGGAACCCACGTATATGTATATATATAATTATTATTATAAGGTAATATACCGGTTAAGGTAGGTTATTGGATGGACACAACTGCTAAATAAATATTTTGTGACTCCTAACAAAACACAAAATCCATCATCCTACTCTATATCAGGTCCCTCTTCATCTATGAGTACTTTCTTCCTCCCTTCATCCCGTCCAACATCCCTATCCTGTTCCTTCCCTTGCCTCTTTTGCCCAACATTCTCCCCTCTATCACAGTCTTCAACATCCCACTGCCGGTCAATACCCCCTTCATCCACCTTTCCTGCCTCCAGAGGATTTCTCCCAACAAACCCCTCTCTTCGCCCACCATACCAAGTACTTCCTCGTTTGTTTTCTTCTCTGTCCATTTCACCTTCTCCATTCTTCTCCACACCCACATTTCAAAAGCCTCCAGTCTACGTCTATCCTCCTGCTTCAATGACCACGTTTCCGCACCGTACATAGCTACGCTCCATATCAAAGTTTTTACGAGTCTTTTCTTAACATCCTTACTCAAAGTCCCTGTCATCAACTCCCTCTTCCTTGTGAAAGCCTCTTTGCCTAGCGCAATTCTTCTCCTTACGTCCCTACTACTTTGACCGTGTTGGTCCAAAACCCTACCGAGATACGTAAACTGTTCTACCTGCTCTAGTTTTTGCCCTCCTATTTTAATGTTAAGCTTGGCCTTTTTCTTTCTAGAAAATCGCATAACCTTTGTTTTATTAATATTGATTCTCATCCCATACCTGTCGCACTGAATTTCCAATTCACTCAGCAATGCTTGCAGCCCCTTGGCTGACTGACAAACTAAAGCTTGGTCATCAGCAAACCTAACTGAAGAATGGTCTGGTATTTTCCCGGCGAATAATGTTTTCCAAGATTATTCGGGTCTCCCACCGGGTCCACGTTCGTAGGTTTGCCGACGTTTCGATGGCCGAGTCGTCCATCGTCTTCAGGGCATGTCGTTACTCAGGTATTTGGCCACCTTATATAGTTTGGTCAGGAGGTCAGGTCACGTCTGGTTGGTCGGACGCTTTCCGCCTCTTGTTTTCCTTGATGTTCCTCAAATGGGTTTCCACGCGTTACTGAGGGAGTATCCGCTGTCTCGGTTAATGGATTTGTTTTCGAGCCGGATCGCTATTGCTTCCTTAGTCAATCTTTCCCAAAATTTCTCTTCTCGGCACAGGATCCTTGTCTCCTCCCACCGAATGCTATGGTCGGAGATGATGCTGTGCTCTGCAATGGCCGACTTCTCAGGTTGGCACAGTCTGAAATGTCTCCGGTGTTCTTTTAACCTTGTAGCAATGGTCCTTCCGGTCTCTCCCACGTAGACTTGGCCGCACTCGCAGGGTATCCGGTATACTCCAGGGGTCATGAGGCCACATGAGTCCTTTGCCCTTACTAATTCGTCCCTGAGTTTGTTACAGTTTCCCGTTTCCCACCCGCACCCGAGCAGTCTGAGACATGTATAGGTTGCGGATTAGCCTCCTTTCCCTCCAATCTATTCCTATTTTCTGCAGAATACTCATTAGTTTTTCTCAATTCACTCTATCAAACGCTTTTTCGAAATCTACGAAACAGGCAAATACCTCCCGATTGTATTCTATATTCCTCTCGATTAGTGATCTCATTACTGCAATGGCATCACGCGTTCCTCTCCCCTTCTTAAACCCAAACTGATCATCCCCTAAGGAATCATTTTCCCTACTCTCTATCCTTTTGTTTATGATCTCGAGAACAACTTTAGCTGCGTGGGATATCAAACGTATTGTCCTGTTGCCCTGACAAGATGTAGCCTTTACCTTTTTCGGAATAGGAACTAACAATGATCTCACAAAGTCTTCCGGCCAGATTCCTTACTCATAGACACTGCAATTCAGTCCATATAATGCATAAATCAAATATCCATGTATTAAAGTAGTTATTTAGGCGTTGGGTGCTGACCTTTTACAACAAGAATAAACGCTCCCTGGCGGCGGTTTGTTGGTTTTGGTTTCGTTTTTGTTTTGAGCACTAAAAGAGGTAGCTAGAAGATTTGTCTTGTGAGCTGAGACATCGATTGGTTCAATCTTTATAAGGATTATTAAACGTTTTTTCATGTTATTAGTCGAAGTATCATTATTATAAAAATAATTTTTCTTATATCTTGAAAATATCAAATTTTTTGGGCGTAATTGGATGGCACTTTTACTATAGAAATATGTGCATAGTCTGTCCCAATAGTAGAATAAATTTGGGGAAAACTTTATTGCAGTTTAAAGTACAAATTGCTAAAATTCTTCAAAACAGCACCCTTGTCCATGAACTCACCGATGCCAGCGCCTCTGCCACGCTTTAGTTATACGTCCTGGAATGCGTTAACGGGAATCTCGTTCAGGCGCCTCGTTACGGCCTCTTTTTCATAGTCCAGGGGTCCAAAATGTTGCTCAAAGGGGCGGCACTCGGGTCGTACTCAAATCCCCATGTTTCGTCACGAGTAACCAGCTATTCTTAAATATTCGGGTCAACTTCACTGTTGTCCAAGAGGTCCAAGGCAAGATTGTCACACAAACAGTCTTCCGACAGCACCTTGGGGACCATCTTGGCTCACCTTTCTCATGACTAAATCATCCGTAATAATGCAATGCACGGTGGTTTTCTGAATAAGGCACTCTATTAACATCTTGAGCCTTGAAGTCAATCAGAATTGAGCATGTGTCTCACGTTTTGCACATTTACATCACACTGTGTTGTTGATGGATGTCCAGGGCATTCCTCATCGTCAACCTCTTCGTTACCCTCCCAGAACATCCTGTGCAAGCAGAAAACATCACTTGGGACATTTCTTTGTCTTTATAAGCATCCTTAACCATGGTAATGGTTTCCGAACTCGATTTCCCGAGTTTAACACAAACTTTTAACGCATATCATTGATCCATGGAAAATGGCAACGTGAATTTGTGACGCGATCCTTGAGCAGGTGTTCAGTCTAGCAGCGATCCGCAGACTTTAACGGCTCGCAGGCAACTGAAGCGGGTCGTGTTGCTTTTCCAAGACCTATCACTATTTTCCCTCCACAAATTATCCCACTCCAGTCGTCCTCTTTGCCAGGAAAAATCGTTTTACCTACTTTTTGGGGGAGACCGTGTATGACAAATCGTTTGGCTGTAGCTGGATCGTCATCGGCGGTTATCCATCTGAAAAATCGTAAGCCGCAGGTTTTCATTCCAACGTCGACAAAGCCCATTTATTCCTAGATCCAAACAGTCACTTATTCCCATTATTGGTATTTTTCGTTGGTTGTCTCAACTCATTTTTTTCCATCTGTCATTTCCTTCAGCAGAATGTTACGCCTTTGAATACGTCAATTGAAGTGTTACGAGTATTCGCAATGTTTTCAACAGATTTCTTTTCCCTATTATGGTGGTGGGTAAAGAGGTCCATCAGACTCAGTTTATCGTCACTAATGATGATTTTGACCTCAAACCGATTAAAATATTGCTTTTTATGCGTCTAATGTTGTATTTATTAGGAAAAATTGTAATAATTGTATTGTAAACGGAAAAATAATTGAGCGATCGTCTTGTTGGTTAGTGTTGTTTGTCTATTTTCTTTTATGATGATAAAAATGGTGGACAACTGAGAGTTGGCTTGATGATCTAAAGTCGTGAAGGCGTCAATAGGTATGTTATGTAGAGCGTATGTAGATAGACACATAAAAAGGACACTCACTCGTATTCCGCAATTTATAGTAGCACGACCATTTTCTTACAGACCTCTGCGGACTGAAGGAATTTGATGGGTATATATGCATTTATATATATACTAGCTGAATACCCGGCTTTGCACGGGTTAGGGAGAAACAATAATATAAATATACTACATAAATAAAAACAATAAATTATAAAGTACAATAATACACTACTTCATACAAATTTAAGAATCTTTTTTATTTAACACCTGTTTATAAACTACATTTTTTGTTTCATATCCAGGAGAAAGAATATATAAATTTTTAGGCGAACCTACTCTGGAGCAAGCAACATAAAGTTGCCTGTGCCTAAAACATGGCGATCTTAGATCAACACCACAAAACTTTAAAGACTGTCCCTGTGATTTATTAATGGTAATTGAAAAAGCTAGCCGGACTGGAAACTGTAATCTTTTAAAGTTGAAGGGAAGATCAGTTGGGATTAGAGGTATCCGTGGAATAAAAATTATTTCACCTTTTCCTTTTCCAGTTAAAATGACTGCCTGGATTATATTTTTCATTAATTTTGTCCCACACAATCGTGTCCCATTGCAGAGTTTTGGTGGATCTAAATTTCGCGATAAAATGATTGGAGATCCTACTTTAAGTATAAGGCGATGTTGTGGCAATCCAGCTGGATCGAGTGAATTTAGGAATTCCGTTGGATAATTGACGGCTTCGTCAGCATCCACTACGGTATCAACCGATTTATATTCAATCACGTCTCCTGGCAGCATGGCTAGTATCTCCTTGTTAATTTCATTAACATCATCGTTCTTAGGAGCAAGAATGGCTCTTTCTCGCAACCATTCTAAATTTTTATAATTTTGATTCACGTTAGGATAGACTGCTTGTATCATATCGCGGACAGTTTTCACCGATACACATAAAGCTGATGACAATTTTATCATACCAGATGCTTCAATAACTAATCTATCTTCTCCAATCTCCAAAAGTTTATTTGCAAAATTTTGAGCATTCCCATCTCTTAAGAGGATTCGCATGTTTTGTTTAAGGCTAATTTCTTGGACATGATTCCATAGAACAGAATGTTTTAAACAGGCATAAATTTCATCGGCTGGAGTCGATTTTGGAATGACAGGCAGAGTTTGACGGAAGTCTCCACACAGGAGTACCAGAGCTCCTCCCATTAAACTGCAGTTTCCTCTAAGATCTTGAAGTGTTGCGTTGAGGGCCTCAAGAGATTTTTTATGAGCCATCGTACACTCATCCCATACTATCAATTTACATTCTATAAGAACTTGTGCCTGGCCGCTTGTTTTATTTATATGACATGTGGGATTTTCTTGTCGGGAAATATTAATTGGCAACTTAAGGGCAGAGTGGGCTGTTCTTCCTCCTTCCATTAATGTCGCTGCAATACCTGAAGATGCAACGGCTAGAGCAATTTCTCCATGAACCCTGATTTCAGCGAGAACTAAATTAATTAAAAATGTTTTTACCGTGCCACCACCAGCATCAAGAAAAATGATACCTCCTTCTTGTTTATCTACTTGATCCATTATTGTTTCGTACGCGAATTTCTGATCTTCATTAAGAAGTGGCTTTTTATCCGCGATGTATGCTTCTAAGTCTAAGACATTGTAGTAGTTTCACGTATATAATCTGGATAAAATACACCCTGTTGATCTTGTACAGGTGCAAAAAGACCGAGTTCCACTAAAGTCTTGTTAACCATAGTGATACACTTTTCTTCCAAAATAATCAAAGTTTTATTAAAAGTGTCGGAGTTAAACGTAATATCCAATGTAGGATTTTCACTTCGAACTTTAGCCAGTATATCCTCACTCATTGATTCTTTATATTTTTCCCATATTGTTTTTGGGTTAGATGGATTACAGGAGATTATTATGATGGCAAACAAAATTCGAATTTGTCCTGGGAGAGAAATCAAACTGGCCTCTCGCAATGAGTCATCCCAGTGTTGATCTCCTTCTAGCAACCCTAAATTCTGGCAAGCTTCTCTGAATGTCTCACATATTTCTCCGTTTACCGTTCTTAATTCTGCAAATGAGCGAGGTCCTCTAATGGTATGTAGAAGCATTCTTAAAAAATAACATTCGGCGTTGTTAGGATGGACTGTGTAGACTCGGCCCAATGCGTCACATGAATAAATATTATTCTCAGGATCAAAGTTGCCCATTTTTCTTCTACAAAAGACTTTCCTTGATGTATTCCACGTATAATATCTCGGCAATTCTGAATACAATAGTGTTCTTGCAAAAGTATCCTGCTGGCATAGTTGGAAAAATGCTGTTTCTATGACAGCAAAAAAGTAAACAAATTACATACATACAAACACTCTCCTTTATATATATATATATATATATATATATATATATATATATATATATATATATATATATATATATATATATATATGTACACACACACATTCAAACACGAAAACCCGCCATGTGACTAACAAATATTCATTCACATGGAAATAGACATAAGGAAAAAGGATAGGATCACATACAAAAGACGAACACATCGGGCCGGCAAGTCGGAAGATTCGTGGTCCTAGTCCCGATCGAAGAAATATTTTTACAGTTGTGATCTGCTCGATTCCGCCTTCTCCATCTCTCATGTGTTCGTCTTTTATATGTCTACCTATCCCTTTTCCTTATATCCATTTCCATGTGAAATATATATATATATATATATATATATATATATATATATATATATATAATACATACATATACGAGGGTCATCCGGAAAGTAGTACCCGTTCGTGCCGCATGAAGTGCTGACGACGCGAGTAGCCGCTGGACGAGGTCAGATAGCTTCAGTGGCTTGTCTGCCTTCTCTGAGCCAAGTTGCGTGACGCTAGCATTGCCTGTGTTGTTTCTGTGATTGTTTACAATGTTTAAAAAAATTGAGAACGCCGCCAGTTGTGAAGTGAGGGCAGTGATTAAATTCCTCAATGCAAGAAACGTTCGCCCATGTGATATTCATCGCCAATTAAAGGAGGTGTATGGAGACAATGTAATGGACGAGTCGTCTGTTCGGCGGTGGTGTCGCAACTTCAACATGGGGAGGGGGAACACACACGACGATGAGCGTTCGGGGAGACCGTCTGTCATTACAGACCAACTGGTGAGCTCAGTTGACGAATTCGTGAGGAACGATCGGCGCGTCACAATTGATGACATCTGTGAGCATTTTCCCAATGTTTCTCGAACAATTGTTCATGAAATTGTTAAACACCATCTGCATTATGCAAAAATTTGTGCAAGATGGGTCCCTCGCGTATCTCAATGAGCTGGCGGCGAAGGACTATGCAGCAGGAATACAGAAACTTGTCACACGTTATGACAAATGCCTTAATTTGCTTGGAGATTATGTTGAGAAGTAGTTTAAAGTATCCTCTTTCAAATAAAATTTTTTATGTTTGTTAATATTTACTTTTGTGTCTTTATTTCACGAACGGGTACTACTTTCCGGATGACCCTCGTGTGTGTGTGTATATATATATATATAGTATATATATATAATATATTAATGATATATATATATATGTATATATATCTTTAGTTGTATTTAAACGTATTCCTCAGATGGTCTTTGTGTGCATATTTTCTGAAATGTAAAGTTTTCTAGACTCTTGTAGTTGTTTCAGGATAGTTTTTAAGCATTATCCTTGGATTCCTTAATATAGCCGCAGGTGAACAATTTCTTAAACAGAGGTTGCTAATACATTTCATTAGGGTCGACAATGTTTTCGTGCACAGTGTCAAGCAGATATTCGTAATTATTGGATAAAATGTTTTAGTATTCACCCCATTTTCTGGACTGTTAGTTCACTCTTCAGCGAATATTAATGGTCGCATATAAAATGTAATGCATATGCTAAAGGTTTTTCCGATCAACGAAAAAAAAATGGATGATGCCCTCGAGGCTTCTTTGATTCATAATAATGTGCCACTGTGACAATTACTTTTAAGAATGACATTGGTTGAATCTCGTTCAGTGAAATAAATAGATTCTCCTTGTTTACTATTACAGTGTATATTCTCCTGATTGTAGACAGCTGATCGACTGTCGGTCGGGCGGTAAAATTAACCCGTCCGATTTTTCTAAACATCGCGACGAGTTACTATAAATTTCGAGAGTTTAGTGGGCTTGGGTTGCCAACGTGTGGAGTGTATCTGAGTTTTGGTGAAATTCAACCGAATGTAAAGTTTTGTTTTGTTTGTTTTGCAAGAAAAATATTTTTTATGAATGAGATATTAATCTGCAAATGTGCTTTATTTTTTTTATCTCTCCAGTTTCCGTATTGAAAAACTAGTTGACTTTGAATTTCGTTTTGTAAAATATGTAATTTTTTTGTAAAATATGTAAAGTGACTCGCAATACGCCAATTACCTGGCAAAATTCTCACCTCAAGCCTATCATTCTATGGGCTAAGATATTAGGTAGATAATATGCAGGTCTCGCCTAAGTATGTTGCATCAAAATGTCAAGTATACATCCTTTTGATAACATTTACACTATTTGTAACTCTAACTGCCCTCTATAAAACTGAAGTGATACAATAGGGTGTTTAGAAAGTGAATGGCTAAGTTAAACGTTGTAATAGGAGGAAAAAACTATAGCAGGTGGAACAGTTTACGTATCTCGGAAGTGTTTTTGATCAAAATGATCAAATTAGTAGGGACATATGCAGAAGAATCACGTTAGGTAAATAAGCTTTTTCAAGGAGAAGGGAATAAATGACAAGGACAAGATTTTGAGAAAAGGATTTTAAGAAAAGGCTCGTCAAAACTTTGGCATGAATCGCAGTTTTGTACGGCGTGGAAACATAGTCATTGAAGCAGGGTGATGAGCATAGCTTGGACTTTTTTTTAATGCTGGTGTGGAGAAGGATGGAAAAGGTAAAGTGGACTGAAAGGAGAACTAACGAAGAGTCACTGGGCATTGTGTAAGAGGAGAGGGGATTGCAGGGAGAAATCAAAAAGAGGGAGGGAAGATGGATGCAGAGCGTTTTCATTGACAAGGCAATCGCCGCTATACGGTTCGGCAGCTGTTATCCATGCTAAACCTACCTTAGCCGGTATATTATCTATAGTAATAATATGGTGAGATTTTTACTTTCATTAAAACTATCGGTAATAATTATTTTATGATTAAATGATGATTTATCTCCCCGTCAAGATTTATGAGAGTAATTCTCAGAATTTAAATTAAACAAGGAGAATGTGCATTAACAATACCACATTCGTGCATGGTTTAAATCCTGAGAGCGGCAAGTAAGATGAGCGAGGCTGACTCGCGGGGATTGGCGACTCCAAAAAAGAAATAAATAAAATGGGTCTCTGGGAGTGAATTGTCAAAAAGGGAAGTGGAGAGTGCCTCTCTATTCCCTCGTCCGGGATTCTAGCTCTTCGTGCGAGCGCTCCCTTCTGAATCCCTTCTCATTTCGCGAATTTTAACCTCGTCATCAGAGGCATTATCATCCTGGCACGTCATTCAAAATCCCTTAACTTGGTCCTCTCCCCTCCTCCTCATGTGCTCTCTTCCAACACCCTCTCTGCAACCCCCTTCCGACCCGCTGCCCCCTCCCCCTTGTCCTCTCTCATCCCTCCTCCTTACTCTCCCGTCTCCATTTCTGAATAAAAAGGAATTCTCTCTCTCTTTCGCGTTTTTTCACATTCGCTGCCTGACCCCA
Organism: Hetaerina americana; assembly: GCF_022747635.1. Taxonomy (NCBI): domain Eukaryota; kingdom Metazoa; phylum Arthropoda; class Insecta; order Odonata; family Calopterygidae; genus Hetaerina; species Hetaerina americana. Next base: position 26,006,721 of record NW_027287538.1, read on the forward strand.
CTTCTTTTTTTTCTTCATCCCATCGCATTTCAAATTATCCTTCGCTTGCAGTCCCCCACCTACCCCCCCCCCTTCCCTGCCCCCTTTGAGGGAGAGAGAGATTGTATTTGTGTGAGTGTGTGTATGTCGGGTGAGTGTGAGCCCATGAAGCCAAGCTCCTCCTCAAGCGCTCCTCAAACTGTCATCCATTCTCATTTATTCAGCAGCACTAAGCACACGCAACGCTAAATTGAACTCACCCTGCCTCCCTCTCCTCATTCTCAGCCTACATCCTCCACACCCCATCTTCCGTTCCACTCCCACCCCCACATCCTCGCGCTCGCCAGCCCCTCCAAAACTCTCCTCTCTCCTTTGCCGGAGAGACACTTCTACGCAAATGCAATTTAAAGCGGAGGGGAAGTTGAAAAAAAAATATCAAAAAGATGAAGTCTCCTTGTTTCCCCCCCCCTCCTTCCCCCCCGCAAAAGGTCACGTTGAAATGGTCCTTCGTTTATATATTCATCCGAGTTTGAGACTACGGTCTCCATGACGCGTGGTCTGTGACCGTCTCGCTAATTTCATGGCTTCTCTCACGGCATCGTATCGCACGTGAGGAATCAATCCGTTAAAGTTACAGTTGGGCGTTTCTTTGCCGGCCACAAGGCAGTGCGCCGTCATTTCTTTTATAACCTCCCGTTTACTTTTTTAATTAGTCCCACAAATCTTACCTCCTCTTAATTTGTGTGGGGGAACTCTGGAGTGCATTAATGTGACGCGGATCACATATTACATCTCCCGACAAGTGCTGCACGGGAGGCCGTTAAAATTTACGCATAGCTCGTAAAAAAAGGAAGTTTCATGTATTTTTAATATAATGAATAGCATCCAAACCAATAAGGTCTACCTTGAAATCGCTGCGCGAGATGCAATAACCTCACGGGACATGACAGTCACAACTGTTAGCATGGGTGAAAAGACACGCGGGTGCCATAAATAGTTTCTTTTGGGTGTCGCAGCTACCTTACTACAGGACGTAAACACTTGAGAGAGAGAGAGAAATATATATGCGTTGCAGTACTAAACGGTGCAACATACCTGGGTTTCATTCCTGCTCCTAAATTATTCTTTTAGTTTTTCTTGAGATTTTTACGAGTGTTTAAGTGGGTTTAATTGCCTTGGCGGTCCATTAAAAAGGGAAGGAGGGAGCGGAGAGGCATTAAAGAGCTGTGCTTTCATGCTCGATAGCTATTCTGTGTGTGCGAAGGCATTATTTTTTTTCATTCCCTTTGAATTTTTGAAAGAAAGCCAAGCAGCGGAACGTAGCACCCGAAGATCCCCGCGAAGCTCCGTTGTTGAATATCGTTACGTCTCCCCCTCTTCCCCCGCGATCTCTCCTCTTTCGTTGGAAGTCCTTCCTAGTCAAGGAATTTCGACTCGGGAGGAGGCGAGGGAGTCGGAGATGAAGAGGAATAAAGGTGGGTGGGAGGAGGGGATAGTAAAAAGGTTAGAGAAATAATGGACGTGAAATGAAAGGGGACAGGTGAACGATACTCCGGCGCTCCCTTAATTTATGGGCTAATAAAAAATGGCCATCCATTGGCAGGCCCGTTTTGTGGCGAGGAAGAGCGATGGCGGAGGGAATGCGTCCGGGCGATCGAGCATCCATGAAGACGGAAGCAAAGATGAAGAAGAAGGGAGGCGTGTGATGGGATGAAAGAAAGTTGGAGGGAGGCATTATTATTTTTTCATCATCTGGTTGGAGAATGAAACATCCCTGTTTAGGAGTTATTCTTTTTTTTTATGCATGCCATTTCGTGGTGCGTCGATGGCCACTTGGGCCGAGATGGCCTCTAGGGGAGGGATTTTAATGGTGGATGTTGCAGGAGTTTAAAAAAGAAACACTCCCCTTGGTGCTTCTTGCGTTAGACTTCCTTCCTCTCATTGTGATGGATGTGCCATACGGCGGACAGCATCGACATTTAAGGACCATTCCTTGAGCAGGTAACATGCCTCCCCCTCTCGGTCCTAAGTGGCGGAGATTATGGGGCTCACGACCACGTTAATCCCGAAGCTAATTTTATGCTAATCAGTAAAAGTCTTAATATTACACTTTACTGTATGAGCTCAACACAAAACAACCTCGGGGAAGGTAGAAGACTGTACCCAATTAGAAACTCAGTAAAAAACGATAAACTAAAATATTACCATTTTACTGTTTAAAAATAATATTGTTCCGCCTCCTTTTGGACTTTTTATGAGGTTCATAATTATTTATGGTTTGATTTGTCGATTTGAATAAATAAGTCAGTATCAGTAAAGCAGTACATTTCGATTGAATTTGTATTAATGTTACTTGAAATTGAAATTAAATTTAAAATACTCCGCCTTTTCACCTAAACCACTTTTATTACGACCTAAGTTTCGTTATGGTATAACATCATCAGGTGATCATCAATATTCATCATCAGACCTGATGATGTTATACCATAACGAAACCTAGGTCGTAATAAAAGTGGTTTAGGTGGAAAGGCGAAGTATTTTAAATTTAATTTCAATATGAAGAATTTCCACCAAGTGACGCCAGAAACTGTTTCATTTAATGTTACTTAAAAAACCAACTTCTTATTCTATAAATCTAGGGTATACCTTGTTGAAATTTACTAGATCAAAAACTAGTCATTTTGAAATTCAGTAAACGCCGTCAAGAAAATTCAACCAGTATCTCACGTGTACATACAGGATGCGTTCCGAAAGTAATGCAATTAAATTTACCGCGCCGCTACTATTGGTCGGAATGGAATGGAGTCGGTGGGTAATATGCTAAGCTTTGGCGCTAAACCGGTCTCAGTGCTCAAAAAGCTGTAGAAGCGGCAGGATATCAGTTATTGTAAATCTCTGCGCACCAACCGTCTCACAAAAAAATGGACGATCGAGCAACGTTACGCGAACACCAAGATTTGTGCTAAACTGAAATAATGCCGTGAGGAGACTAACAAAATGCTTTGTGAGCCTTACGGGGACCCTGCTCTGTCTTACTCTTAAGTTTCGAGGTGGTTAAAGGCCTTCAAGGAGGGCCGGGAAGAGGTTCACGATGAACAACGCTCTGGGCGGCCGTCAACCAGCAAAACCGACAACAGTGTTGGCCATGTTCGATAATTGTTGGACTCTGACCGTCGATTGAGTATCAAGATGGTTTCCATTGAACTGAACTTGTCGTCTACCGTGGTGTTCCGCATTGTTACTGAATATTTAGCGATGAGAAAGTGAGCGCCAAGCTCATACCCAAGGTGTTGTTAGACGATGAAAAGACCAACCGAGCGGAAACTTCAAGTGAATTTTGCATCAAGTTACAACAATGCAAACGAAAAATGGAAGAAACATAGAAGCCAAAATATACAAAGGATTTAGACAAGGATTCAACCTCTCATCAGCAATATTCAATGTGTATCTGGAAGAGGCAATAAAAGACACACAAGAATTGGGTATCAAAGGAGTTAAGGTAAATGGAGAAGAAATCAACATGCTCCGGTTTGCAGATGGCATCGCAATAGTGGCGGAAATGCGAGAGGAGCTGCAAGCAACTCTAAGTTCTATGGAATAAGTACTGGGGGAATATAATATGAGCATCATCAAGAAGAAAACTAAAATACTTGTATATGGCAGCTGAATGCAGATATCACAATTCGAGGGGTGAAACTAGAGCAAGTCTTCAGCTAACTGCGCAGCAGCATAACATAGGATGGAAGAAGTTCGACTGGCATGAAGTGAAGAATTGCCCAAGCGAAGAACACATTCATGAAAAAGAGGCAATTACTATGTTCAAAGAACTTATGGCCGGAAATAAGGAAGCAATTAGTCAAGACTTTCATGTGGAGCATGGCGCTCTATGGTTACGAGACGTGTAACATTTGAAAAGTGGACCAGCGAAGAATAGAAGCCTTTGAAACTTGGTTCTGGCGGATAATGCTGAAGATTAAATGGACAGGCAAAGTAAGGAACGAGGAAGTTTATAGAAGAATAGAGAAGGACAGGACCATATAGAGAAATCTACGGCACAGAAGAAATAGATGGATTGGTCACACATTAAGGCACAATTGGATTGATTAGGAATGTAATAGAAGGAAAGATTCCACGAGGAAAACCAAGATACATGTACATAGGGCAAATTAAGAAGGACGCAAAACAGAGAAGGTATCAGCGATTGAGGGAATTGACGTTAAATAAAGTAGAATGGAGGGCTGCAGTAAAAAAATCCTAGGATTAAAATGCTGATGATATACATAAGAATAGAAAGCGTCTCTGAAGACATTTCTGTTTTTGAAAAAATAGATATTTCCACTCAAGCCAGGGTATTTCATAATCATATTTACTTGTATTTTCCAAAGTATGTGTTTATTTGTAAGAAAATTGACTGGATATTGTAGGAGTGCTCATAAAGGAATCACTTTATTTTCCTTATAAAGTACATTAATAGGTTAATATCTCCATGGTAAACATGTAAGTTTACGGCTGAGTAATTTTGAGACATTGATATGAGAATTTCATGTCCTAATGCTTGAATATATTGCCTGGAATATACCCAGTCATCTGGCTGGAGTGTTCTTCGGACCCGTGAATCTATCACCCTGGAATAATTTTTTTACAGCACGGAGGTGTGTTGAAAAAGTGCATCAGGCGATACGTACATCTTAAGAGACTAGTGGGGGCCCACTATATTTCAGGCCGAAGTATTTTATTTTATTGTGTACTTTAAAAGAGGGAAAAGGCGGCAATTAGCGTTGTACAACCTTGCCATGCGAAGTAGATCGAATCTTCACCGCACTAGGAAGCCACCTCCATCTGTTAACACTTTCTTGAAGGGCTCAAGGGCTGCACAGGTGTGGAAGAACACTTTCCATTAGCGGGAAAGGTGGCATTTCCGTCACTACTATTTCTTAGCGGGCCATTAAAACGGGTGCTATGCGGATCGTTGCCATTCCCTCCCCTTATCCCCCACGGAGGAGGAGGAGAAGGGAGATAGGAAAGAGACTGTGGGAGACATCCGTTATTTTATTGAAACTACATAAAATCTCAATGGGCTCGAAAGCTTACTCCTACGGAGAGTTTTACGTTCGCTCACAATCACCCACAACTTGATATTTTGTACGTACAGAATAACCGCTTGCTTTTATAGTACTGGGTTTTCAAAAGCGGGTAGACGTTTAATAAATTTAGTTTAATGCATACTCTCCGTCGTCGAAAAGTAATTAATTAAGCGGAGCTTTAGCCAAACCTCTATCTCTCTTGAAAAAATAGGTGGAGGGATGGATTATCTTTTGCTGTTGTAACAATGTGGATTTAATGTTCATACTTGTATATGAGCTCTAGAAGTTGATTTATAAGTGTTCGTTCACTGGAGGAACAAATTGAATTTCCTTTCGTCTAATGTGAAATATTTTTAAGTCTTACGGAGCCAAAAGCTATTGAGTCCCAAATGGCTGGAGAAAATATCATGTTTGCTTAATGCATAGGTTCCGTTTGTGCACGTGATAATGTTATTAATGAATCTTTCACCTAAATCTCATTTATGACTGGAAACTCTTCTTTTTATGGTTAATTGCCTTTTAATTATGATAGGTTAAGTTCAATTTAATTCTGTAATTTCGAGGCTAATAATTCAAAACTTACATCTACTGTTTCTCTAAATAGTGGATCATATCCACATAATGTGAAATTTTATGACTAATGTGCAGCAAATATAGGCAAGTGAAGTGCTCTTACAGGTGTATTTCCTAATATGCAAAATATATTGCATGTAGTTTGTATTCTACGCTCTGGATAGGTACGTTGAAATGGCTTAGGCTTGCAAACTACTTTAGCTTCGTAAAGCAGTTACTGTGTTTTAGAAATGAAGTTGCAACATTTATTCATCTACATCGATGCATTTTATGAAATTCAGTCATTACAATACCTAATACAATTACTCGTAATTTCAGATAAATCAGTATTTAGATCTTTAGTTTCAAATTCGATGTTTTTTGGGCTCGTTTGGTGCACCACGATCTTTGCGGCAAAGAATAAAAGGGAAATAAAGTCTAATTTCACTCAAATAAGATAATTATCGTACTCGCATTTGTTTTTATGGGAAAATTGTACGAGAGTAACACTTGCTTAGAGGCCGAAATCGCCAACTTACGATATTTATGCAGTTTAAAGATAATCCTTTAAATATACCATATGATGAATGAATTCTTCCCGGGTGTTCGAGGGGATTACGTTCTCCATTTCCACTGACATTTCGTTTACCACACTCACCACCTTCTTCAGGAATGCTCAATTCACATAGAGATGTACACATATATGCATATGTATTAGGTATATATGTATTAAATAATTATATACATTATATATATATTTTTAAATAATTATATATATACATATATATATATATATATATATATATATATATATATATATATATATATATATATATATATATATATATACATACACGTATGAAAATCGATTTTTGGGCTTTGGATGAAAGATCTATGCTTACGATATTAATCCTCGACTAATATACATTCAGCTGTTATGTAATATATAAAACTCTAGTTTATCATCTACAGTACATCATATGGTACCGTGAGCGATGGTACTCGCTGAGTTGATTACAGGGGAAACACGTTACCCCACCGTAACTTCACGCACAGGTGACTTGATTGTTTTAAATCTTCACCGCTTTCAATCAATTTCACACCAGACGAGTCATGGCAAGGGTAGGTCCCGTGTTTGGAGTTACACGCTCCCGTATGACAAGCTCAGACTACGTCATTGCGTTCCCTGTCACCGAAATTTCCGTGACACTAGCGCTTCAAAGCATGACCCGGTTATTCAAGAAAATATGCAAATTACCTACCGGGATAGGATTTGTGATGAAAGGAAAATTACACAACATGTTGCTGCATTTTTTTTATTTCGTTCTGAATTACACTGCTCTCTAAATATGATCGAAGTTAAAATTGGCCGTAGATAAATTAATCTGTCGAAAATGAACCCAAAATAATAAAGCACTCCCGCTAAACTTAAAACTTGTCATCCTGTTTTAAATTCCCTGGAGACGATATGTTTTAAATTGACTTGCCCATTGTATTAACCTTTAGAGATATCAAAAAAGTAATTATTATACCGATAATATGTCAATTGAATGGACAATGGCAAAATCTATTTACTGCAGCCATAAAAGTACGTCGACCGACATGAAAATAGGTGTGTTGATGTGTGAGGGGTTTATTGCCACTTTAAGGTATTGTGTCTATTCGATCGCTTATTAACTCTCTGCTACAAGTAATTACGAATCTATGGTATTTTAACTTATCCGATTCTTGCTGTATTCATAGTGGCCGGTAGTTATGGGGCCTTCCTTCTTCGTTCTTGCATAAGACCATGTTTAAACCGCCTTCGACAATGTTCTAACTATTTAGAAAGTAGTATTACGTAAGTAATAATCATTTCAGCACATTGGTAAATGATTAATGGTTGATTTTTAGGAACTATTAGTTTCTTAATAATAATTTATATCCCATATTTCCACATGGCCAGCAAAAATAAATTGATAGGCAATGAAATAGTTAGTAGTTCTATTGCAAACGCCAATAAAATATTATTTGGGGTGTGCAGTGTGCAAATTTCATGGTTATCTAGTTACGGATTTTGGTGGAGACGAATCTTTCAATATCAACGGTAAAAATCGTCAGGTGTGGATAATTCGGGAAAGAAGGTAGATAGTTCTTTTTACTTTGGCCTAATTCATGGTCTTTTAATTTACACTCTCATATCGGCCGGACTCACCAGCTAACTAGATAGTAGTTTTGAGGGGAGGCGACCGACAGCTAAGGTCATTTGCGCCATAGGGGATGGACAGGAAAGGATGAAGGGTGGAGAGAAACCCGGCGTCGGCATTAGCCTACTCTTTACGAAAGGCGCCAAGGGGTCCGCAGTTTAACGTCCCATCCGACGGACGGCGTACTCCCTCAAAGTGCCCTCCACAAAGTCTAGATATTTTCGCGTTTGCAAGGTGCTCCTTTAAATAAGCATAATGAATAAATTCCTCTTAAGGTCTTCGAATAAGGTCTTCGATTTGGTCACGTTCTCCATTTCCGCCAACATTTCGATGACCACACTCATCATCGTCTTCAGGACTACTGTATTAATATGGCGATGTACGGTGATTCCACATACCCAATTTATTACTTGTCATTTTTCTAAAATTCTTTCTCTTCTATTCGAGGAATTGTTTATCATGATTTACCTTGTAACTACAGAATTTCTGAATGCTGTAATGTATTTTTTTGGAATCCTGTATTTGTTAATGGTTTTCATTTTTGTTAAATACGTATTATGCAGCAAACAATCACGACTTTGCCTCTATAAATATAAAAGTTTAGTTCTGATTAATCTACATAATTTCACTAAAATCTTCGCAAGGTCGTATGGGGGTATGGTACTAGTGTTATGTGCATCATTATTAGTTCCTCGTATAAAAAAGCCTCTTGCGCTTTCACATTTGCATCCTCTAAACATCATGTAATAGTTGTCTAAACAATGAAATGCTTGACTTCAAGTAAATATATTCGGGTGATTTTGTTTGATTTTTTTATGATTGCGTATCGTGTGAGGGAATATCGAATAGGTTGACGGCGTCTATTTTTCAAATTCTATTTCGGGACTCAAATCTATCTATTGGAGAGGAGAGCGTTTTATGTTGGATGTTCATATGGTAGTGGACTTTCGCCTTCTTACTTTTCATATTCTGGCTTGCAATTTGTTGGATGGATTTCATGCTGCATCCTGGAGTGTTATTGCTCGTTGGTTTATGGTGTATGTGTTTGCATGAGCGTTGGATGAAGGGATTTTTTCATGAGTGTATACGCCACTGTGGGTGTAGTTTTGCATGAATGTGTTGATTTTGCATGTGGTGTTGTTCCTTTTTACGGGTGGTGACCTAACATCCCCCGCCACACGCCCTTGCGGCGGCTTGCGGGGTACCTAAAGAAAATGGTCCCATAGTAATTCCTTATATTTCCAAAAGTCTTCTAACACTGCCTGATCTCTTCATGAATCAAGAGGCTCCCAAACTAATGCCTCCAACATACCAGCATGCCTCCTATAGCCGAGCTCACCCCATCGATGACTACATTTTGTTTACAGGAAAATAGAAGTTCCTAATTCAGTCGGTCACTTCCTAATCAATACAATAACATACTCGTTTTTGTATCACTTTCTTGTATGAAACGACATTGAATTTGATGGACCTGATTGGACTTTATGTGGTTCTAAAAATTCTTTATTTCTAATACATCGATAAAAATCCTGCGAATTCATTCTTATTTTCGGTCAATAGGATGTTATCGCAACGCTAATAATGCTATTTTTTTTCTTTTTCGAGAATCAATCTGAGTGGCCAAGAACCAACAACACCTGTGTTGGTGTGAACATGTCCAAATATTGTAATTTTACACTGAAGTATTTTTCATAACATAAGAAGTTATTCATCTGCAACTACATGATACCCAGCTGGCCACTGGAAAGGTGTGTGGCAGGGGATATATCCGCACCAGGCATGCACAGCGCACGGACAGGCAAAGCACGCACCACGAATAAGCCTTACTACAGAAAAAATATTTAACATGCAGTGAACTAGAAAACCCTCATCAGAAATAAGAACGGTGCGCATTGTACCACAACCATTTCTATTACTTTAATGCGACAACAGTGATATGTTTCTTGTTAAATATAGCCGCAACTACTTTTAATATACATACGCATACATTCAAATGCGTCGTCTTTCACACACACGCACAAACAGACGCAAACACTCAAATTCACACCCTGAAATACGCATGCACATACATACTTGCACATACATATCTGCATATATTTATATTGTTAATAATTATTCTATTTAATACATAGCTGATGTAAGTACAAGGTTACTATCTTTAATTGTTTTCGGAAAAAGCGACATCTTAAACCTATCAGTTCTACGGGAAAACTTTTTCATCTCGAAGGAATGATTTACATCTACATGAGCTATTACATCTTCATAGTTATATGGTGCAAATCGCCATTTAAATAGGTATTCACTCAACATTCTCTGCATTACTTCTGGCCCAAATTCTATTTGCGAAATATGGATATTTTGTCAAACGAAGCAATGAATAACAACCTCTCTCCTACTTCTCGGATATGACGTAAGAACTCGTGTTTCTTTAATAGGACACAATTTTAGAACTCAGTGCTAGTGCACTGCGGTAACAGTGGGGTACATAGTATCAACAGTGAAACATATATAGATGAAAAGCTTCTTTTTTATCAATAAATAACATTATAAGCTTAAATTTATCATTGAATATATTTATCCAAATCGAAAACAATATTGGCCGAACCTCGACTTAAAAATAATTAGAATAAAGACTTACCATGCATAAGAACCAAAGCATCATTTCCGTGTGAATATTATTTTATGTTATACTTTTATCGTCAAAGAGACATAAATACCTATCGGCTTCATCATTATTGTGCAGTCTTTATTTTGAAATAGTTTATGTATGACAGACTCGCCCACGTGGCTCTCAGCATCCATACAGATATGAGGATGTTTATAGATTGCGACTAACCCGGTTATACTATCTGTTTGTATACCCCCTTGCGCATTTTGCAAGAAATACTTTTCCTTTAACAAAATCGCAATATTCGAAAGGGTGGACTGTTTCTGCACCGGCCCAAGTCGTAAACTATCCAATGGATTTACCATTCGCATATTTTCGCGCAAGGATCTCGGTACATTCCGTAAGTGTTTTTATTTCCCTGCACCGTCCTGAAGTAAGACGGCAGCCACTCAAAGTGGAAAATAGTACTCATTAAGCTTTCCACTCGGAACTTCTTGTGTAAACACACGCTTCCCCCATCACCCCCTCCACTTCCTTAATCAGTTTCCTGAAGCGTATTCATCCCGCGCGACGCACATAAATCATGGTTGGGGAGCGTTATACCCGGTGCTTCGGGAGTCCATTTCGAATGCCGGATCAGGGGAATGGAGTATAAGTTCAAAAAAAAGGGGTTTGAAAATGCAAAATGTCTGCAATGGCTATGATGGGTTTCATAGGTGGAGGAATGATACGTGGGGGAGGGAGGGCGAGTGAAAGGGGGAAGGTGAGAGGGGCAAAGTATTACGATTTCAACGAAGAGGAAGAAAAGAAAGGGAAGAACGAGGGGAGGAGAAATAGACGTCGAGGGAGAGAGAGAGCGGGAGCAAACAACTTTAATTGGCAGCCCTAAATCAAGCGAGCCGTGGGTTGAGTAGCGGGAACGCGTTCGAGCGTGTGACCGCGTGTGTACTCGTATGTGAGGGAAGCTGGATGTGCCCTCACGGGTATGGAGGAATGAGAACGGCGAAAAGAGATTGCACGTGAGTGTATGTGTGTGTGTGTTGGCTTGGAATAGGAGAGGCCATCGTTCTCAGGGCAGAAGCTAGGCGAGTGCGCGGATAAGGAGTGCGGAATACCCCGCCCACGGAAGGAGATGTTTGAGCCGGAGTATTGCGACGCTGCGTACTCTTAAGGTTGTTGACTGTTTGCCAAAGGTTCAGCGGGTTTTCGGGTTCTTATCTCTCTCTCTCGGCATACGCACGCCCAATAAGACGTCTCTCTTACGTCCGACTAAACCCCCATCCTCCTCCTCCTCCTCACCTCCCCCCTCGCGTATGTTCCCTTCTGTTTTATTCATGCGCAAAGTCCTACGCTTCCCATTTATAACCTCACTGCTGTGTTTTTTTTTCATTCTCTGTGCGTTACTGTGATGGACTTCGATGGCGATGGAAGTGAATGCGATACTCGGGCGATAAAACCTTAAAGGAATGAAAGTAGCGTTAAGAAAGTGGTCCTTCCTCTTTCGACCCCTCCCTCATTGTTGGTAGATTTCTGCCAACAACGGGCCAGACAAAAGGGTGAGGAATGTGAAAAGTAAGCAGTATGAAGTTAAGCTATGACTGGAAGTTTTTCGGTTCCCCACGAATAGACTCTCCACGAATTATTATAGCTTTTGCTTGTAGAATGTTTGGAATATCATTCATCATATCGTGTGTCATAGTAGGGGTAAGCTAAACTAGGAGTTAGTTGTAAATAACCATGACAGTAGTAGGGATGTATTTTAAAAGAGTAATCTGTTCTTATTTTGAAATTTTTTGACCGTTTATTTAGCTCTTGTTTTATTTTCCTTTAAAACTAATGCGCTTTCTCTTGAAAATGGATTGGTTATTAGAAAAAATTCGGATGATATATTTTAATACAATTTGCTCATGTGTGAATTAGAATTTAGAAATAGGCTTTAATGTATCTGCAAAAGGATAAAGTAATTAATTTTCAGGATTAAAATGAGGCTTGTAAATTATTATTTAGCGATCCACTAAGCTCTGGTAAATACCTCAATTGAGATATAACTTGGATATGGCAGTTGTATTGATTTCATTTGCTTATTTAATTTAGCACGTCGTGCATCAACAAAGCTATTAAGAAAATAGGTGGGGAAGAAGGAAATGTAAAGTGATAATTTTATTTACCTCTTATATTGTTATTTATTGATATCAAAATAGGCTATCGATTTTCTTTTACTTTCACTATTAATTAAAGAAAAAAACCAATAATTTTCTTAATTGATGGGCGATTTCGTTCTATTAAGCTGCGAAAATGGTTGCTATGTGGTGATAAATGATTGGCAAATTGAATCGAGACCGTTTTAATAAATGTGCCGATTTAACTCTATACGAGAGATGGACTCGGTTTACTTGGGAGTGAGCCAGATCTCTTTCACCACACCTTCGAGAAAGCCATGGTTTGTGTGATAGGGGAGATCTTGAAAGTTATAAGTTGTTCGAAATAAATAAAAAGGAAAAAAATAACTATTTTGCAGGTGTGCCAATCGGTGTATCGGCAATTGAAGGAAATAATTTTTGTATTCTAATCCCCATTCCTGCATCAGAGATCGAGTTACAGGATTTTTAAACGCCGGTGTAATGTTTTAAAATGCGAGGGTAGGTCAATAAATAAGTCGCAAACGTCAGATTACCTAATTCCAAGTTTATATTACGCGTGAATATTTTGCCAGCAAATAGCAGAATATGTATGCATGTCGTAGCGTGAAATCTCGCGGTCAGTCAGTCAGTCAGTGGAGCCAGTGCAATATGGTAGGTGTTTTGCACGAGTGTACACGAGAAGAACAGCTGTCACGAACATTTCATTGGGAACACCCAGAACATCCACCGTACAGTCCACCAGCTTAGCCCCCAGTGATTTTCATCTGTTCGGACCCCTATAAAAATCATTTGGGTGGCCGAAGGCCGTAGAGGTTACTCGTTGGCTGCGACAGCAAATAAAGGACTTCTTTGCTGTCGGTCGTCAAGGACTTGTAAAGAGATGGGTAGTCTGAACGTGCATGGCGTTTATGTAGAAAAGTCAAATTAATTTAAGAAAATTCCTTTGATTATTGCCTCTATCCAGTTTTGCGAGTTATTTATTGACTTTCCCTCGTACCGCCGGAGAGGTAGTTCACCCGTGTCATTCCCGTGATGGTAGTCGAGACCGAGATTATTTGAAGATCCATCCTAAAATAGAAAGACTAAATATTAAGTGACCTTATCGTTTAACAGGATTTATAAATTAAATGAGGACATAGTTTACTGCACTGTATCATTTACAGGTATAGTTCTAGGCCCTTTTTATTAACGCACTATACTATCGTACTTAATGATATCCGTTTATTTATTTTGGGTGATATTTCATCTGAATTAGGGCCTGCTTCGTAATCCTTACACTGTCTATGTGCCCCAGAGCAACAATCATTATGCAAACAGCTAGTGAACCAGGAGCGATACGTTTAACGTGGTACTGTACCAATTTCATCTTGGGAATAAATGGTTATGAAATTTTACTCACAAAGTTTTAATCAATATCTTTTTTAAATATCTTATTCAAGACTTGAAATGAATATTTTACGTCATTTCTTGTAGTGACGAAAATAAAATCTATTAAAAATATAGTTGGCTTATAGGCCCAAACATCATGAGAGTAGGATAAGCTTTTAGTTTATTCTAGCCCTTGTACTTTTTTTCCAAACCTGGCTGTAGAACTTCAAGGTTTCATCTGCTGCTTGGAGTTATTTTTGGATATAAAATCAAACTAATGCATACTATATATTATCTTTTATCCCCTTCAATGCCAAGGGCATTTTTAAGTTTCGATTCTACCTACACTAATGCATTAAAAATAACTTAAAAGGAGCAATTGTGGTTAAGTTATATTTAAATGCTTGGAGTAATAGTTTCTGGTGAACATACTTACCGAATTGCAAGCTATTTGGCTTGTATGGATGCAATGTAGTCGAGCAGTGTAAATGAAGTCTGTTTTATCGAGGACAATGAGAATTTTCCCTCTTAAGTGCAAAATTAAGAGAAACTGTTTTCGTCGCCGAGTGTACCAGTGGTGTTGAACTATAATTTTTTCAATGTTTTACTGCTTATTCTCCAAATTTATTGACTCCTTAGGTAAGTTTAGGAAAATACCATTGAAGACAGGTAATAGATATTATGTTAATGATTTAGCGATAAAAACCACGTTGAAAGTTTATCCGAATCATGTTTACTAATTTTTCCTTTTCAATGTACTTACGCAAGTAATGCATAAAAATATTAGCTTCATAATGAACAAATACAATATCACCCCAGTCACAGAATTATTTTAAAGAGGATTACGGTAAACATACACGATGCTGATTTGAGGGTAATACGCTGCTGTAGATGTTCATGTTTTGTAAATACAGAGTGCTTTTAATGCGTCGTTTTACAAATTATCCTGACTGTTTAAGTGAGCACATTATTCCCCATGCTTAAGTGACTTTCTACCGATATGCTTTGCTGTTATCTTATTTCCGACTATCATTACCTCCCTTAACCTTTGAGAGACCTTTAAATGAGTCTTAAGAAGTGCTGCGCTTAATCCTCAAGAAAAATGACAGTCTTGGACCCCAACGAAGAGCTCAGCTCTGAAACGCATGGCTAAGTGTATGGGCTCCAAGTTATTAGACCGCACATTCTAGCTCGCGGAAGCGAAGAGCCATGGCAAATGCGTCCATACCTTTCTCGAATTAACCATAATTATGCGTTTTTCAAGTGGTAGTACGGCTGCTGAGGCAACAGGTGTGAGTGTTTGAGTTAAATTGTGATTTCTGTCTCAAGAAAACCATTGGGTGAAGAAAGAAATTTCTCGGGAAACATTGAAGATTGAAAGATGTTGTGAATAGTCCCTTCTGAAATGAACTTTGAATATTGTATCTGCCTGTATGCCTAAGTACGAAAACAAAACGATTTCTAGGCTGTATTTTGCACTATTTTTTATATTTATCTATCATCATCATCATCAGTGTTTAAATCCTATGATTCTTTTACTGCAGCCCTCCATTATAATCTTTTTAATGTCAATTCCTTTAATCCCTGATACCTTCTCTGTTTTACCCCCTTCTTAATTTGTCCTATGCACGGAATCGGCCGCAGTACTGCGATGTGAAAAGCAACGGGAAACCACCACATTTGTCTCCCTAGAATATGCAGCCTTAAAAGAATCCTAGGATTGAAATTCTACATGCCTCTTGGTCTTCCTCGTGGAATCTTCCCCTCTATTTTCCCTTCTATTAATTAATTTCCTAATCAATCCATTCTGCCTCAATGTGTGTCCATACATCTATTTCTTCTGTTTGTAGAGCTCTCCATATGTTCATATCCTCTTCTGCTCTTCCATATACTTCCTCGTTCCTTACTTTGCCTGTCCATTTAATCTTCAGCATTCTCCGCCAGCACCATATTTCAAAGGCTTCTATCCTTCGCTGGTCCACTTTTCAAATGTTCTAAGTCTCGGAACCGTAGACCGCCATGCTCCTCACGAAATTCTTGACGAAATTCTTCCTTATTATTTCCAGCCTTAGATTTTTTGAACACAGTAGTTGCCTCTTTTTCATGAATACGTTCTTCGCTTGATGTCGGTGGAACTTCTTCCATCCCATGTTATACTGTACTACTGCCCAGTTAGATGAAGACTTGCTCTAGTTTCACCCCTCGAATCGTGATATCTGCATTTAGCTTCTGTCTTCCATGTACAAGGATTTTAGTTTTCTTCTTGATGATGTTCATATTATATTCTCCCAGCACTTGGTCCATAGGACTTAGAGTTACTTGCAGGTCCTCTAGCGTTTCCGCCACTACTGCGATGTCATCTGCATATTTATCTATACTGAGCCATATTTCTCAAATCCATCAAATTAGTTAAATTTGCGGTCACCTGACTCGAGTACCCTCCTTTAGTTATATTTTCCCCCTACATATGTGTCAATTATATATTTTATAAATTACAATTTGAGATATTACATTTCATATATTGGAGTGACTGGGTTTAGGATCGCATTCATTATAAATACTCGCGAATAGAATGAGTAGATGCGGCAGTCACTTTTTGGATATAATTAATATTTTAGGAAACTTTGGATTTAAATTTCCACCCGTTTGTTTACTTAACACAACCAGTTTTAGCGTTACACCTGAGTATAACCTTTTATCGTTTAAACCGTTTGTGTTAAATTTAAAAAAATATAAAAGTGTAAATTAAGTTTAAATTTATTCCTCATAATATTATTCCAGAACTTTTCTTTTACCACGTCATCTGTATATGTTATTGATATCAGGAATTAATGTAAATAATTCAATACAGATGAATGTATTTTTTTCAAGAAAGAAAGTTTGTTTCAGTGGTGCGTAGAGATTCAATATAATCTGAGATTAGAAGTTTCTTTCTCAATAGACATAAAGAAAAGTCACTTAAACCTAAGTTTCAATTGACGGCCAATTGCCTTCTCACTGTGAATGTTAACCCAGCATTCTTAATTCTAAACCAATATGAAAGAAGTTTACCTCGATGAAGATGTTTTGGGCTTGTGGGCTTATTTCAATGCCTGTACGAGTCGTAATGTCTTATTGAGATTCACTGTCTCGAAGTTGCCTCTATGCACGAGCTATGCTTGAGCTTTTAATATGGCAGTTGGAGTAATGAAATATTTAATGTACTTGAATATTCTTGATATAACTGAAACCTTTATTCCATTCCAAATCCGGGTAAATGTTTTGGCTATGTGACTCATCATCTTTCTGCGCATTCATGGATGCTTTTTTATTAGTGTCTGTAATTCAGTTTACATGCTCAACTTCAGTCTCTCTCGTTTTATTTGTCATTTTTCCGTGTCAGTCAAAGAGAGAAATCGTGGGTTTATGCAGTCGCTCTACCCTTTTGGAAAAATTTACGCATTTAAGGTCTTAGACGTCTATGATTGAAATTTTATTCGAGGTTTTTTTTCCACACCCAATACGACAATCCCTGCGTTAGAATTAATTCATGCTCGATGTAAACTGAACCAGTAACCTTTCCCGGGGCTTATAAAGCAATCACCGATATTCAGCCCGTCATTCACCCACGCAGTCAGAGACACGTGGAAACGATTTCACGGAGTGCTATTTCCTCAGTCGCTGATTAATCTCGCTAACGCTCGGGGTCGTGACTCTGAAGATAGGCCGTCTCGGAGACCTCTCTTGCGTCTAATGAGCTCTTCTATGCTAATCCGGGTGTCCGCGGGACGGGGGTTCACTCGACAGGGTTAATGGAGGGGAGTGGGAGGTTTGTGGAGGGAGCGAGGTTGGTGGAGGAGAGAGAGGAGGAGGAGAGGGAGGAGGAGGAGAAGGAGACGTCCTCAGGAGCCGAAGGGAAGGTGGTGTCCCATTGAGCACTGCTACCTTCTCAATGGATTCAAGGCATGCATCGCATGCCAGGAGAGAATTGAAAACGCATTTCTTTCGAGATCTTCAGATACTGCAGATTGAAATCTCCTGCGGGCCACGGCCGACGATAAATTCGTAACTAGTTTGTTGGATAGGTCGACATGCATTTCGGTCATAAATGATCTCAAGTTTCCAGTGCAAATAAAAACTCGATCATAGAATGAAAATAAACTTTTATTGGCAGCAAATTTCCTGCGTGCCTGTGAATGTTCATGAACTGATGATGTAGCCAATGGTTTTGCCATAACTTTTTTTTAGAGATATTCTTTATGGTGACGACAATGAATACAGCTCTCCACTTACATTCAAGTACAAGACGTTGTGAAGAAATGCGAAACCTTAGAAAGGGAACGACAACTGCTGCTTAAACTGGTGAATACTTTCTCTTTTAGGTATTTCCTTTTTTAAATTTTTACTGACAGAAGTCAGAGAATGTATTTTCAGGTGAATGGCCAGGCAGATATTGCGTAATTTTTGAACGAATTTATTCTTAAATTTTCCTCGGTTATATTTTATCAGAAAAATCGGTGCGCCGAATAATAGATTGATTATAATACAATAAAGGAGTTGATGGGAAGAAGGAAGTTAATATATCGGGGTAGAGGAAGGAAGAAAATAGGCTTTTAGGTCAGCATAAACGCAAGTTGAAGTTATGAAGAATTGAAGAAGGAAATAAGCTTGGGCAAAGCAGAGGAAATTCTCGCAATGCATATAAAACAGCACTCGGTGGAGACCGTATAAAAAACTTTCAACAGAAAGAATACTTTTATTGAAATTCACATGTACGTAAAAATCAAGTTTCTTTACTTTACTTTTATCTAATTCCATTATTTAATCTAAACCTACGTCCAAGACATGTAATCCATATCAGTGCAGCATCAACAACCTATAATACCAAGTAATGGTCATTTAACTGGAGTAAAGATTTCACTTGGCATTCAGCCTACAATTTTTGAGTTGTGATTGGATAAGGCATCAAAATCAATGCAAGACTGGAAAGGGTACCCTCATAGAAATATCTAGCAACGATTTCTTGTGCAGCAAGGCTTTATATGATTTTGGCAAAGAATGAAGGACCTGGTAAACTTCGTCGGGCAGGAAATAAAAGGAATATATTTGAGAAGCTTTTGAGGTGCTGATATCAATTTGTGTGGGCCAACAAATAATTTTTTTTAATGCGCTGAATTTTCTATTTTTAACTCATATATTTATGTTGTCATCTGAGACCTTTGCTGAACGATGTTTGATTTTCTATGCTTTGGAGCCAACTATAGAGTACTCGTTTATTTTACGTGTCAATTGGGTGCTTACGAACCCAATTCAAATGTTCCATACAAAATCTGAAATATTCGTTATTTGAAAGAGATATTCTTTTACGTGAAATCTTCTACAGTTTTTGAACTTCGTGAAACCCCTGCCAAACGTTTTCTTTGCACGTGAATTCTTTCTTCAAGTTTTCACCTCACAATTTATTGTTATGCATGTGTGTGTGTACATTCAAACACGTAAACCTGCCACATGGCGAGCACATATTCTAACACTTGTGATCTGCTCGATTCTACCTTCCCCACCATTCCTGTGTTCGACTTTTACATGAGTTCCTATCCCTTTTCCTTATATCTGTTTCCATTTTAATGAATTTACGTATTGATTTTTTCAGCATCCATATAATTATACCGATCAGCTTCTTCCCTTCTAAAACATCATTTCTCCGTTTGTATCCCTCTTTGCTCAGTTTTCATTTCATGTAGAGCTGTTTCCTTCCATTTCTCACTTTAATTACATCTCAAATACCTCCATTCAGGATCATCAGTTTTCTTCAATGGCCATAGGTGTCAACAATGAATCCTTTTTACGTGTCATTTTCTGCTGGCAATGATTTTAATGATTTGTATTGGCACCAGAGATCGTGTTTTGATGTTTCTTCGCCAGAAATTCGGAGGGAGGTTTCGGCATTTTATGCATCAATCACGTATATGGCGAAAGCGTTATCACACCTGCGTTGTGATTATCAGTGATTGATCTTTAGTGTTCTGAAACATTCATGCTATTACATCAGTCTTACTTGATCTTCATGAATTCCCCAGGGTATATGAATGACTCTTGTGTGAGCTCATATAGGATCCTGGTGTGCTTGTTTCTATGACCAATAATATTCCAAATAATTTCCAGTTACGTGAACTGTTCCGCCAGACCTAGTTAATGTCTTTACACATTAATGTTCAAATTTTCCTTCCCATACCTCGAAATCCTTATTGCTTCTGCTTCACTCTGAATTTATCCACTTTATATTCGCTCATCATAGGAGTAGGAAAATCTTTTTAGTTTACTCTAATGAAACTTGATCACCTGCAAATCTAATGGAAAAAACCACCTCTTCGTCGTTTTTCTTCTGACTATCAACCTTTCTCGTGCCTTTTTTCACTAACACCATAATTTAAAATAAACCCTTCGTACACCATAGGTATTAAGATTTTCCCCTTATCTAAAAAAATTAAAATTTAGATTTTATCTCATATTCTGAAAATGATCTCATTAATAAGGTAAATAAAACAGCAAGAAAATAATTCTGAATAATATTTTTAATTCATTATACATATTGAAAGAGAGATAGGCATTTAAAAGAATTTTATAAGATGTATTAACGCTTAATAAGCGATTCAGTACTTTGAATTTTGCTGAACAAATGGACCATATTCCATAAAATATTCACTCATTTCAAGTGATTCCAGATAGAAGAAGAGTTTACGAACGTTCTTCTGAAGGTTATCAAACATCTATCAAGATATTTAACAAAACTATATTCAAAGAAATACTCTCATACGAGTTTTTGCACCGTAAAATTCCGTGAATGTTAACAACTAAGTTTTAAGAAAATGAGGAAAAATCCCCATGGCGTGTTTTGGCTTTAAAGTACATATTTTCTGAATCATTTCGATTCTTTATTTCACGTAAACTGATGTCGAAGGGACCACATCCCTATTCTTATCTCTCCCTAGCCTCATCTTATCTCTTGCCGAAGTGTCAGCATGCCTTTCATATTTGGATTTCATGTCGTGTACATGACCTGATTTACGGAAATAGTAATTTCAGCTACAGCAATTCGAAGTATTTGGCTCAACATTCGGCTCGATTTATATTGCACAGCCACGGAAGATTGTAGTCGTATTTAATAATGTGACGAGGGGTATGTGACCGGCCGAGGAGTAATATTATAATGAATTTTTGGCGAGGTTCTTTTTTGAAATTCTGAAATAAAGTACCAACCAAGCACAAACCAAGTACTTTTCTCTGCTAAAACATGCTTATTCAACTCCCCCCAAAGTCCTGCCGAGATTCAACAGTGCTGTAGCGATCTGCCGAACGTAGTCTGGTGCACCTAATATCCCCTCCAAGAGAAGCAAAGAGCACTGGAAACGTCTAGAGCCGCAGTCCTTGGTGTGAGAAGCCATTGCTCTCGAGTCTTGGCCTGATCCGATATCCCACGTGATCATCTCGTTCACTCGCGCTCCACGAGCAGCACGCCGGACCGCTCTGGATAGAGGGACCACATGGGCTCGCTCTCACATGCCCACGTCGACTATCTATCTGGGGTGCCCCGCTTCACTTCTCACGTGGCGAATGTACTATTTATTCGTTGCACTCATTAACTCAAAAATATGGGCACCACTGCGAAGTCAAATGTTTCAAGATTTTTCATTCAATTGAACAGGGAGCAATGAGATTAATGACTTTTTATCTTGCTTTTTATGCATGGCAAAAATATTTATCGAGAAAAGTTACTAACCAGGTCGCAGGAGGAGGAGATATGGCACACGGAGATGAAAAGAATGTGTACCACAATTTTCTCTTCGTAAGTCAAGTCTTAGTCATTGTACTGAGATCGGAAAGCCCAATAGCTAGTCTAGCTAAGGAGACGTGTGCGTAGATAAGGCCGCAGAAAGCTACCAAACTCAAAAATATAATTTTTAAATTTTAATAAGAAAAAATAATAGGTAACAAAACATTAGAAAAACCTAGCTCGAGGTAAATGAAGAAAGACTAACTTGGCAGATTCAATTAGATTTTTATTTTTTCGACCATGGTTTCGTCGTAAAGCAACATAATCGTATCAAGGCAACATGATGATGTCTTGCGACGAAACCAAGGTCGAGGAACAAAATTTCTACGTTACATATCAAGGCAATATGATTATGCTCTCTTATGACGTAACCATAGTTGTGGAAAATAAAACTTTTAGTGGAATCTGCCTAGCTAATCTTCATTCACTTATGCTTGGTATGTGAGACTGCCTTCAGGTAACTCCTGAGACAGTATCTTTCAAAAGTAGCTCACCCAAAAATGAAAAGAAATATAATTTCTTCGGCAGATATGTCAACAATATCAATCCTCGTACCAAACTCGTAAAATTGTCAACCTAGGGGGAGTGAAAGGTATAGGCATTAAAAAATACAGTATCATACAGGAGTATCAAAGACATTTTAAGTGCGTAACGTAAACCAATCGTATCCTTCGTCGGTAGATTTAATCATCTTGAGAACCGATATTATTCCGTTGTGCTGTTTACTTACATCCACGAAGAAGTGTTTAGGTACCATCTCCGAAATTGTAAACAAGCGGGTTATAGATTACAGGAAATTAAATTTCAAGAGTTCTTAAAAATCTGTCTGCAGATATTTCAAAATTGTAGCGAAATCTCTCCTCTTTTTCCAAATGGAAGCTTATAACTGGGGACTGTGTGGATTCCAAGAGAGAGACAGAGTTCGATTACTATCGGGAGATCCCGGGTACAAACTTTGAAGATGCCTCTGAAGAGGTAAAGAAAAGCTATATGACTTTTTCACCACGAAAATTTTTAGAAAAGCTTCACAGAAAGCATTGAAAGGACCTCTTTTTCTTAATACGTGACTTTATTACGCCGAACGATTCATATACCGCGGTGTGCTCTAACCCCACTAATGGCTCTCAAAGTGTTTTTTATTAATGCAGCGAAGAGACTGACAATAACCGAATTATATGAACTCGGGATATTATCATGTATTTCCTGATTCTAATGTTTACTTGACCGCTTCCGTCTGTTGGTTAAGACTATTCCGGGAAGCGCCCAGGGAGAAATAAGGCAGGAGAACGCTAAGTCGCGGGAGCAGTGTTGGTGCATCAGCGGAGGTGGTAGAGGTGTTGGCGCGTTAAGGGTGCCTGTCTGTCTGTCTGGGTTACGGTGGCGGCCCGCGGATTCGCCACGTGCTGGGGGAGGGTGAGGAGACGGGTCATGGGAGGAGATCGGCCCACCGTCCGGGTGGAAGGTTCCTCTGGGCGTAGGAGATGGGGGGTGTGTTTGTTAGTGTGCGCGGTGGTGGGTCGGAGGTGTTGGGAGGGGAAGGTGAGGGCGGCGTAGGGAGAGGAGGAGGAGGAGAAAGGGTACGGCGGGGCATGGAAGGGGTGGTCATGATGCATCGCTTGCTCCCGACGAACAGCCGAGCCCCTTCCCCACGTTTCCCTTCCAGGAGGAGTCCGTGCGTGTTCACCGACAGCTTCATTCCCTCGGGTCAAAAGGGGGCGCGGGGTGGTGTGGGTGTGTGGCCAGAAAGGGTTGAATGAGGAAGAGCGCGCTAACAGATGAAAATGGGAGCGATGCCCGAGAAGTGTGGGTGAGGAGTGTTCTTTCGATTTAACGAGTGGGAAGGATATAGTCTTGAGTCGTCCGAGGTGATCAACCCTCGGAACATGTACCGATCGCCGTTCAAGGAAAATGAATTTCTTTTCTGGGAAATGATTCAGTCCTCTCAGATCTGAATGGCATGTGTACTCGATAAAGGTTCCAGTTCGGAAGAGTCATTTTGTTATTTAATTATTTCCAAGTATCGTGTGCCAGGAAGTTTATGCGTACGCTGCAGTGTTTCTTTGTCGTTTCATTTTTGTCCAAAATTCAGTGTTTATAAAATTGATAAATTAAAAAATTTTCTGACCAATTTAAACCGTATTTAAATTTTTATGCCTATGATTGTCTTGGTCATCCAGTCTTCCTTTATCTATATATATTTCCCGCTTTTGGCGGAATTGTATGGATGGCAATAGTTATGTATTGAATGGGCAATATCCCGATTTAGGATGGATACTTCTGACCTTTAAATAAATTGATATAGTAAAAATATTAATCAATGTTATTATTAGAGATTTAAAAATTTAAATAGCCTAATTTGTGAAAAATACTTGTTATCTGGTCGGCTAATGACTGTTCCAAAGTTTGTGTAAAAAAAGACATTTATCCATCGCTTATCCAGGAATTTATTTTGTTATGTCAATTTTACTTATGATATGGGGTAAAGCAGCAGAATATTAGTACTATATGAACATAAGACAGTTAAATTTTGTTCTCAGATTAAGTGTTACTTACGCGGATCATCTACCAAAGGCTGGGAAAGGAAGCAAATGATTAGTTGGTGAAAGACCAGTTTGGGTTCAAAAAGGCGAGAGGTACGCGATGTGCCATGTGCAGTAATGAGGTGACCAATATAAAGGAACAGAAATACAACCAAGATTTTTTTCGCTTCTTAGATTTCGGGAAGGCATTCCGCATAGTAAATTGGGTTGAGTTAATGAACGTGTTGCAGAAGATAGGTGTAGACTTAAGGATAAGTGACTTACCAGAAAACTGGTGACATTACAGGCATCGGATAGAGCATCCGAATGGGAAGTAATAGGCAGAGGGACAAGTCAGCGTTATCCATTATCACCAATGATTTTAAACACCAACTCGAAGGAAATGGCAAAAGGAATCGGAAGGGCTGGAGGCATGAGTTGAAGTAGGCGGGAGCTCATTAGATTTGTTAAATTTGCGGATAAGCAAGCTTAGGATAGCCAGTCGACCTAAGGATTGCAATTATTGCTCAGCACTTTTTAGGATTATTAAATGGGTATTAGATAAGAATAAACTCTAAGAAAACCAGTAAAAAACGTTACCGCGGCCGTGAAACGAATGATTGATATGATTACCCTTGGTCGTAGAGAACGGAGGTCATTCAGATGAAAGTAATATTGAATAATCATTACAGTGAAGGGACATAAGCTAGAACAGGTAGAACAGTGCATCTATTGAGAAAGAAGATGGGAAAAGTAGTAAGGACATTTAAGGAACTGCATTAGATAAGAAGGCTTTGCGTAGAGGAGAGAATTCACGCAGGCCACTTAAAGTAAAGATGAAAAAACGGGTAAATGTTTAGTGTGGAGGATGTATTTTTCTGACTCTGAAACTTGGTCGTTGAGGCAAAAGAATAAGCAAATACTTATGTAAGGCTTTTTAGATGTGGATAAGGATAAGATTTGTTAAAATAAAATGGAAAAATAAAAAAAAGTGCAATGCTTGAGGGAAGAAGAGGGAATGAGAAATTCGAAGAAGACAGGAAAAGTGGATGCGCTTTTGTTTGCTGTTTGGAATTTGTATCTTTAAGTATTTAATCAAGAAGAATATGTTGGGTAAGCAAGGTATTGGGATATAGTGAATGAACAGAGGTAGCATATGGAGACAAAAATAATTTGTAATGCGTGATTTCAGAGTATCTAGCGCAATGTGCATTAGTTTATAATAAAGTTATTGGCGTAGGTGTGCATTGTAATTATAGGATATTTGTCGCAGAAATTGGTCAGCTAAAGTTATTTTCTCCAGTATTTTCGCGGGGATAGTTCAGGGTTAGAAGGAGCACAGCACGTTTAGAGGTTAAACGTTTCTTTTAGTTCCTTCTAACGTCCTGACAGCATTGCTACGAAATTTATGCAGATAGCATCAGGGTTTTAGACACTGTATAAAACCTATCTGCTGTCGGGAATGTTAAACTGACTCCTCACTCCTATCCGACTGTTGTATTCAAATTTTATATTCCATGAAATTTGACGGACATTTATTAAATGTTTATATTAATTATTATTAAGATTATATTATAATTAAAGCACGCGTGACTTCATTTCGTTTATTAATTTTTGAATTTTAAGCTTGTGTCATAGCTGAAAACGATCGAACAAGAGTCGAAGTCATATCATATCCTAATTTTCACTAGAAGAAATCAACACGTCTGGGAAAACATGCTGAATCTTAGACCAATTCCAATCCATGTCGTTGCCGTCAGCCTACATAATAGCAGACTTTTTTGACTGTGAAACTTCATGGAGAAGGCGTATCTTTATTTGACAGTCAGTAAATTGCATTCACTAAATATTGCTGAAAATATCATCGTTTACCCCTTACATTTCTAATCTCAAATCGTGTGATATTGGGAAATGTCAGGGTACCGGTAGTTGTTTGATGTAGTTAATTAGTCAATTACTTTTTTCAAGGGCTATTTATCATAATGTTAGTTGCTACCATCAGTATGGAAAGTGTTTAAAATTAAATTTTTTCAAACCTTATGTCATTCCAATCATTCGAGAGAAAACCTTTTCGCGTTTTCAACTATGGCATGCTTAGTGCGGTCATATAATTTAGTTACTCGCAGTTGAGAAATATGGCGTTTCCTAAGTTTCGCTTAGTTTTTTCCATATTAACGTCCGATTCCCAATTTTTCTCCACGCTTGAATAGAGTAAGCCTTCATGAATTAGTTTACACAGTTGCAATCTAACAACCGATGTTGGTTTGGTTATATGAGCACTTATCGTTTTCCTGCGACGAGTGTTTTGTGGGAGAGAACTTGGAAGGAAAGAAAGAGCTCCAATAGATCTTGCCCGTCGGACATTTCGTGCTGGTCGGCGAAACCAGCTAACGATTTCGCATCGGGGGAAACTTCAGACGTCATAGTCGTTAGAAGAAGCGCCATCCTCGTGAGAGGGTTTTCAAGGTGGGAGGGAGCGAAGGGAGCAAAAAGCGATTGGCAAGCTTGCGAGTTTAAGGTCTTCTTGAAGGATGGGGGGCGGGGAGCAAGCCCACTCTCCCCACGATTCATTTACCCCTGGAGGACGGGGTGGCCGTGGGCGGGCGGGAGGGAAGGGACTAAGGGGGTAGGGTAGTCGTTAGGGAGTGGGAGGAGTCGGGTTGGAAGGAGAGGGTGTTTGAAGGGTGATGCTGCATCCTTATTCCAGCTAAGGGTAAGGGAAAGAATGGAGACGTCTTTTTCGGAAGGGCGGTAATTGGATGCAGGAGGACGGGACCGTTTGTGATTTCTGTCGCGATGACAGTCGGTCGTTAAAGTCTCAGGCGTTTAAATGTCCCCGTAAGAGATCCGTCCGATTTTCTCTACGCAAGCGACGAACTCTATAATGGCTCGGGATGTTGCAATTTCATGCATTTTCACTTCAATTGTGTGGCACGTACTGCACCCCCTTTGTCTTTCCCTAACACTATTTGCTTTAGCAACGAATTCAGTCATATCGGATGAAGTATCTGTACTCTTCCGTTATATCGTGGCCGCCTGCAACTAGACACATTTAGTAATTTATCAACATTGTTCTAAATTAATTGGGTAACTATTACGACTAATTGACATGAGGAAATATTTGTCCAAAAATAATTGCTTATGCTGAGGCTACTCGTGTAGAATAAGTGTATCTGCAAAAACTAACTCTTATTCTTAGCCATATAAAATCACTTAATTATCTTGGAGGAAAGTTATGGTTACTGCGTGTGTATATTGGTAGTATGGGGAATTTATCCATCGGTAAATAGACTAAATTTACGATTTCAATGATTAAGATCTGGGAAATAACAGAGAGAAAATGTATTTTTTTAAGGAGAGTATTTTTATTTTCCCATATGCAAAGTTTTTCTTGTACGCATCATTTGATATTTAAAATGGAAACTTTCATGCAAAAATTTCAAAATACAGCTGTTATAATTGGTGTATTTTCTATTAATTGGGAAAGTTTTTTAAGAATATACCGAATGATTGATTTTATTACTCTTTTAAAAGTGGAAATCATTCTTGCCGAATTCATTGACAAATTTTGTACTTAATTTTATTCATTCAACCTTGACTGAAATTCAATGTTTCTTAAAATAAGGAGGAAAGTGTTTCAGGGTGGCAAACCAAGGTCACATTTGAGTTCCGGTTAGTTTCACTGGAGGAATACAGGCTGATATGGTTCAAATACAACAAAATCTCAGAGCTTGAAATTGTGCTGGTCGGATGTTGAACATTTTTGTTGTGATTGATAACAAAATCTCATCGAGTTACTTTTTTTCATCTCGCAATAGTAAAATATTGATGCTAATTTTGTATCTTCTGAAATGTGCGTAGACAAATAAAATATTTAAGTATCAATAGTAACGACGTCTAGTTGGCGCTGGTCATTAATCCTTCACTCCTGTCGCGGTGATGTCGATCCTCTGGGCGGTTGCAGCTGGACGTGAGTTTGCTGCAACGCCACAGAGCTGTCTTTATTAGCACTCGGCGGAGAATTCGTGATTATAAATTTCTAAATCCGCCAGCCTCCTCGGACGTTTGAAAATTATGCGCAGGATCTTATTCCGCGTCATTCATTTCTCGTTTCTCACCCCGTGTGCCGCCTTCGTTTTTCTCCTCTTCGCATCCCCTTCGGAGGGACGCGTATTTTAAGGCGTGGAAGCCATCTTCTCGCGGCAGACACGTCCCGAGTCAAAAACCCGTGCCTTATTACCTATCTCCTTCCCCCGTCCACCTCCCCCGGCTTCTTCCCTCATCCCCTCCCCACTTGGCCCTCTCTCCTCCCCCCCTCCCCAGCGAACGACCAACCACCTCTCCCGTGTACCTTCCGACGGTCGGAGATATGTAAGGTGGCAATTAAAGGATTTCCCTGTCGTTATTTTTCATTGGTCCTGCTCCCCAGCTCATTCCCCGTCTGTCGTTGGACCGAGGCAGGGGGGCGGCATGGTGGGGGAGGGGGGGAGTATGTGAGGGGTGGATGGGAAAGGCGAAGGTGACCAGAGTGGGAAAGTTGTAGCGGAAGGAGTTAGGAGGAGAGAGGGTTGTGGGGTGGGTGGGTGGAAGGTGGGCCAGGAAGGGCGGTGGGAGGAGAGAGAGAGAGAGAGAATGGAAAGGGGGTTGGGAAGGCGAGGAGAGGCGCTGTGAGGAGGAATTTTTTTTATAAAAAGGAATTTTACACTCGAGAATGGGGGAGGATGCCAGTCGGGAATTAGGTGCGGGGTTGGTGGGGTCGAGCGTGGGATGGAGTGGGGGAGGAAATGGAGTCGAGAGGGTGGGTGAGGGATGGGAGGGGAGGGGAACGAAGGGTGGGGGAGGAGGAGGAGGGGAGGGGGTGAGGCTCTGGGGGCTTTTGTATGAAGTGACATTATTTACGACCTTACAGCTACAATGATTCTTGCTCGTCTCCATTTTGGTTCTCTGTCCGTATGTGTCCTTCGCCCTTCCTCTCTCCTTTCATCTCTCCTGCTTCTCTTTCTATCCTCCCCTCCTCATCTTCATTCGCTGACCGCTTTCCTGAAAATTTCCCAGCTCTCTGGGCGTAAACCTAGAGCGGTGAAATGGATTCCTTGTCACTATTTATTTTTCTGTGGTTTTTAAGAACAAATTCCGAAAATTTATGTAGAAACAGTAACTGATCCTCGTTAAAGAGTCTTCGACGTCTTAAGGGAACTCAAACTTAATTTTCCTGGACCAATTAGACAAACATAATCATCTTGATTTTATAAATTGGAGCTCAATAATTCTAGTCCCTGGGAAAGTATCACTGACAACAAAAAATATTTTTTTTTAACATTCTGATACATAAGTCTATATTTCTAAGTAAATCTCTGGGGTCGCTAGAATTCCGAATAGAATCATTTTATTTTACGAATTCCTAATTCTCTCTTGGAACCATTATATTTGTTGGTGTGCTGATACGGTTATACCCTCTTGGGATTGTCTGTCTCGGATTCAAATGAGTGTGCACTGTCAACATGGCCTTACATTTTTTTCACTCTATACTTTATGGTTTAATTTTGTCTCAAATTATTGAAGAAACTCAAAAATATAACCAGTAATGCAGTCTTTATTATTAACTAAGTGTTTTAAAGTTTTCCTAATGCGGAATATATTTTTAATAATTATCATTTCAATTCGATACGCTTTGCACAGAAAGGAGGGTATTAACAGAAGGAGGGGGTATGGGAGTGAGCCCGGATGGTAATGCGCTGGAATAGTGCCCGAAGAATCAAGGTTCGATTCCAGGAGATACTTTGGTCACACCTAGCTGTATGATTTTTCGGCTACGAGATTTTTCTGGGAAGCTGCTGGCAGCACAGAGAGGGGAAGTGGCTTCCCTCCGCTTGCTGTGTGAATTCCACATTCCTTAGGACTAAGTATTATGTGAGCTTCGTCCTCACTCATCAAACCAACCTTTGAATCGATTACTTTGCCTGAGGAACAGGGAATGAATACTTCCAGGACTACAGTGAACGAACTGGAAAATTCCCACGACCGTAACTGCGATCCCTTTTTTCAGTACTTAACCACTTTTTGAAATGATATATTTTGTCGACTACTCAGGTACTCGTCTTTAATTTTATAACTCGCCCCACTCGAACGCCTTACAAATGCACAACTGGACCCACCCCCATCCACCCTCACACGGTGCCAATCACGCTGCGCCGGGCCGTGGTCGGTCGTGTTAAAACCCCATCCCGTGACGGCAATCGCTCCCTTTTCTCCGTCTCCGCCGCAAATATTCCTCGAGTAGTCTTCATAGAGTCGTCCCCAGACTTCCTCCCACGTCGCCCACTCCTCATCTTCACTTCCTCCGCTCATTCCTTATCTCGTGCTCTCATCCCGGCCCACCTTTCCCGGATCCTCCATCCGGCTCGAAAAAAATTCCCTCCGGGGCACCTACATACTTTATCTATGTATGTGTGAACGTACACATTTATATATGTGCAGGTATACATGTGTATATATATATAGTGTGTGCGTGTGTGTATGTATATGTATGTGTATGTGTGTGTATATTCGTGTGTGTGGGTATGAAATGGGGACCCCCGGTAGAAGGAGGGAGCAAAGAAGGTACGGTGGCTCGCCATGACGTCACGCTGGGACAGATTTATGGAGTCTCGTGATTTACGAGACGGGAGTCGGTGCTAAGAAGCGGGATGCGGAGGGATAAGGTGTGGAGGAGGTGAAAAGGACGGGCGGTGGCTTGGGGAGGGGGCGGCTGGAGGACGGGGTGGGGGAATGGGGGTGTCGGGATGCGGGGAGAGGGTGGGGGATGGGGTGTGTGCTTGAAGAAGTAGTAGTAAGGAACTGAAGGGGGCCGAGAGATGATGAGAGAATGGGTGGGTGGGGGCGTGTAGAAACGTCAGAATGGATCTAGGGAGTGGATGGGGTGTGAGAGGAGGTTAAAGGAGTAGGCTTTGGATGAAGAGAGATGAATGTTTTTAAAGGGGAATGGGAGAGAATCGAGGGGGTGGGGTGATGTTTCTGAGGTTCGGAAGGTTTCGGGGAGATGAGGAGGAGGATGAGGGATCGAAGGAATCTTTCTCCTCCCCCCCCCGTTTCCCCGGTCCAAAGTCGGCTTATGGTAACTTCCCTCCCACACCCTTACCCCCCCTCCCCACTATTATTACTCCTTTCACTCTTCACCCGTCTCACCCTCTTTAAAATTTTCGGAATTCTGAGAATATTTCCGAATTTCGTCCTGATTTCACAAGTTTCTCAATTCCTTCTTCCCCCCCCCCCCCCCCCGCCCTTGTCATCCCCTCAAGTCCTCTCTCGGGCGCGATTAATTTCGAAAGGTTCGGTCCGAGTATTCGTTCGATTGTGGCGTTTATTTTTCGATGGAGCTGGGTAAAAAGTGGACCTAATTAAATTAAAGAAGAAATCCAATGTGTATGTGTTTATAGAGGTGGTTTGTTTGCGATAAGATCTCGAAGGGGGTCGAGATGGATTGGAATTGCGTTCCTGGATTGAGTTACAAGTGGAGGTCACGTTCGTTACGAAATGATACCGGTGAGAAAATGTTTCGGGAAAACTGTGAGCTAAGGAAAATGAGGCTAAATGGTTAAAGCAGAACGATTTAAGAAATAAGAGTATACGGTTGAGCCAAGCGTTGGATTCTCTTCCCAAAATTCTATCGATATTCCTGCATCGATTCCTGTTACAATTTTGATATTGAATATGAAGCAAGTTTTGGACAGAAAGTGTTTTAGATATATATTAATAGATTTTGTCTAAATCATCTGTCAGGCTTTCGACTTCCAGTCGACTGATGACAGCGATATAACTATGCATAACATCCAATAAATGCTAATCTACCGTATATTTTGAGTACTAGTAAAACGTTAAGTAGGAATTGTGCCGGTCATAATGAAGTGAAAATAATGTCATAAATTAGATTCAAGATTCTTACACATATTGCATGTGGCCTTAGCGGCAATACATTCAAAATCATAAAAATGAAATGGTAATGAAGACGAATATTGTGATATTTAACTTGTGCACACGATATTAAAATTCCAACTGAACGAGGAATTCTTTCAGAACCTTCAGTTCCAATTTGTTTTATTTTCCTACCACAATAAATTCTGAAAGTTTTTGCACATGCGTTTTCTGGAGAGTAATGGTCGTAATTTTACTAATGAACGATTTTTTTAATCATATAAATGAAATGAGAATAAATTGAACACGATGGCTGATTCCATCCAAACCTAACTCATTCCATTTTCATGTTTTATTCGCAGATTTAATAGAAGAAATGATGATGCTCTGTATCGGCCGAAAACAACCATTTTCCAGCGAGATAGCAGTGAGAGGCGAGGAAATGCGATTTGTTAGGTAATAATTGTTTACTTTACTTTGGTCAATGAATGTCTCGTTCCTTAAATCTGTGCTATTTTGCGTTGATCTCAGCTCCTCGCAAATATTTTTTTTAATGGAGCACCAGAAAATAGACTTCTGCCAACGACTGAGGTAGCATAAGAAAAATGACCATCGTGTAAAATAGTCATTGAAATCGCCTTGATTAGGAGTGAAAATTGCGACGAAATACTTTTCAAAACAGTTTGTAATATTTAATCTATTGCTCGAAGTCTATTTGGAGTGAGGGCGGGAGAGGGAGAGATTACACTGGAGAAATTTTACACTGTAAAAAAATTCTCCTAGACCAAAATTCGAACACAATCCCTCGATTTTTGTTTGTTTTTCAAATATATCACAATTTTCAATATTATTACAAGCATCCTCTATTAAAGTGCTAGTATTTTATTTTTAGTCTTGATGCAGTGAAATTTTGCTTTTCATGGTTAAGAGTATATTCATCTTATTTTTGTCTTAAAAAATTTTATAATATTTAATATCTTCCGAAAGTCATTTCATCCAAGTGACGAAAGGTGTGCAAAGAAAAGTAAGCGTCGAGTGCGCAGAAACACGCTGAAAATGGGTCTACGATCTTGTTATCCCTCGAAAAAATCAAGTAGGTCGTCTTGAAATTTTGCCGCACAGCGAGGAGAAGGGAGATCAGTCTTTGTTGAAAGCATTTTCCTCGCTGGTTGGTTACCAAGCGACAGGGAGTGTGGGAAAACGCCAGTAAATTTTAGCCCTTCAGACGGTTGGATACTCACAATGGCCGCTCATGCATTACGAATTTCTATGCGTCTTTTCCAATTCCATTCCAGCCTTTTCTTGGTTTATTCCTTTCCATCCGACGTTCCTTATTTGCGCTATCGAACGCATTATGGTCCCGCCCCGAAAATGTAGATTGTATTATACATGCCTCCATGTACGTAATGCTGCTCCGCAGTGCATTCACTTGACTCCTTCACTGACATTGCGCTGAAATTTACGGTGGCTTCTGGATTCATTTCCTACATGTATATTTCATTTCAGTTGAGTTTTCCAAGATAAAAGTCTCTATGTAAATTCCGAATCACGTGGATTAAAATGTTTCTCAAGTGTTTTCCTCGATTTGAATGAAGTTAAAAATATTTATTTAAGTATTTCCTGGGAACATTTCGTTTGGATCATAATAATTGAGCAAAGCAAATAGCAAATATATTGTTAACAATTTTCAATTACAAACTAGCTCATATTATTAATTACTACTATTTTCTCTCGCAATCTCCCGTGCATTGCTCAATTTTATTTATTTAAGACTTTATACTTTATCCAAGAGCTATCTTCCTCGAAATAATAATAATATTGTTGCTTTGGTGTGTCATATTTGTAATATATGCGACGAATACTCATTTTTTTTCTTAACTCATTATGAGAGGTTATCGCCTATTTCATTTTACGCCAAGGGTAAAGGAACAATATAGGACCAGATGCCATCATTAGCGAAAAAAATAGGCATTGTTGAGGGAACAGTCATTGTTAGTGATAAAAAAGGGACGTAGGTTAACCATTAGGGGTCACCTTTTAGGTCTCGTAATCCAGTTGCATGATCTTTTAAACTATTGTATATACCTCCTATCAATTCACGGCAAGTAGCCTTTCTTAGCGAGATATTCCCCAATCAAATATTTCGGATTCCAACCTTCTCTCGTACCCACAAGTTACGCGGCGATCATGTGAAATTTAAAGCAAACTCAACCACGCTCCGTCGTTACCTTGGCGCATCAATGAATTCTCATTCCCGAAAAAAGCCCCTATTTCAATCCCATTCCTTTCCCTCCGTCGGCTGGCGCCTACCCTTGAGGGAGGGAGGCAGGGTCCATCATATGCGCGCACCTCCACGCCCGCTTATGACTCTCGCCGCTACCGCACTCGCAGCCCCCGCTTCCCTCCCCCCCCTTCGCCCACCCCCTCATGCTCTTTATTGCCGCCCCCCCCCCCAGAGCAAGTCCCATCCACCCCCACAGCAAGTCCCATCCACCCCCACAGCGCCGCGGTTAATCCCCACGGTTACGGGCCGCCACTTGGAAATGCAAAACCATCCCGCAGTCACTTTCCCACGCCCGTGCGTATATCTCACCCTCCTCCCCGAGTCCTCAGTCAAGAATCCACTTTTCCCGCTGCCGCTTCCAACCTTCCTTCCGCGCCTGCCCCCGCAACCACCCCCTGAACTCCCCCACCCCTCCCCGGCTCGCCCACCCGCCTCTGCACACACCCGAGAACGCGGGTGAATTGGAAATGTTCCTTTTTTGAATCCCATTCAATCTTGTAGAGTGGGAGTTTTTGTGGGAATTTTTTTTGCTCCCGTGGAGATTCATAGCCGAGAAATGTTAGGCCGGGACCCTATTATCCGTTGCTCTGTTGTGCTCGGTAAATAGCAGTCTAAAGGGTTTCGGTTCTTCCTCGAAATTAGATCGTTTATGAGTGTTTGGAAAAAATTAAGAAGGAGTTTCCCTAAAATATGACAGTCTAAATGTTGCATTGGGTATAATGCTTCTCTGTGTACACATAGATCACATTTAGTCTGCTTGAAATTTGATTTTTCAGGTTAAAGTCATAATCTTTTGAAACAAGTGGATCATTCAACTTGTAGGTCTTCCTCAGGTGTCCGAGGGTAGGTTCTGCTATGTTTCTCATGATCCTCTTAATGCATTGTTGGTGGATCTTGCCAATTCCCAGCGCAACTTCTGAGACTATTTCTTTGCTAGTTATTATTCTTAAACGGCACGTATGGATGATTTACACCTACGTAATCATCATGCCAAATCCACCCGTACTATGTTCAGGAGAACAGATAAGTCACGTACAGTTCAAATTGAATGCTCTAAAATGCTTTTGAAATCCTTGATACCTCACATGAAAGAATGTTACCTTTGAGGTTATACTTAAATTAAATTTGGAAATTTTTATATACTAATTATGCATAGGTGGTAAAATTGCGAAAACCAATATGAATAGAAAATTAAAAATGATATTAAATCAAGTTTTAACCCTTCGTTTTTCTTCAAAAAAGTTTGAATAAGAAAATATTTATTAAGGGAATATTAACATTTTGCCTTACTGGGAAAGAAAAAGGTGGCATTAAATAGAATCAGTCTTGGATTCTAGATATTAGGTAATACAAGTATACTATACAATACATGTATTTACGGGGTATTTAATTTTTCTCTTTTATTGCCCCTCCTTTAAATATTCATGTATTGGATTTTTGTCCAAAGTAAAAATAGATTGCGATTCCAAATCATGAATTTCACGTGTAAGATAATGAAGTACTTGTAAGTTATAATTTATCAAACAATTATTTTTCCGAATATTTTCTGCGCATTGGGAATACGTATTTTTAAGCATGCTAAGGTTTCAAAAAGCGCTTCCGTACTAATTTGTTTTTGCTAGTAATATGTTGATCATATAGACACGATGAAATTTCATCCTTAGCCGAAATATTCCTCTCCAGCTAACAATTATTATTAGGGTAGGTAGGCTTTCGGCTAATGATGTTTATTTTATGATTATGCGCTTGGGCATACCTTACGGTAGTGTTCAGTATGCATTCGGAAAGTCGTTAAAATTACTTTTTCATTTGTATTTTTTTCACACTCACTGTTATGGAAGTTTGATCTCTATCAGTCGTTCAGTATTCACTCACCACTTTGACCTTCAATCGGAATCTGGATGTATGCCGTGCCGAATATCATTTTGGGCGCGTTGTCCGTGAACTAAGAAGTATGATGGCTTTTGTTACAACAAAGAAAACGCGAGTATTTCCTTCAGCGTGCTTTATAGTAATGTGACGGAGGGCCGGAGAAGAGGTGGCCGGGACCCCAAGGGGAAGGATCACTACGACCGGGGGGGGGGGGGGTGCGGGGGTGCAGGCCATGAAGAACGAGGGAAAAGAGGGTGGAGAGTAGAGGGGTGGAAATAAGAAGAAGGGGGGGGGAAGCAATAGGGGACGTTCCTTTTGTGGGGTGATTTACGATCCCAGAGTCTTTCCATCTTGGATTCTCTCTTCTCTTTTTACGAGCACACAAGAAGACTGCATTCTCGCTCGCATGAGACCAGGAGGCCGGCTCATATACGTGTCCGCACTCGAGAACTCTCTCCCTGTCTCTTTCTCTCTCATTTTCTTTCGCTCTTTCTAGAGCCTGTTGGAATAATCTTTTCTTCACTACCTCCTTCTCGCACTCCTTCCCCCTTTTTTTAATTTCCACCATTTTATTTTCATTTCGATTGCCTCGAGGTGTGACAAGTGCCGCAAAGTATCTCCACCTTCCTTTGACCTCAGCCGCATGCGATTTGTTTAGAATGTAGGGGAAAAAAAAGTGTGCGGTGGCTAATGACTTAGCACTTGGCTTCGTTTAATTCGCTAGTGACGTCTCTTGTGCCGCAAGAGATACTCGGGAGGACGCTCCGTAACGTGTTTCGCTGAAAACAGAAGACGCGTATTTCCTCGACAGCCCTCATTGCAAGCTTCTGCGAGTGAAGCAGCGGGGAATTCGTAAATAATTAACGCTGTCCTATTCAGATCTTTTGTGCCTGCGATTTTTATTCTAGCAATGTTAACTACATTCGACCGCTGATTTATGAAACAAGATGTAATCATTTCTGGAATCTTTCAGACTTGAATGGCAATACTGTCGTCCGCATAGACTGTAGTGGCCAAAGATGCCTAAACTGATCTCCCGACTGTAGCGAAACTGATACCAAATCAGCCTTAAGCATTTAATCCAAGTATTAGACGCTCTTGGATTTTTAATGCGTGTTTATAAAACTTTGTTATTCCACTCTTGCTACGAAATGCATCGTTCGATATCGGTTGATTTTCAGCGATCCTTTTACGCTAATTGAGGGACTTATTTATAAAAAATTGAGAGCGTCGTTCACAAAATAAATATTCAGGAAAGCACGCTGAGGTTGAAAATCACCGAATGACTTGGTAGTGCCGATCATTTTATGTGACTTATGTTTTTGTAATAATATACGAGCCATCCGATTTTACAATGTTATTTTATAAATATTCTAATTGAGTTTTGTATGGTAGTCAACGAATTCGTTAGAATTTAAATCCCGTTACTCCCGTACTCTTCCCCATCTTATCATTATCTCCCCTGCTTTATCCATCCGTCTAACCCGCCTTCGTGCTTGTCGGTTAAATGAGGGAAATTTCATAATTAATTTTACTGTCTCCACTTTTAGATCCTATCTAAATCCCTGTACAAAGGTGAGAAGGTACAGTTTTTTATGTAAATTCTAACAATCCTTCCCAGAAGGTGCTGTTTTCTTTCAAATCTTTATTTTTACCCAGATATTTTAAGTTAACCATTGCAGTGCAAGTAAGTAGATTCCATTCAATGTTTTTAGTTTGCCATTTGGTCTCGCTCAGTCCGCATACACCCTGAAAATATATTGCCCAAATATTTCTGCTTGCATTTAGCAAAGTAATGTTTGATTTTATTAACTATTGCTTTGAGATAGAGATGAGACCCAAGAATTCCAGGTGTAAATGTTTGATTATTAATGCATGGATATTTATGTTCAAATGGCACTCATTTTGAAATTTTAAGAATGTAAACGGTTGTAATTTTCCTCTTTAAAAGCCAAACTGGAGATTATTTGGTTCAGTTTTTTATTGGTTTGGCTCAATTTTTAATTCAGCTGGGCGCAGTTCCATGGTAATTATGATAGGGAATTCACTCCAATTTGCATTGGAATACGTTTAATACGTTCATGATTTTTTCATCAAACTATTAAAAGCACGCACGAATTTAGTAAGCTTCTGTAGTGTATTCATAGCAATCAACTGTTATTAGACAGTATGTTTGTTGTAGTAACGACAGTAATATAACTTTTATTCATTGAAAAACATTAATGGACATTTAAGGTTTAATTAATTAGACTTAAGTACAAGTATGTATCTTTGAAGAGGTTATATCATGAAATTCAAAAAAATTACAGAAACACTTCAGAGTAATGGAAAAATAGTAAAGAGGCGTTTCCCCGCTTCAGTTAGGCCGTCGCTTTTGGGACACACGGCAAGTAATTGGGATCCGTGGGAGAAAATGTTTAACCAAGGATTGGAAAATGCTCTTAGAAAATTCTCAGATTTGTAAACAATAGCTACGAAAAGAGAGCAAGCGTGGTGTGTGTGTTGGAGGAATTAGTTTTGGGGCCACTTGATTCACGAAGAGAACAGGAAAAACAGACTTTCAGAAACGTACCAGTCACCTTAGTGTACTTGGGACACCGAGGGTATTATTATGACATCAGATTACATTGGTGAATTCCACTACCGGTATAACATAGCAGAGATACACGCCGTTATCGGCAAATTCAGGGATTCCTTCTCCCGCGATACGCATTTATGACAAAACCGAACTCAAGCACACGTACTTATTAACCGGAAGACTAAAATAAAACGATTTATTCAATTATTGCATGATTTACATAGGAATGCATGTGCACTTATGTGTACGGGTGTTTTGTTTTTGAGCAATTATACTTTTAATGCATGACTGAGCTAATGTGCTTGTATGCTTGGCACCCTAGCATCCCCCGCCACGCGTCCTTTGCGGAGAGAAATGTGTGGATTTAGATTAGTAAGGGGGCGAGGCAGCCCAGACCAATGCAGAAGATGTCTCTCATGATGTATGTGATAAATCTGTAAAACTATTGCACTTCATGAGTTTTTCTATTTGTTCTTTTTCCTTTATGGTGGAATTTCGTTGAAATCCGGCTTCCTCAAAGAGCGAGCGACCTGGACAAACGATTGCTGATTTTAGGAACTTTCGTTATCTGTAATCATTTGAATGCTACGTTTCTGTTTGAAATTGTGAGTGTAAGTGCATATCGTTTCGCGTTATCCGAGAGACTTGTTTGCCATCGTTTGACCTTTCTCTCGCCAGATAAAAAGTTTTTAATTTACGGTGGTGTGTGCGGCAGAAATTTTCGAATGTCCTTTTCGTGGATTAGTGGGATTTATCTACTTTCTTTGCTGTATGCGTCTGAAAGGAATGTCAAAAGTTAGTGTCGTGCAGTCTGGAGAAACAAGATAATCCCATTTTCCTATCTTGCGTCACGTAGGAAATACATTGCGAATTCTCGTGAACTTCAGGCATTAGAAAGAATCAGCTGACTTTACCAAAGGTAAACACTGACTTATTTGGCCCCGGCTGAGAAAGAGAAAAAAACCGAAAGAAATTATTTTCTAAGTATACAGATATTTATTATGTTTATTGTTAAGATGGATTCCAACCTAAACAACTCAGTGAAACTTTTGAGTCATGCTTGTAAAAGTTATTTTTCTCTGTTAATTAATGTTTCCAAACAGTTTTACCTGTTAAATAGCTAGCCGGTGACTCTCCTCAGAATATTTATATTTATATTTATTTTATTATTCTTTCCAAGATTAATCAAGTCAAATTGTTTAATGATAATTAGTAGCGATAATAAAAGAGCCTGTTCATTAGTAATATGTGATCAGAGCATTTCCTTTTTGCAAAGTAATCTGCTTGTACCTTAATGGTTAAAAGAACAACTTTATATTTTTGTAGGTATTCTAAGTGTAATTATAAGAATTTTCGAACGACGCACTAAATAATTGTAGTCTTCGAAGAAGCTCCATTCATATTTATCCTTTCAAAATTCGCCATAGTGAATTATTATCTTAAAATTAAATTCATTAGCATCACATCGATGTCTAAATCTCTAATCGGAATCATCGATGCCTGAATTTTTAATATTTGATTGAAAATTTTTAAATAAAATAAGTACGCCTTTTTCATTATTTATTTTAAAACGGAATTAGATTTCACAACCTACTTAAACTAATAGTTGAGCAGTGATATTCCTCTGAAATACAGTGAGCAAGGAAATTCCCTCGGGGACCGTTCTGGGAAATGATATTTATCGAAGTGGAAATGTTTTATTTCTATCTAAATTCCATTGTTTGATGAATTGTAAATAGCCACCACCTACTACTGACCTCTTCCGCCCCCACGAGTTCTCGTGGTGGGAGATGTGAGGCCACAAGTATTTTAAAGTTGGTTTAATTGAACACGTTTGATGTTTCATAGTTATAGTTTCGGGATTTCCGAATTGTCGCACGCGATGTTTCTCACTATTGATGCAACGAATTCAGCGAGAGAGAAATAATTAATTAAATGTGCCATTGGTTTAACCAAATATTCTCGTTGCAATCCCGCCTACGGATATCATCCTTTGGGACTAAAATTATTCCCTCTTTGTGAGTGTTAAACTAGAATGATTAAAATGGTAAACGGCTTAGATCGTTCATTTAATCATCGTGTTTCCACTGGATCTCAACCAAAAATATCCCATGATAATGTGACAAGTTCTGTTGGTTCATATTGACTCAAAACGAATGGTTTTCTGCGTAGGTATCCCATTTAACTGGAAAATTAGAGCCTTCTGAGCGGTGTGCCTTGAAGCTTATTCAAGTTACGGTCTAATAAACATTAAATAACACATTAACGATTTCATTAGAATATTTTCCCTTTTAAGTTTGTAAGTGGGAAATTTCTTTAACTTGTTTAAATCATTTTAAGTCCAATAATTGTGTGAATCCTAGGTATCATACTTGTTCTCCCATTCAGTATCCCTTCGAGTTCGATGGATATCAAAGACTTTAATTATTAAATATGAATTTCTTTCCTTGAAAATTCACAACTGCTCATGTTTTTAAATTGAATAAGGAGACCTTGCCTACATGTACTAATATTTTTGAGAGTCCTAGAAAAATCCGTACTGCAAATAACTTCATAATTCAAATGACAGTCGATAACTGAATGTGAAGGAGTGTTTGGAAGGATATTTATTTTAATAATATTCATGGTGGATGAGGTATTATGACTCTCAGATCATATGTAAAGGTATTGTATGAAATACTTCATCCTATAACCACACTAATGACTGCTGGAAAATGGAGTAAATCTTAAATGATGAATCTTAAAATAGTTTGTTATATTTACTACTTCCTGCATTTTGAGCTAGTGTTATCATTCCCGATTCTATGTATTATTTCCCAAAAAAGACTATTGCAATTATTAACTTGCGTGATCTGCAAATGCGTTTGTAATCACTGCCTTTTCATTTGAGTTGAAACTAAGGGGGTCCTACATCTAGAAGTATTTTTCGTTTAAATTTCTCACGTAGTAGCCAGTAGTCAGCGTAGATTTTTGTCGCAAGTGGCAGTGCGCTTTGGAGAGTGAATGAACCCACTCTCGAGAGGTCGAACGTTGATTTCTTACGACTTCGAGGCTTGTTGATTTTACGTGATGAATATCTCCACCAGGGAAACACTTGCGCCAACTGTTATTCACTTTGGTTTTCGGTCGAAAGAAGAAAGTTCCCGCGCGCACTGCATCAATTCCTCCCAACCGCTTAGCGTACGCCTATGACATTTCTTTCGGAATGCTTATTAATAGGACGGAGGAGAGGGTCGGAAAAAAGAAACGAAACTCCCACATCCAGGAGAGACAAAGATCTCTGCAGTCTGCCGGATGTCACCCGGTGCCATGTTCCTGACACGGAATTCTGGGAGGTGCCAGAGCCGCCTCCTCACTCCCACTCCACCCCAGCCCCCCCTCCGCCTGAATTTCCCCACCCCCTTCATCCCAGCAACCTCCTCTTCTTCCCCCGGCGGCAACCGACCGTCGCCCCCCGTCCATAACTCCTTCTCGCGTGCGCCAGTGTCTCCTAGTCCTTCGTATCTTAATTTACGGCGCCGCCGCCTCCTCCTCCTCCACCGAGTTTCCTTTTGCCGCTTCTTGTTTGCGATCCCTCCACACACACACACACGCACACACAACGCCGTGGTGGTGTAGGCGCGCGCGCGCATGCGCGGGAAGATGGCGGTGGTCACGTGACGCCCTCCCCACACCCCTTTACCATTCCCTCCACCCGTCACCCTCCCCCCCCCCAACTTTCAATCCTCCTCCTCCCCGCCACACCAGCTCTCCTTTCTTCCTTCTACAACCCCCCCAACTCCCAACCGAAAAACTCCCACTCCTCATTTCCATACCTTTTTACTCCTCTCTCTCGCTCTTTCTACCTTTTGAAGAAAACTCCCTTACCTCGTCTCTTTTCTGAGTTACACGAACGCCTCCCTAACTTACTGCCTCGAACACCGCCCCGCCGTCCCCCCTGCATTCGCCGCCACCCCGCGGACCCCGCCTCCACATCGCGGAGACCTGACTCTCCCCGCATCATCCCTTCCCTTTCCAGTGCGAGACGCACTTGAGCACAGTCTTTTACACGCACAGCCATCCCAAGCCCCCCTCCTATCCTACTGCACCCGTGCCAGTTGGTGCCTCTTCCCTTTCGGCTGATAAGTTTTTTGTCCTCTCCCAGAGACTCCGACAAAAGTTTTCGGGAAGTTATCCGCATCAATATTGGTATACTTTATATTATATATATGTAATTATATACATACATATGTACATACCCACGCAAACGTACATATATTCTCTCCCTTTAAGATAATATTGTCCTTTAGTGCCAACAGTCTTCCCATGTTCGATCTACCCTAACCTCCGGCCCCCGCCGCCGAACTTTCTGGGAGTCGGCCATTAGATTTATTTTCTACGTCTACATAATCCCCCCTCGAGCCACCGGAACGGTGTGTTGGGGGGGAGGCGGGCGTTAGGTCACCAGCCATGCATGCACAATCACGATCATTACACCTCGACACAAATATCAGTTAGATCATGTACTCTCAGCCTCATCGTGCGTTTGAGGTTGATCACAGATCGGGTTGACTTTCCCCCCATCCCAGGAGTTTTACGCCTGGTGGACGGCGATCCCATAGAGTTAAAATTGAGGACATTCGTTGAAAAACGCCTAGAAGTAATCATATATCCAGTAGGAAAAAATAATCTCGGAGAATTAGGGTGTTTCCTCAGAAAATCAATTAAATAAAAGTAATATATTTTTACTGCTTACTTCTCTATTGAAAATCCTCAAAATTAAAAACTCCA
Source organism: Hetaerina americana (assembly GCF_022747635.1). NCBI lineage: Eukaryota > Metazoa > Arthropoda > Insecta > Odonata > Calopterygidae > Hetaerina > Hetaerina americana. The sequence goes on from NW_027287538.1 coordinate 26,050,383, forward strand.
ACGAATAATCAGTGTCCTAACATGCGTGTAAAAAGCATTTTGATTTCCAATGGACTGTTGAAGACTCTGATAAAGGGGAGAAAATATTAGGGCAGTATTATCAGGTGAGGCAGGGAAAGGATGACTTGGACGGAAGGAGGGGAGATGAGGATGTATGTGAAATTGAAGAACAGTTAATTGTAGCGTGGGGTGCCAGGTTCCATCTTGTAAGGCGAGACTACGACATATGCCGGAGTTAAGTCTGTCCACCCAAATTCTACCCTACTCTTCAGACCACCAAAAAGTACGTATGATGCGTGCTTGGAATTATGCCTGTACCGCGTATTTAATGGGCTAAAATGAATATAAAAACCATTGGTTTTTCGGCGTAGATTAGGTTTTGACAGCCCTCATACTTGCCAATCTCTTTGTTCTTTAATAAATAACATTGCTAGCCTTTTCTCAAACCAGTTTCTCTTAGGTTGTTCCTGGCTTCCCCCCGTCGTTTTTGTTCTCTTTATTTCCTTGTATTACAATTTTCAACACTCTAGCCTGGTAACAATTTGTAATATTAAGCTCCTCCTTACCTTCTCAGTATCTTACCTAATCTTCCAAAAAAATCTACGTTAGTCCATTCGTATATCTATTTTGTTTTCACCAGTGAAAAGCAGCTGTTGTAAAAATGTAAAAGTTTCAACACATTCCAGTGCCTCCAATCTTCTTTTCCTGGTTGATCTCATGTCTCACATTAAAATGTGACTTATGAAGGTCTTATATCTTTATAAAGGTCTAAATGAACGGTCTATTGCTATTTACGAAAATGGTGTAGTTATAAATACTTATGATAGTCATTATAGTTGTAATAGCGGTATATTTTCTGTTATAAAAACCCGGAACATAATTTCTTGAGCTGAAATACTTGAAAAAATCCCGAAGTGAAGATAAATTTAATTTTAAATTTTTAGTGCATTTGTCTGTAGTGTAGTTGAGCCGATTAAAAATATTTTTGACTAATCAAATGGCCATTTCGTGAAGTTAATCGGCTTCAAATTTTCATTAAAAAATTATCAGCTATGGGTTCGGCATGTTCGAAAATTCTAGGGACTGGAGTTCACAGTCATCTTTTATGGCAGCTGGAGTTTATCTCTTTTATTATCCAGAAAATGATTCCACATGGATTTTACATAGATGGGGTCATCCAATGGCATCACCTGGGATTTGGACCCTATGGTTCGTAACTGAATGCTTAACCCATCAAGCGGCCACGTCATTCTCCAAGATAAATTGATATTTAAAAGTGCAGTTTCTCAACGAAGGAGAACTCGGATCTAGAAGTAGATCCGCCGATAAATTAAAATGTTTCTCATAATTGTTATCTGATCTCATATCTGCTTATCTGCGAAGGGTTTAGGTTTTCTTTGGTGGTGGAAAGTCAAATTTCTTTCTCTAATTGGCTCTGGAATAAGATTGTGAAATTCACTCCCTGTCGACAACTCCACCCGCCTAAGATATAGCTCATCATATCTGTGCTTGAATTTATCCTCTTTTTAATGACTGAGCAACAAAACATCGCAATAAAAAGTGGCAAACGCTTTTACGTAGTCAATAGTTAAACGGCGATAGACTTATTTTACGGAGACGATAACCCAATGGGCATAAGATTACGAATTCTCGGAAGCTTTTGTGTTTTTTGTATTAATCATTGGATTTTGAGTTGAGTGCACATATTGTGAGTGGGAGAGTTTTGCGATCATCGTAAACCAAAAATAATATCAATAATATTGTTTATCATCTCAAATGTCAATGATGAAATTGCATGGGAGAAGAATATTTTGATGCAATGAGGCACTGTAAACTTATACTTTCCTTTTCATTGCAAGACAATAATTTGCTGTCATTGACAAGTTGAATTAGAAGTGAAATTTTTATGCAACTTCTTTATTTTTCGTCCTATGACTTATTTCAGTTTATTCGGAATTTAAATTGACTTCTCTCCAACGATCAAACTGACATTGTTTTTATAATTTGAGTGTCTCAAAGTAAGCCATTATCATTCCTTGATTACCTGATAAAGATCTCTCCGTTGACTGTGGCTATATTCCAGTCTCTCTTGCTCCGTAACACAATTTCCTATTTAGTTGTTTCAAAATTGATCCCGTTCTACTCTCAAATAGAGCTCTCCACGCCTCTGCCTACATGAGCTGTAGAAACAAGGGTAGAAATCGTTTAAGTCCTTCCGGTCTCGAACACACGTCTATGATCAAATTTATGAGCGCCGTAAATCATGAGACCCCTTTAGCTCCCCCAACGTTGGGGCCCTGAAGAAGGCCCACCTCGCTCCGTCTCACAGTGAAATTGGTTAGAAAGTCGACGAACGGTAGGAAACAAAAAGATCCCTATAATTGGAAGTACGGCGGGACAGTGTGCTTCCTCCAGAAGGTGGGGCGTAATTAGTCCCTTAGCGGGAGATAGCTCGGGATGGTGCGGGGAAGAGCACGACCTAACTGCGTTCTCACGGAAGGCCAGGGACGGGCGGGCCTCCGGTAGTCAAGTCCGTGGCTCTATCTCCCTCGCCTCCGTGGGGTATGTGTGTAGTGGCGGGTCAGAAAGGTTGCTTTACTCATTAGTCCCCCGCGCATATCCGCCGTGCCGGTGTGTCCGCCAGGGGCCGGCGAGGGGAGTGAGGTGGTTTAAAAAAGGGGGTGGGTGGTTGTGGGGCCGGGGGTAAGGGGCACGGCAGATCAAGATCGGGCAGGAGCGTGAGACGAACTGTGGGGCAGAGCGAGAGGGTGACGGGCGAGAGGAGGGACGTCGGAGTTGGGGGTGCCGTGAAAAGGGGGCGGAGTGTGGGGGGGAGAGGGGCGTGAGGATTTTTGCTCTCACACGCCCTCCTCCCTGCCACCCCCTCCCCGCCCTCCGTCCTCTCTGAGAGTGGCTTGTAGTTTTGAGATAAGGGTGGGTTTCGGTGGGCGAGGAAGGGGCTAAATGGGTTGGCTTGCAAGTCGAGGAAGAGGTGAGCGTTTATCTGGAGGCGTGAAGAGAGGAATGGCACGACTTTTTGAGGGTGGTTGGCTTTTAGGGGGTGGGATGGCCGTGTGTGCGTTGATGTTTGCCGTGTTTGTCTTTAGGCGTTTGTTCGGTGGGGTACTTCCAGCGGGCTTAGATAAAGTCGTGCCAAATTTCTTGATCGCAGAAAAATATTTCGTGAAGTCGAATTATATCTCGCGGTTTGGAAGATTTAGTGGTAACTCGGGAGTTATTGCGTGACGTAACGTTGACGGGTTTGAGTTAATTTCGAATCTCGTAGCGCTTCGATTAGAAAGATCGTTTCACGGGATTACTCGATGGCACAAAGTAAAAGCCAGCCTGTAAAAATTGGTCTCTTCCGTCGGTTGAACTCGTGTCTGATTATCTAACCGTGGAAAAAGTAAGTCCAGCTTAGTGCTACCCAAGGGTCGAGGCAGGCCACGGATCGTGAAAGGCCACCAGATCCGTTGTTAGGGTATTGTTCAGAAGTCCCAGGGTGATTTTTTAGCTCAGCATATTTTGTGATTAGCTTCGATAACAAGATGTTACTGACTTGAACTGCAATGCACTTTAAGTACCTGAACCCTACTGCACTATCCTAAGCATGCAGCTCAGCCACTGAAAAGCTATATTAAGCAGTATTCTATTGTACATTCAAATGGAAAAACATTGTATAGAATTCGTTTAAAGTTTTCTTGCTATGAAGAGAATTATAAATTATGTCTACGTTTGAATTATCTTTAAGGCTATCATATATTTATCGGCGTATACAGGTGGTGACCTAACACCCCCGCCACGCGCCCTTACGGCAGCTTACGGGGTATTATGTAGATGTACTTTATTTATTAGATGTGGCCAAAGCATGCGAAAAATACATTTTATAAATAAGACGCTACTTCTGTTCATGAAGACGATTAGGATGATTTTTCTGAACTTCTTTGAGAAACTCTGAGATTTTCTCAATGTGTTTTTATGATTTTCAGGGACTAATACCAATAATGTACTTTAATTTTGAATTGATAATACGATGCATTAAAAATATTCAACAGGTTTATCCCTTAGAAGAATTGACTCTGTTACAAAGGATTTCATTTTCTTCCATTGTTTACACGGTGTCACCATTAGCAGGTTGAAATTGCATTGAAATTCTAAGTACATTTAAATATTTCAGTACATACAAATATTTCAATCATTTTCCCAAAAAGAGGTGGCATCAAATGCGTGTCATTGTTTTACGATATCATTGATTTTATTAATAGATATAGGAGATGTTTTAAATTCATGCATGAGAGAAATTAATGACATTGCATAGCTTTCCGATCGACGCGCAGTAGTCAACACGAAGGTTGGTTGGTTATAAAAGGTAGGGTAGACCCCCCATTTAAGGCGTGCGAAAATAACACTTTCAGGGTGGGGCTGGCAACTGCTTCCCACGGATTCTCACGGTCTCAATGGTAAGAAATACATTCTGATTGAAATGTGATAAATATGGTTTACACCTATTTCAGTCATTATCGTATATCACTCCGGGAATGCCCATTTTGCAATTCCATCAATTACTTAAGTCACCCAGTTTGGTTAGAGAGAAAAAATACTTCGTCAGTCTCTATATCGATGTTGAATGCAACTCAGTTCGATGACATAGCCACCAAGTATATCACGAATATAGCTGTCATTAATTGCAAAAAGTGATTTCTGGATTTACTCTAGGATTGAGATTAAATAGCCTTTAGTGGGCAGAAAATCTGTTGCAATTTTACAATTGTAGTTCTACCAGAGCTACAATTGGAGTAGTGATGCAAGTGGCGCGTCTCTAGTTTTCATCTACGAGGACTTCAAATTAACGTTAATGACTTAACATACTGATCCAAACCCATTATTTTCCAGTCCCTCTCCATTGGGGATTATATCCGCCGCCACGAACCATTGGACTTCCAGATTTGTAGCATTGTAGATATCAATGATGGGTGGTACCACGTCGCAAGCGTTTACACTCAAAAATATTGCACAGGTTTGTTGAAAACGGCTTAAATTGAATGTCAACTTTGGTGAAAGACATCGTCAGCTACCAAACAGTTCGAAATATTGAGATTTTTCCTTCGGCATCTGCATACCAAAGCGAAGTCATCGGCACTGAATACCACGCCTTGAATCGGTGGTCAACTCGTAATCGATCATTTTCGCCACCATTCCCCCCCTCCCCTCTTCCTTCGTCTCACGCTGATTGGCAAGTGGTCCCTTTTTCGCCCCCTCTCTCTCTCAAGAGTCGGTGTGTCTCACGGACACGGCGCGGCAATGAAGAGTAAGGGCACTCGATGTGTGCGAGGGCGGCTCCGGGAGAGGCGTGAGAATCGGTGACAGCCATATCGGGAGCGAGGTGTCCTCCCTGAGGGACGTCGTCGAGTAGAGGCACGCCGGTCCACTCAATCTTCACTCCGCCACCCACTCCCGCTCCCGACCGCCATTCAACCCCTCGGTCCCACAAGTGCCCAACCTCTTCCTGTCGCCCCCCCCTTCCCTGCAAAACCCCCTACTTTGCTGCGGGAAAACCTTTTTGTTTGTCTAACGGTGGCGCATTTGCGAGCACCTTCCACCCACCTTCGCATTTTTACCTGCAAAAAAACCCTTCAATGAGTTTGCTCAATACATGCTTAAATTTTGCCGGAAAAAAAATCATATCATTTTTCTGTTCTTTATTCTAACGACTAGTTTTCCGATCGTGGATAGTAAAACAAAGAGGGATTAAGGTGGTTACTGTTCGGCTATTCGAGGTTCTCGCGTTGTGAATACACTTAATTAGGTGTTAATCAGTATCAAATTGAAATTAAAATATCATTACCGTTGACCCGGGGACTATATTAAACCCCAAATTTTATTCATAGATTCCACCGCAGAATTGAAATAAGAGAGACAGACGCCCGAAGTACCCGTACTTCCCATGTACAATTCGCAATCATGACAAATCCAGCGCAAGCACAGTACAGAGCCAAATTTGAAGATTTAGTCAAGCATACCAATTCTTGTGTGTTGTATTTAGACATTTTTGTGTGTATGTGTACGATTATTTGAGTATACATATTATCGAAATCATATGCGTGTATGATGGCATACTTTCATGCATGGAAGCAACCCTATCTAGCTATATTTTCTCACCTGCTATAGCGCTAGTGGGGAAGTTTAAGAGGAAACAATATATGAAAAAATATATTATTGATAACATTTTAATTTAAATGTTATTTATTCACTTATTTTAATTCAACGTAGGATCAGTTAGGTTAGGCGGTTAGGATTTATTCTCATTTGTGTATGTTAATAGTTCATTGCCTACGTCAATTTCATATGAAACCGAACACATGTTTTTGTAACCCCAATGATATCTGCCCAATTTCGACCATAGGCTGTGAGTATTGAGTATCTCAATTAGAGTATGACAAGAGAAAAAGTATAATTATATAATCTTTCAAAGATGTACCGAGGAGTGCAATGAGATTGATGGAGAAGTAATTATGGGATCCCGTCTGGCTCAAAGAGAACATGTGAGACTTGAATTTTAGAAAGCTACGGGAAACGGGTTATCTATGACTCCCAACACATCCCGAAATATCTCATTTACGGGGTTAAATAAAATAATTGGATTCGAGCCTTAATATCTTCACCTATTTAATAATATTGTATTGTTTAATTCTAGCACAGGATCTAGATTGCATTACTAAATGGCATTCAAAATGTGGATTGCCATCAAACCTTAATAAATGTTCGGTGGTAAATTTCTTTAAAAAGATCAACGTTAAAAATTCCATTGTGTAGGTGTAGATGAAAACCCCGCAAGCGGCCAAAAGGGCGTGTTGCCGGGGGTGTTAGGTCACCACCCATAAAGGAGAATAAAACCACATGCAAAATAAACGCATCCATGCAAATCTATACCCACAGTGGCGTATGCATTCATGCAAAAACTCTTTCAACTTACACGCAGGAAAATACATTTACTACGAGGGTAGGCTGAAAAGTAATGCCCACATACTTGCAGAGCGCGAACAAAAACAAATAGCAAGATTGGGCAAAAGGTACATTTAAGTTTCAAAAGCATATGTTTATTTTCAACATGGTCACCGTAAAGGCTAACACAATTCTTCCAACGTGTAACAAGTTTTTTCATTCCGTAACTGAAAAACCTTTCCGACTTTTCTCGAATTCAGGACTTGACAGCTGCCTTCACCTCATCTTCTGAGGGGTAATGATTAACCTTGAGGTGTCTCTTGATTTGAAGAAAAAAATAAAAATAACAAGGCGCAAGATCGGAGGAATAAGGAGGTTGTGGAATCGGTTCAAATTCCAAGTTTCGCAGAGCCTCTCCAGTTGCGCGCGAGGAGTGTGGACGAGCGTTGTCATGTTGCAAGATTATTGGCGCCAGGCTGCCTTAAATACAACAAACTCGACGTTGGAGGTGTTTTTAGAGTCTGTATATACTGAGGAGACTTTACCGTTGCCCCAGTGCAATCGAGAAAATCGGTCATATAACCTCGGTGAGCATCCCGAAACACAGTCAAAATAAGTTTCATCAATAATTATGGGTTTTCCAGGCTTGTAACCACGAAATTTTACTGCTAATCGATTTACAGCAGACCTGCCAATAGCATCGTTACCATAAACAGCCTTTTAACGATGATGAATCTCAGTAGGAGTCACTTTTTCAGCAGTTAAAAATTCGACAACAGCACGCTGTTTAACTTGCTTTGACATAGCACTAGAACACGTCTCCATACTTCCGCTTCTCAAAATACACTGGATGAATGAAACGACCTCAAACCTGCGCATGCATATTGAGGGGAATGTTACCTCCACATGCCACAAGGAGTGCTTCTAAAGGTCATTTTGTTTGTGGTCTACAAGCATGTGTGTATCAGTTTTCAGCCTCGTATCAACTAGCAAACAATTGCACCTTAGAATGTAGTTAAACTTTATCCGATAACGTGCAAGCTAAAATTGTACAAGTAAAAAGGCGTAATTCCGCTGCCGCATGGACATGCATAACACACAATGGTCTACTCCCCCAGGAACACAGGTAGGGAATGTGACCCAACGCTGCAGGTAGCGAGAGGGTCCCCCCACAGAGAGAGACGAGGGATGGAAGGGGAATTTCAAAAACAGAAAAAGCCGAGCAAGCTATATTGCCGCGAGAACAACATTATTTAATGGCATTCTAATGCGGTCATGCAGGAAGGATTTTGACAACAAATCACACGAGGTTAGGCACAGCGCATGGATATTTTCAATTGACCTTCATTCCCTTGTGCAATTCGCGTTTGTAACGCATCTGAGATTTGGTGTTGCAAAAACTGCCGTCGAAAAAACTAATTACGACCTGCCGTTCACATTACCAGCAAGGTAATTATAACCGCAATAACTTAATGGGGGCTGGTGTTCCAACACCCCCTGCCACACGCACCCCTGGCAATGTATGTTGCGCAAAAAAACAATGTATATTGAGGTGAACGCAGTGCTTGGCTGCCCAGGGTTCGTTTGGTTAGGCAGGAGGGGGCGCCTATCTAACATGTAATAAATCAAAAGAGAGATGGTACTTTTTTCCACACTTTATTTTACAAGTCGACCGGTTTCGTCGCATAGGCGACATCATCAGGTACCCCTGACGTACGTCCACACACATATAAGGTACCTGATGATGTCGCCTATGCGACGAAACCGGTCGACTTGTAAAATAAAGTGTGGAAAAAAGTACCATCTCTCTTTTGATTTATTAGAATGGATTTCCACAAAGTGAAGCCTGAAACCATCGAGTTTAATATCTAACATGTGGCTACCGTGCTCACCGTGATGCCGGGAATGCGTTCACTAATATATGTTGAACCTGTATACGCAGCGTGAATCATGTCAAGTGTTGAGAAGTGGGTGTTTTTGATACGTGCACCGTTCCCCCTTTTGGTGCTCCTCGTCGACCACACTACTGGTTCACCTCATTTAAGGGGGCATTGTTCCAAAATACCCCGCGAGCTACTTGGTGGCGTCCACATCTCGAGTTAATTAAAGCCCTGTATCTACAGGACTTTTGAGTACATAGCAGATGGACATCGAGGACGAAGTGCCCTTGAAGGGGGAAGGCTGCTGCGTCAGTGTGGTGGGCAAAAACAGCTCTGCGGACATTTATGGAGGGGTTGTTTGTGAAGTGCTGGGACATACTGTAGAATGGAGTTCGACTTTTCTTCAACATCCTGGTGGTGGCTCACGTAGGATTTCACTGGCCCACTGTCTAGTACACTCATTGGCTTCGGAAATATTAATAATAATTTTATACCAGCTCTGACATTTGAACAAAATAACATTTTAACATTAATATATTTAATTTAACTGGGGTGGAATTATTGTGCATCTAACAAAAACCTGTTTTGGGGTTATCATCAGTAACATTACATTTGAGGCAGATGTCTGGTAACACATTGTGCATACCTAAATCTTTACATTCATTTGAGTGTTGTTTAGTCAACAAAATTTTCAGAAAATTACGGAATCACTTTTAAAGGACTCAAGAAGAGATGATATATTGCTTTATGAACAGTTTATACGGGTTTTGACCTAATAAATCGAGTAAAGTATTGAAACAAATGATATTTTAAGAGGTCTGTAACTTTATCAATAATAATTAATAATAGTATTATCAACAAGATACTTATTATGGAGTAGTGAAATATAAAATACTCATATTTCTGTCGAATTACCAGTCTCATCAACGATATCGTGATACAAATAGCAGTGGGTCTGTGTTATATTTTTTGTACTCCCAGGCGTTGCAACATATCTTTGCTTATGGCGAAATAATTTCCAAGGATCAGATAAATATAAAAATATCACAAGAAAATGACGGATGAATATTTTACTATCATTGAATAGTTATAGATACTCTTCCATTGCGAAATATATGCTAATAGTTTCTGACTATTCTTTGGAAATGAGTAAAGCAGATTAACATGCATGATACTCAATATTTTAAATATAGAATTTTATGTCATGAGTGGACAGAAAAATAATGCTCCCATCACAGCTGACTGTTTATCAGATCAGTCAGGTGTGAGCGAAAATGCTAGCAAATAATATAGCAAACAATCATATCGTAATTTGATTACTATTATTGAGAGAGAATTACTACGTTTCTTTTTTATATTCGATTTTTTTCTACTCTGATGTGAAAACGTATGAGCCTACTTATGTTGAATTCAAATTGATTTGCAAGCGTAATATAGGAATATCCTTACCTGAAGTATCCTGGCTATTGACTGATACTTGATTATTGACTATAGTAACTTTACAGTATAAAAAAATAACCAAACTGAAGTATGTTTTCATAGTTATTCTCACAATTATTTTATCCTTAGATAAAGAGCCTTAAATGTACTCATAAATATCTTATTTTATTTTTTTTTAAGTAAACACTAAATTGCAGGAAAATGTTTGGCGAGAGATATTTTTAGAATAAAAGCGGCAGATTATTTTATGCTCAGGTTGACTTAAAAATAATTGTTATTTATAATTCACTCAATTAGTGGTTAAAGGCTACGCGTAGGTATTTGATAAAACTTCAAAAAAATTAAGGCAGCTGGTAAATGTTTCTTCATGAAAATATTTCAATCACACGTTCGTAAAAATCAATCGGCACATATGTTTTAATGCAATTTGCTTTAAGAGTGCTGAGGATGTAGCCAAGGAAATTTAAATATTGCCTAATTATGCATAGGACAATTTAAAATTTGTGGATTGATTTTTGGCAAAAATTTAATCAGTTTTTGTTTTTTTTTTTTTTGGGCCTTCATTTGAAAATAAACCAACGGTGCATTGGTTGAACTGAAATACGTCTTCATAGCGAAGTTCTATATCACTCCGTCTGTCGCGACTCCACCTGAAATCAATTCAATGTTTAGTCAACATGATAGTTTTTTCAATACATGTTACCAAATGAAGCTAAGATTATAACTATGGAATAAGATATAACATTTTTTGGCCAGTATCAGTAAAATTAATTTACATTAATCAATGAGAGGAATGATGCCTAGCTAAAAGTAATCGCGCGTGCACAGAAATCAAAGTTTAAATCCTTTGACCAAAGTGGAACTAGCGTGTGTGGCATTTTTCTGCGTTACTTTAGATAATATATATGTTGGCGATGCTAAGAGAATTTAATTGCAATTGATACGTATCTAGACACTTCCTTCCATTAACTTCGCCTCAGTTGTAATTTAAGGGAACATCTTAATTTATGCTGTTGCATTAATTAGCAAAATCGAGTTAAAATTATCTCAGAGATCATGCAGTATACCTGGAACTTAATTTCCCAGGTATTTCAAGACGTGGCCCTTTAATGGAATTTTTCTTAAAAAAGAGATGCTCACGTTCCTGATAATTAATTCAGTGAGACCTTGTACCAGTGTAAATCTTGATTTTAGGATGTTAAATGTTAATTAGAATCCTATCCCCCGTATCCCTTGTATTTGGCTTCTTTATATCCCGAAGAAGCTTTTTTATAGCCAGCGTTCGATCATGCATCCGATCGTGAAAAAAAAATTTGTTTTATGGAGAGTAGGAACTTTTTAATTCGTTTTCTTCATAACACAAAAGATGCGGGCAGGTTTATTAGCAAGCTCATCACACGTTTAATTTTTTGCTCACCAGATATATGACATGATTAATTTTTGAGTAGGTGGCTTTCTTTTCGGAGAACTAAGACTCGGAACGGAATTAACGAGTTATTTTATCTGCGTGGTTTCTGAATACTTTAAGCGAAAAATTTTTGATCTTGCCAACTGAAAACTGAATGCTTGTACATGATAGAAACAAGAGTTAAAATATTATAAATTTAGCTATGATGTTGCTGCAACTGTTATTCTGTCGGCATATGTCAACGAATAATTTTAAGAAAATTTGATGAAATTATGTTTCACGACAATCGGTGTCTAGAGAAAATCTTTGAGAGTCGTGCGAATTCATTTAATTTATTTTAAATTTTCTTATAGTACCTATGCATCTACCGATCCAACAGGATCGCCGTACTTTTTGGATGGTTCATATCGTATATTTTTTGGGCTTTTTTTCAACAGTTGCAGTTTGAACTCGAATATTCATAAAGAAATTACGTGTGGGAAAAAGCTCACGGTTGGCCAGAGTAGGATACGCCAGGGAGGGAAATCATTCTTTCTCCTCCGGCCAGGACCCCTCACGTCGTCATCAGGCCGCAGGGTATTAAAAGCTTGATAGTAGATACCTAATTAAAACTTCCCTCCTATTAGAGTAGATTCTAAGACCCCACAAGAGTTGCTAATACAAGTTTGATCTATTTTACAGCTTCCCAGCCATAGGTAGTAACCGATTTATAAGCTTGCATCCTGCCGCTTCGCCGTCGCGGTAACAGCGACGGCCCTATTACTCGATTCAAATTATGGAGTATGGACGTGGACTGGAGCAGGTATTCAAGAGACAATGGTTTCAGAAATAACATCAAGGGTTAATTAAGCAAATAAGAAAAATCTCCCATTGTGTTCCCTATGGGTTTGCGCTCTTATTATAACTACATTCAGGATCCTTCATTGCATGTAAGTTCCATACAAATGATGGAGTAAAATTTTGGAGCGATAATCAACATCATGCTGTGTTTTTCTTAATTGCCCAAGCCACTCTAAACCATGCGGGAACCCTGTCGTCATGCGGTGGTGGTTTTCCATTTTAAGCGAGGTGTGCGGTGCTAGGAAGCGGTTTTCGGGGGTTTGGGGGGGGGGGGGACGAGAGATGTAGTGGACTATAGGAGTGATTGGGAGAGTCTGGATAATGCGTCAGGATGCGCACAAGGGATACATATTCCCACCCGGGAGGGAGGGAGGGAGTGGGTGAGCAGGTGCGCGACAGTGGAGCTCCCACCCACCTCCGCCTTTCCCACCTCAGGACCCACGCCCAGCCGCCACCCTCTCGACTCCCCATCGCCCTCAATCCTCCCCAACCCCTTGCCCTTCCCCTGCCCCCCCCCCCCTCCTACCTCCTTGGATGCCAGACTCGAACGAGGTGAGAGGGTTTGGGAAGGCATTTTCATATCAATGGCCGCGCCGGGTCGGATGACGCCGTTTTGACCGGCCTCAACTCCGAGCACCGCATTCCACTCCCACTCTCTCCGCTGCTCCTCTTCCTTCTCCCCCATCTTCCCTTCTCCTCCATTCTCCTACATTCCTCCACTTTCTCCCCCGATCCCTTCCAGTCAACCTTATCCCTATCGGGTTTCAAGTTGGTGCCTCACCCGCCATTCCTCTCTCTTCTCCCTCATTTGCAGAGCTGTATGAAATTTGAGTTTACATTCCCGTCACCCTTTCAACTCGGCAGCTACTGTTATTTATAAAACACTGCGTATGTCCTGATGATTGTTTCTCTTGGGAATACAAGGACTGTGTAGATTATTCGCCGCATTAAGGATATGGTCAGAATCATGACGAGACATCGATTTGTGATGGAAGAGGAAGGGATATGGGACGAGTAATTTTCCACCGGGATTATTTTGGCATAAGAGAAGTGCACGTAGTGTAGCAGTTTATAATTTACCCGTCGGTTATGCCCTGGAGAGCTATCAAAGTGAACAGGTATAGGGTTTGAGCACCGGCGAAATTCACGTCCAGATCCGAAATTTGAACCGGTGACGTTAGTCGCTAGAAGAAGAGACATCGCATCAAACTGCTCCTTGAGGTTTCGTGTTTCCTTTTAATGGACTGCCTATCCACGTCAATTTCCTTTGGCTCTTAGTTTTATATTAGTCGTGATATTTGAATACATTTTATGACGATCAGGTTATCGGCAGAAGGTGCCAATATTTCGGGAAATGAAAACCTAAGAAAGAAATATGTAAACATAATGGTAAGAAGAATAGAGAAAGAAGGAATAAATGAGTTAGTAAAAAGGGATCTTGGGCCATTTCCTTAGAGGATATCTTGAGTGAGAATTTAACTATTTACTCCTGAAAATAATAAAAATTATTACCGTTAGTGATCCGTTACGAGTATTTCAATACTTAGGCGAATCGCTTTTTTGTCAGGTAGAGTATTTTTCTTCATATACCTTTCAAGATTCATTTCGTATGATGAAGTTACTACATGCTGCATCTGTCTTACATTACGAGGTCCTTCTTTCATGAGTTCATGAGGAGATCGAGATGAAGGAACAGAATATAGCTCGCGACATATGTTAGTTCCTTGATAAAAGAAATGACAGGCTCTTGAAACCCTAGAATTTTCTTTGAGAAATGCATAAGGATAAACTTGTGCTTCAAAAGGCGGATTCTTCTAGCTGATTCTCGAATTTTTATTTATTTTGGTGATGGAAAATTTTAATTTTAGAGTTTCACCGTATTTTTGCCTGGCTTTTCAAGTTAAAACGACGTACGTAACTAATATTCCTTCCAGAAAATCAGGACAAATTTCCAATAAACCGGGAATATCAGGGAATAATATTCAATTCACGCGGTTGCTGATTATAAAATCAGATGATATATCAAAATGTATTACTTTTCTTCCCAATTATCAAACTTTGTAGTATCACCTTGGTAGTTGGCACAGATAATTTCGTTGGCGATTTGTTTTTCTTGGTTTTTCGCTTGGGAGCGTCTTTATGCCCTACGTCCACTTTTCATGTCAAACCTTATTCAATTATTTCTTTATATAACCCTGCAGACCACCACCAGCTTTGGCTTGCCCTGAATTTTGCTATATTTCTTGTTTCTCGACTCACTTCAAACTGAATCGAGCCGAATAAAGGTAAACAACTTACTAGATTCAAGTTGAAAATAATACCAGCTAGTATTCACCGTCGTTCGTATGCCTCAAAGGTTTTCCATAGAAATATCTTTTTTATGACATTCCGGGTCTTTCATTTGCGTTGGTGAGCGCGACTATTTAAAAACTGATTTACTCCCTGAATAATTGTGAAGACCCCTATCATTGTGAAAAAAATAGATGATAGAAAATGCGGGGTAAATTTTGGAACAGATAAAAATCAAGGATTGTGCGATGACAGGGAAAGGAGAATGATCTAGCTTTCTTTATGAAAAGTTACGGACCGCCCCAAAAAGGAATAGGATGAACTGACTGTGTCGTGGATAAATAGGAAAATTAGTTCTTAGATAACTTGGCGTTTTCATTATTTTTTCTATGGTATTGGTACCTTTTTTTCAAAGATATCCATTAATGGTGAACCCTTTCATTAGAATTATATTGAGAATTGTGATTACAGTTAACCCCTCTCGGCACTAATAACTTTGATATACATATCGGAGGTAATTTAAAAATATTATGAAGGGTTTACCATTGTTTTACAAGGAGTTGTAAGAAACAGGTTTTAAGTTGTTCCTTGATATATAAGCTATCATTAAAATCATACGAGTACACACCCTAAAGCTAGCAGCTGAATCCTATTAGAATGATTTACTTTGGGTGGAATAGAAAGTTAACCAACGTTGTAATGAGAAAATATTTATCATTCATACCTACACATATGATACTGCCATAAAATGAAAGTAACCTTGGCTCATTATCTGTAAGTCAATATCTAAAATTATTGGGGATATGTACTTAAAATATTTAATAAAAATGTTATCTTTCGCTGGTTAGGCCTCATTTAGATTATGCCACTAGTAGAGTAGCATGGGATTCTTATGAAGGAGGATTAATTTCCGAATCGGATCGCATGCGTTGTAGAGGAACTAGATTTGAAAAATGTCGTTATGACAAACTAAGTGGTGGATCAAAAGTATCAGAGGAATTAGGTTGGGAATCACTCACAGAGCGAAGGTTAAATTACAGATTAAATCTTTTACGTTAATTGGAAGGATTTCTCTTTAGCAATGATGTTTAAAATGTATTATTATCCCCAGCGTGTTGCAGTGAGGAGATCATTCCAATAAAATGAGAGAGATTAAGTGTAGCACAGATAGATTTAAGGTGCCATTTTTCCCACGAACGATAAGGGACCAGAATATTGTTGCCCGACCGCACTAGGGGGGAAAGGTATTTCGAGTGAAATTAAGTCTGTGTGTAACCCCTCCCTGCCACACACCCTAGCGGTAGCTTGCAGGGGACTAAAATTAAAACAAATAAATGTATTTGTGTGGGGCGCCATTCATTTTAGGCTACTCTCATTCGTCTAAGCGCAAGCATTCGATGGAATTGTAAAATATATATCTACTCGTTATTTGTCGTTAAAAAGCCATGCGACTTGGTAAAATAAATAAACTAAGATACAACACTATGTTTGTATCGTATTTTTCCGTTTTTGGTGTGGTTTTCTCCTCGTTTTGAGTTATTGCCCAATTCGGACAGTTGAAGTGTTTGACTCTTGCGTATCATATTCTTATTAATTCTATCCGATTGTATTATTGGAGGAATACGTTTTAATGGTTATTATATTCTGCAACTTCTCTGTAGGAGATACACTATATGGTAGACAAAGAGAAGCAGTCTAAAAGAAATGTGTTAATATATTAAAATGAACACAAGCGCAAAGCCTGCGCCACAAAAATAAGGCAGTAGAATTCCATTTTTATTGTTAAATGCCAATTTACTAGTTCTGAAAATTTTGTTTATTTCGTCAGTACTTTTCGAAAGATTTTACATCCAATTCCAAAATTACTTTTCGTCAAAAAGTCATCTAGTCAGCACTTAACTATTACTTCGATCATTATTGCCGACCCACATCTACCCGTAGACCTCACCATCCTGAACGAATGGGTTCAGTAAGTACGTGGAATATGATAAGGGTCAACGTACGGGGATGTTAAATTTGAAATAGCACACATCGAGAGCGTTAGCGGTCTGGATTGTACCAGCCACTTCGTAGGAGATTATTTTTCCCAAAGAATATGCTCCCGGCGGAATTTTACGTCTACAGTGCCATGCCAACATGCAGTCACCAAAATCCACGACCATTGCCCCCGCCCCTCCCCCCTTCAGAGCGCTAACACCCTCTCTTGGCGACAAAACGCAACCGCACTCCCTTGTACAAGCCCCGCTCTCCCCGGCCCCGAGCCACTCACCCCCCAGCTCTGCACACCTCTTCCCCACTGGGTCAAAGAGGGTCCTTTCTCCCCGACCAAATCGACCCTCAAATACTCGTGGCCCTCCTCCGCAGCTTGTAGACTGACCCTTGACCCCAGGCGTGCCTTGTATAATACCGCCCCGGCCACTCCACGGCGAGATACCCCTGTCTTCGTGGCTCTCACTTGCCCAAACAACACTTGCGCATTCCCGTGTAACTCCCAGAACACGTCTGCGTACGGATGTCCTCTCGACTCTCTCAAAACCGCCGCCAAATCATGTTTCGCCGGGCAAACAAGCGCACTGTTGCGTTGCCTCGCTAATGACGCCCGGAAGAAATTATTGCGATGCGTATCGTTATCAATCAAGGCATCACGGCCAGGTTCGAAAAACAGGGAGGTAGGTGTTTTCTTCTCTTGGGGATCCGGCAGCGCGCCAAAAATTTGCGCATTCAAGAGAATTTCTCGCAAGGTCGGATTAATATCAACGAAGCTTACTTTATTTTTTTTCAATTGGCTACGATGCACTCGGTGGGTTTGGCCTCATCATGTTCTCTTCTGGTAATTCATATGAAGATAACTTTGCTATTAGTGTCTCTTCTTTTGTATTTTGTTTGTTTATTTTTTGTCACCGGCTTATCATAACGATACTAATGGTAATTAATACGTTAGAAATAAATATGAGTATTTCAAAGTTTATTGAAATCACCGCAAATTCACTTATTTACATTTATTAATTATCAATGCCCCACAAAATAGGTCGGCATATTTATTGAGATCGTTTTTCTGTGGTTACACAAATACTAAAACTTCACATATATAGTATACACATGTGGTTCGATAATAACTACTTTTATTTAGTGTTGGTTGACGCAGTCAGCTCCATAATAACAGTCATGTGCTCCATTCAATTTGATACCCACCCCATTTAAAATTTATCCAGCTCGACGGCCTAACCTTCGCCCAAGCAGACCCAATGGGCGAGAGAAGACAACTATCACCTTAATATTTTTATGCTCAAGCTAATGGGCTCAGGGAATAAAATATTATTCTTATTATATTGCACAAGATGTCGTATGGTACTCACAATGTCTACAGTGGAAAACTCTTCGCTTTCTCTTGCCTTCTGATTTCAAATTCCGGTCTGTTGGTTTACCTGTCAGTCTATACTATATATCTGTTTGCATCAAATTCCACGGAGTAACGGCAAAATTTTGGTACATTATTCGAAAGGCTGAACTCCTATAATATCTTCTATTTGATTGTGTGGGTGTGACTTTTGTAGTACGGGTCTCTTGTTCTTTATTCAAATCCATCAGAATTACAAATCTCTCATTTTCTCCGTTCCCTAAATCTTGATCATTTAAGACAAATGTAAAATTAGTAAGTTTTAGAATAGTCACGCATAAAATATTATAATAAAAATTTTGTTGAGTTATCAGAAAGGCAAAGTTATTTTGAGAGCTTTGAACCCTTTTATCATAATTTTCATGCAGCTGGCTGCATGTAATCAACTTCAGGAACATTGACTTCAATAGTTTCATTAGTAGCTTTAATATTATTTTCTGCTGTGCTAAATTAAAACACGGTGTGTAGTGCTCTTTGTTCTGTGATTTTGAATTTTTATGATTAAAGTGTGAAATTCATACTTTTGTGGCTATTCAACATTTGAATACCCCTGAATTATTCTTTGATTATTATTTTTTTATGGAAATATATTCATTTTCATAAACAGATTGGGTCAAATTTATCTCGAATAAACCCGATTCGTGTAGGCATATTATTCTCATTCATTCCATTACGCATAATAAGATACTGTACCTGCCAGTTTCTTCGGGATTAAAATCCTCGATCCTTATTGGGAAAACACATTCCCTTAGCTGATTTCTATGTTACCTTATTCTAAATCTGCTTGTGATTATCATGTGAACGGAAAGAGATTATTTAATCCTCATGAGGTAAGTGTAATTACATTTGGATTGAAAAAAAATCAGAGTTCGATCCTTTGGAAAAAATCAAATGAGGACGAACCTTGTTGAAAACGTTAACAAGTGTGTTTTATCGCCCCTACTGCTCACATTGATTCTCCTCATTCCGATTCAAACGCAACCCGCTCTCCCTCGTATACCTGCTTCTCCTTTTCCGAATGCCAGGGTAGGTACCATTTTATTGCCCTATTGTTTCTCCAAGCACTCCCCGTCTTCTGCTGCAGACATCCCTTTGGCCTTTGTCGGAGAGTCGGAGTTCACCGTGTTCCAGCGGTGACACCGCACGTTTTGATACATCCAAATGGCCTCCGGAGATGCGGAGCAGCAGCAATTACCCCGTAAGTCGCTTCTTTTCTCTTTTGAAGCTTGAGAGGGGCGAAGAGGATTATATTCCCCGGTTTGTCTTTCCTTCCTCCTCTTTAATACCCTCACTCTTTTCCCATGTCATACAGTCGCAGTTAGAGAATAATTTTGGGCATATCATTAGCAAATATGTCTCCCTTTTAATATTCCGAGGGGAGTCGTTGCTCAACTTGAGATGTAGCTCTTTGTGGGGGCCAGTGGTAAAAGGTTGTCTCTTCTTTTTTATTTGACCTCTGGAAGGCAAGTAGTGATTTTATTGAGTCCAGAACAGAGGTTCTAGAATGTAATAATGGTTTTTAATGCCAACCAGAATGTTTATTTCTTATAGAAATTAATGACGGATTCGTTTGATTGTTTTTCATTTCGTACAGTCACCGCTTCTTATTTGTAGATATAATTCGTATTGTTTCAGGAAATGTTTGCGTCTATATCTTAAATTGATGTTAAAATTTTGGAAATCAAATTTTATCGCTCTCATCAACAATCAAACGACATCGCATAAGTTAAAGTAACAATTCGTCATGGTCTCCGGAAATCTTCCGAATCTTTTCCCTTTTTTGTGCCTGTTGTGGTAGTCTAAATTTTTCTTAGTAAATGAATAAAGACATTTTTAGATATTTTTGATTATTTTATGCTTGAGATCACGTAACTCTGGTTTTTTAATGAATTGTGGAAGAAAAGGACGTGGAATATGAGCAAGGAGTAAAAAAATAATAGTTCTAATTCAAGTTCACTGGTCCCTGAAATGTTTCCACTATTGCAAGAAAGTAATGCTTCGAAGTAATTTATTAAAACTTTTAGTTGTTTCATTTTACATGTCTGCGTCTACACGCCACACCCCGCGTCTCTAAAATTCGGAAGCACCACTCCCTCGCCCACGAGTGTGATCTTGTCATTAAAAAAATAAGGGTGTCACGACGAACTTTGCGAGCTCAGCCTGGAAGTTCTAAAAACCGGGTTTGACCACCGCATGTGGGTGGCCGCGCACTTTGGTCATCACGTGACCTTTTATGGCGTCACAGCGAGAGCGAAACACGTGAGCGTCGTCTTGCGCTGGCCATTTCGGGATAACCACCTCCGGCACAGGCGACGATGCTCGGGGTGCATCCACCGCTCCCTTACATAAAATCCACCTCTGATGCTCCAATATACAGTCTCCTCTTCCTGCAACTTCTGCTCTACTCTGGAGAACCGTCGCACAGAGGAGCATGGAGAAGAGATGTGGAACAATAGATGGGCTGAGCAAGGGCAACGGCAAAAATGTTCGGTACATTTTATTGGTTAGGCAACGAAAATTATTTTTCACTGGGCAGTGCCCAATTTCAGTTGAGCCACGTTTTTAATTTCTCACTAAGGCACTGTTAATGTTAAACGCGGTGCATTAATGAACGGATTTTTTAATTGAAACACGTACTGTGACATTTTAGATTGATATACGGAAAACATAATGCTTTGAACTGTGCTTGAAAATATTGAGTAAATTGAAAAAAAATGAAACGTAGAATTTATAACAGAGAAGAAGACTTACAATTTTCTACTTAATAAAGATTTATCGTCGACTAGTTTCGATGCACTCGAGTATTTTCAAGTCTTGAAAATGATGTAATGCATCGAAATTAGTCGGAAAGAAATCTTTAAATTGTAATAGTCTTCATCTCTGTTATTGTGGAGCAGTTCCACCACATCACACCTGAATCTGTAAAATTTATATTAAATGTAGAATTGTTGGGAGGGAATTTCGTTAGTTTATTTTTTACGCGGTGCAAATGCGCGGCTGTCAAACCATGCATAATCTACGCGTAATTTTGGCCAAATCACGTGATATGATGGCGGTGTTTCAATGACAAATTTCAAAAATGCAATCAAATAGAAACATTTCAAGGATTTATGGTGCCACAGGCTTGAAGCATTAAGAAGAGTGTTGGTTTTTTCATTCAATTCATCAGCACAGACGTGATCCCTAACTTATCGGTTATTACATTGTACTATTGGTAGAATACAGATTGTTTTCAAACGGCAAATATCTCCAAATTATGCTCAACTTGTGTTCTAGTGCTCATGAGGGCTGGTGAAATAGATGTCTTCAAACCAGGTTTTTTCATTTGTTCACTGATCTTTTGTTTCCTAAAATGATAAACAGAGGTATTGATTTTTAAAGAATACTGATTTACGTCGGCGGTGGATAAATCGCGTTTGGTTAACAAATACTAGCGGAACTGAAGTGAAATATAGCTTTAAATTGGGGATAGAGCGAGAGAGTGGGGAGGGAGGTTTGGAGAAGGGGAGGTGGATGGGGAAGAGGGTTAGATGAAGAGGGAAGGGGGTGGCTGGTGGGGAGAGCCGCCTCCGGAAAAGAGTGAGTCCGGGCGACGAAAGGGAAGGAAAAGAGAAAGGATTTGCGGCCCCCCTAGCCGGCACACCTGTTTTGTTCTCATAGCGTGTGCTTTCATACAGTGCGCGCCAAACGAATGTCTATCCGTCTTCCGGACGCAGGACTTCATTTTCCGGCGCCTGGCAAATCCTTTCCGATCCATTCGTGACGGTTCGCCTCAATTTCGGTGCTCACCGGTAACATGCCCGCACCGCTCTCGTTGATTTGTGGAGCCATTATTATTATCAACATTCGGGATTTGGAATTCATTCTGTATGTGTGATGGCCGGGAGCGGTTTCCTGGGAGTCGGCGG
Organism: Hetaerina americana; assembly: GCF_022747635.1. Classification (NCBI taxonomy): domain Eukaryota; kingdom Metazoa; phylum Arthropoda; class Insecta; order Odonata; family Calopterygidae; genus Hetaerina; species Hetaerina americana. The sequence continues at coordinate 26,072,487 of NW_027287538.1, forward strand.
TGTGTACGTTATTCGATCCTCGGCCAAATGACGCACTTCCATTCGGGGAGTAATTGTTTTTTGAGCTTCAAGTTTCCGCTCCCCTTTTATGCTCAGCAGTTGTCAGTTTCTCGCATTACGCTCAGCATAAGTTGGCAGCTGACGTTCCGATAACAAAGGCAATAGGAAAATGCCGCGTTGAGTGGAAACCATGTCAGTTGATCATATATTCAAAGGAAACAAGATGAGGATACTACTTGATATTTAATCCTTTATCAAAAAAATAGAGAATCCGAGACGATTTCTTGCTAATAGTGAAGGGTCGTTTTCCATGTTACTGCGTTAAGCAGGGAAGATTTAGATACTTGAGGTTCTACGTTGAACTTGGTCAGGTCTGAAATGTAATGCTAATAATCAATTCATTTTTCTATCCAAAGTTATCTATTAATCGTCAAAGAATAATCTTTTGCGTTGCATTTTATTATATTTTATATAATTATAAAGTTATTTTATGCAAGTTCATTTTTTACATCGGATAATCGAAAGAAAATTCATTCATTCACTCATTCCATTAATATGGTTTGGTTAGTTAAAATTTCAAGTAACGTGAAAATAATTTTCGTCCCTATAATTTGATTTCTTAGAGATTCCTTTATGACTAATTTGAATCAAATGAAATTGTTTTGAGGGAAAGAATGCAAACATTACTCTGCATAATTAAAAATTAAAATTCGCTCTTACAATTTAAATACGTCTCTTTGGAGAAAACCCAATCCTTCACAAGTAAAATTACGTATCGTCAGTAATAGGTTTTTAAAATTCCTGATTGTTTTTATTGGTAATTTGCCGGTTAAAGTAGGTTTTGGATTGACACAAACTACGAAGTAATACTCTTGCCTCTCCTAACAAATCACAACTCAACATCCTACTCAGTTCCTAATATAGGGTTATTAATTTTCTGATTGGAGACATTGTAATGGATATCCCAATAGTGTTAATCAATAATGGGAAAACGGAAAGGGTATTTGGCTTTTGACCCGTCATAATGGAGTGTTCCGAAACGAGATAGTTTTTTTTTTATCGAAGTCCTACCGCATAAAGTTTTACGAACGTGAATTATATCAAAGGTAACATAGCCATGTCTCTGCTTGAAACTTGAGTTATTGACGGCATTGTGTGGTGGTTAACGAAAAAAAAGAACGAAATAGGCAACCCGATGCTTACCTTTTACATGCGTTAGGTTTTTATTGACTCACAGATTCACTCCCAAACCAAACACCGCGAGTGGTTTAATAGCTTGGCCTCCACTTAAGAACACCCCTAGTTCCTTTTCCGGCCTTCTTTTCATTGCCTTTCGAGCAATGAGCGTAAATTTAAAGCCCCCCTCCGTCTCCCTGCCCCCAAGAACTCCTCTCTCCCTTCATCGTCGCTGCATGCTTTTTCGGTGCGTACGCATTAAGCGGGGTAGACGACTCATTTTTTACCTCACATCGTGCACGCAAGCGCGGGGCACTACCGCTTCCCCCTCCCGCCCACCCATTCCATTTCCCTTCTCTTCAAATCCAGCTTCTTATTTATGAACCCACGAGAGCATCTTTGACCGATCTCCAGGTTGCTCTCCGTTCTTCTCCAGTCGACAACAAAGGGACGGAGACGGGCTTTGGCCTCCTACTCTCAACGTCCCTCCCCACCTCTCCTTCACCTGCGACGAGGCATCCTGCTCTTAAAAACGTTTTAAAACTGTTTTATAATCCCCCTTTCTCTCTCTCTCTCTCTCTCTCTCCCTCTCTCCGTTTTTCTCTCCCTCTCTCCGTTTTTCTCTCCCTCTCTGTTGCATTTCCTGAACGCGTCCAAATGCGTGATTTGTGTCCCCCGCGAAACAAAACACCTTTGTTCGTCCCGACTTCGTATTCAAGGCACGCGCGCATATGCATTTTTATCGGGCCTTGATTTTCGGCCGGAAGGGATACAAGGGCACTACAACTGTCAGTGTCCACCACGGGTCGTACAGCGTTATATATTTTCAGACATCAGCTGTTTTCATTCGGTCGAAATGCTACGACGATTATTTCAGTTAATTGTCCCCTTGATGTTTGTGAGACATTTGTTTGGTAATGCCGGGCCGGTGCGGTTTTTGGAATTTCCGTGAATTTGATTACGTAAATGGAATGCTTCTGCAGGATCTGCCCGATGAGTTAACGAAATGGTTATTGTCTTCTGTGCACAATTGAAATTTTTACTCTTTCACTTTCCTGCAACATTAACTACGTAGTCCTCGGTTCATGAAGTGCAGCATCCCAAAATATGTATCCTTTGTGTTCAAGCCTAGAGGTACCGATTATTTCAGGATTTATTGAAGAAAGGGGATCGAAATGATGAGGTGGCTATCGTACTGGCTTCCCACCCAGAGGGCCCGCGTTCACATCTCGGCGGTGTTGAATGTTTTTCAGTGGTATCTCGATTCCTACTTGAGGTGCTTTGTTGAGAGCACTTTGAGTGAGTACGCCGTCTGTCGGATGGGACGTTAAGCTGCGGACCCCTTGGCGCCTTTCGTAAAGAGTAGGGCTAATGCCGACGCCGGGTTTCTCTCCAATCTTCATCCTTTCCTGTCCATCCCTAATGGCGCAAATGACCTCAGCTGTCGGTCCCCTTCCCTCTAATCTAGGGCTTGGTTGTGCGTGATTGTCTTCAATATAATGTCTGTAATGTAGGGTTAGGTGGAAGAAGGGCCTATTAGTCTCAACCTCGCCCAATGAAGTCGATAAATAAATGAAATAAATAAATAAACTACTACTACTTATTGAAGAAATGATATCGATTGCGTAAAACCTAAATTTAAGATGACAAAGTTATACCGAAACTTGAAGGAATTTTTTTTTTTTTAGCCGTGAAAACATCGTTTCACCCCATGTTGCCTATGTGTTAGAATGATACAACTGAGCTAAATACAGGTTGTTTTAAAAGTTTGGGCCATACTGTTTTTATTATTATTTATTTAACCCCGTATTATTTATGGAGATATTGTATCATTTCGTATCAAGTTAGAAAACGATGTATTTCACCTTAATGTTTAAATTTATATGTAGCGTAAATGCAATAAAATGAGGTCACGTTGCTTGCAATGTAAATGTTTTATGCGACACAAATTCTAACAAATCACCTTCAATAAGACGTAAAGAAGGTTCTTCATCTAAAAACATTCATCACCATTAACTGCAACGCAACAATGGTAAAATACATACAGAATAAATGCAGTTCTGCTTCGAATGAGAACTACGTAATATACTGGTAAAACAAATATCCATCATGGAGATTCGATATCCGTGCAAGCTTTGTCATCAGTTACGGCACAATCAGGTGCATTGACAGAATTTCCAAGGCGTTATACCTTAAATAGTATTTTGCCTCTGTCCGTAAATGTGAGCTCATGAGTGGCTGAAAGGTGGAGTGGGAGTAATGGAGAGTGAGTGGGGGTGAAAGGTATGGTCATACAGTAGGTCACGCGCTGTTCGGTAATTTGGGTCAAGAGTGAGGGTAGAAGGAGAATTGACAGCGAGAAGAGGGGTAGATTGAAGTGAAATCCAGGAGACGAAGTGAGAAGAGAAGAGGATTTGGTAAATAAAATTATTGCCACTAATTTAAAACTCCGACTACTTCTCTTGCCTTCTACGTTTGCCTTTCCGTTCATTAAATATATTTTTCTGCAATCTTTTCCACACCCACATCCTAAAATCATCCGTTTCTACTTTTATTTTCCCGCGTCTACAGCCATGCTTCTAAGCTGCATAAAATTACACGTTATATTTAAATTGCTACTTGTCTCTTCTTTACCTCTTTACCTAAGGTTACCGTCATCAACTCCGTCCTCTTTGTAAAAGATTTTTTTTCTAAATGAATCACTCTTTTAATATCCCTAATAATTGGCTCACCTTCTTATTAAACATTTTCTCAATTGGTGAATTGTTACACCTGGTCTGGTTAATTCCCCAACTCTAATGTTTAATTTATGCTGCTAATTTCTTGAGAAAGTCTTTACTTCAGTTTTGGTTTGATTGATTCATAGACAAGTATAATTGACCAATGTTGACTCTTGTGGTTTTATGTTTTCCATAATGGTTCATTGTATTACAGATATAATATTCAGTGCTATCCTGGCTCACTTTTTAAGTACATTTCTTGCATCCGAACTTAATCCCCAAATGCAGTCTGAAAAAACCGTCCGGAGGAGGGCCATCAATCAATCTATTTTTACACGTACAAATTTACTCAAGAAACATAGTAAAAGTTCATTTTTCTGAAATGTGGGTAGAAATTCATGAATTTTCTAAGTATAGCCAAAAAATTCATAAACTCTATTGATAATCGTCTGTTACCTCTTGAAGTTTACAGTACCGAAAATGTTTTAATGCGTTTATGGCGAAGTGCACCCCTTGTGGGTTATCGGAGCAGGGAGACAATTACTATATTTTCCAAGATTATTCGGGTCTCCCACCGGGTCCACGTTCGTAGGGTTGCCGACGTTTCGATGGCCTGACCTCCCGACCAGACTATATAAGGCGGCCGAACCTGAGTACCGACATGCCCTGAAGACGATGGACGACTCGGCCATCGAAACGTCGGCAACCCTACGAACGTGGACCCGGTGGGAGACCCGAATAATCTTGGAAAACATTATTCGCCGGGAAAGTACCAGATCATTCTTCAATTACTATATTCGCACAAACTTGGTATACTCCTGACTGGAAGGATCCCACCTATAATTTTCTAATGATTAATTGGTACTTATTGAATTCTGATAGTCCGGCGCTTAAGTTCGTGCCTTGTCACAAGTTTCTTAATTTGAATTCGGTAACCTGCTTTTATGTATGCATTGTTTGCTATTTTTTCACACCACGTCGAAATAATCGAAATTACTTAGAAAAGCCTGCCATCTCTTTGAATTTCAAACCTTAAATTCACTTTCTCATCTATTGAGTCTATGCCTTGAACAGCTACTTTTTGTTTGCAAAGTAAGAGGAATAAGATTTATTGAAGATTAATCCTGCAAATTGATTTCTCATTCATACATTAAAATGTAGTTCTTTTTTGTGAGAGACTTTGTTGAAAGTTTTCGTCATATCGTATTTTAAATAACTATAGGCATGCTCTTGATTATTTCTTTACTCTATTTTCATAATGTATCTAACGCAAAAATCTAATCTTGCCTATATGTGCGTTTAGGAAATGGCCTTCTTTATTCATCTGCATACATATTACCCCGCCAGCCGCCGCAAGGGCGTGTGGCGGGTGTTAAATGTATGCTTGTTCCAGCATGTTTTCATTGTCGCCAATGGATATTAAAATGCTAGTAATCATGAGATGGGATATCGAGGCTAATTATTTACCTTTTTTTAAGTACGCGTTTTATACCATCTTATTGAGGTTAAACATTTTGAAAAGTGTGAGCAATTTATGTGGATAACTTTCGCCGTTGTAGCTCTGGTAGTAAATATGTCACTGCTATTTAACAGACCACTAATATAGTAATAAAAACTTAAATTTTCATCAATTTTACAGAGGGGATATTTGAAACAGTTACAAGGGAATATCGATAATTTTTTTTCTGGAGGTATTCATGGGAATTTCCGTTCCATGTGGAAACTCTGTCGCCGATTTCCGTTCATATTATTTTTTTTAATTTTTTATTGAGAAATCTTGTATCTCTGTACGGTCAACATAACGAAAGTGACATTTCTTTATGCAGACAGCGTTGATAGGATCCATTTATTGTTTCCTTAGCTAATTGACACCAATTAATAAGAAGGATCACCCTGAGATTCGGAGAAAAAAATCCCCTGCAGTTCACATTCACGTCCCTAGATGCCATGAAAGTCTCCACCAAAACGGCACTCCTTCCGAGCACACCCTAAAGCCTCCGTCCATTTTTTGTCCTTAATGTTTTCAGTGGCCATTTGACTGATCTGGTTGATAGCTTCCTCTCCCGGCCGAAAGGAAGGCTGGGAAAATTTCGGTAGGCAGGTAGCAGTTGTGTTGGGGGATGGGGCACGGAGCAAAAAGGCAAGGGAGAAAAAAAAATAATCCCGCGGGTAGCGCTGGATCACTTAGAATGTCCTCGGGGACGGGAGACGACCGTTTCGTGGCCGTAAAAGAGAAAAAAAGAGGAGGATGGGGCGGGGGGGGGGGCAGGGAATCAGAGAGGTGATCCTTTCGCCTTTTTTTCCATTCCGAGGAAACGGAAAGTATCGCTTGGGTAAATGCCAGGAACTCTCCAAAATCCCCCCACCACAACCATCTCTCTCACATTTCTCTAATCTCACTCCATTATATTTACTTCGGAACGAAACGGAATAACACGGGAGGAGGAAAAAAAGGGAATGCTTCAAAAGGCGAGTATCTGATGTTTTGAAGGCGGGGGGAGGAGGGGGAAGAAATTTTGTCGTGGTGTAAGGTGGCGGTGAGAGTCCTCGGAGAGAAGGGGTCTCACAAAAATCTGCGGGCCGAAATTTCGTGAGCGTCGGTGTGGGTCGGTGGTGCGCTGGGGAAGAAGAAACAGTCGTATGAATTCGTGGAGGAAACAAGTGTCGTGGGAGGGGAGCACTTCGTTGTTCCATCCGATTAGATTTCTTTATTTATGGCGACGGGATGTTTTGTCAAAGGCGGATCATATTTTTGAGCTCGGGGTCTTTTCAAGGAGGGTGAGTGCGGTCGAGGGGATTAAAGTGGGTGTCGGAGGCGTGGGGTGGTTAGGTTGTCCGTCGGTCAGTCCGGGGCTTCCTCCCTTCCCCGTAGACTTTTCCACGTTCACTCTTACCTTTCTCCCTACATCTCCATGGCCGTTTTAAAAAAGAAAAAGGAATCGGAAAATAGAAGCGGGGGAGGAGGAGGAGAAAGAAGGTGGACCAGGTCCAAAAGCCGCAGGGAGCTGATTGGATGGGGAGATAACCCGTGGAAAAGGAGACATTGACCGATTGGCTGGACATGAGTGATACGTTTTCGGTCGATGGATTCAAAGGCGAATATTTCGTGCTCAATGAAGTTTCGATAAATTATGACGTTGTGCTGCTGCCCTCCCTCCGCTCCCCCCTTTCTCCACAACGAAACGGATCGGAGCGGTACCGTTGCGTCGGATTGTATACTCATTTATTTATTTATTTTTAATTTTAAGCTTATGTTTTATCGTACTATAAATACGTTTTGCGTGTATGACTGTGTATTCTCCGGCACAAATCCGTCGCCCGCAAATTCTGAATGCAAAAAAACTTCCGAGTCGTTATATGTTTTGCTTAGGTATCTATTCATCAGTTCATGCGAGTGCGGAACGTGCATTACACGAGTCACTCCCGAACTTCGTTTTTGTCGATACGAAATTTCTCTCTTCATCTGCTATTTTTTTGACGGAGCTGCAGGGAACATTTGTCATGGTTCGGGATATATCATCACCGATTGAAATGTCTCCTTTTCTAATATTTTTAGATAAAATTTTGCGGTAAAAGTGGATTCTGGTTCGGAGAGTGTAATCACCGAATGGTTATGACTTTATTTTTCAATAAATTGAGGCATAGTTAATTATAACGAGCTTATAATTCCGTTATTCTTTCGTTTTTCACTATCCGGGTTTTAATTACGTTTCCCATCACAGTCTTCAACATTCCATCGCCAATCAAAACGCTCCGAATCCATTTTTCCTGTCTCCCTATAATTTCTCCCAACAATACCCTCTCCTCCCCCACCATACCTAGCACCTCCTCATTTGTTTTCCTTTCTGTCCACTTTAACTTCTCCATCCTTCTCCCCACCCACATTTCAAAAGCCACCAATCTACGCCTATCATCCTGCTTCAATGACCATATTTCCGCGCCCTACATAAATACGCTCCATATCGAAGTCTTAACGAGCCTTTTCTTAACATCTTCATCCAACATCCCTGACATCAATTCCTTCCTTCTTGTGCGACAGCTTCTTTGCCTAACAGAATTCTTCTCCTTGCGGCTCTACTACTTTGACCATTTCGGTCCAAAACACTTCCGAGATAGTATACAGTTCCACCTGCTCTGTTTTTTGCCCGCCCATTTTAACGATTAACTTACTCTTCCTCGAAAAAGTAAAATTACACATGCGTATTTTATTTTATTTAACGATACTCTGACTTCGATGTTGAATGCACTTAAAGAGAGGTTTTTGAATCTATGCTTCTTAGGTGAACTTTGTCACTCGAATGGGTGGGTACCCTATGTCTCGGATAAAGGCTTCACGCGTATCGAGTCGTGACGCGCGTACCGCGTTGCTGATCCCGGGGAATATATACCGCTTATCTATTCCTCTTACACTAAACGTAGACCTGCGGCTTTATTTCGGGATACGCAAGTTACTCGCGATTATTCCAATTACCATCTGATGTGACCGAGCTCTTATCCACCGCAAGCATCGTCGAATCGTTCCCTCGAAACAAATTAAAAAAAAGACGCGTAGGAAGAGTAAATCGGCGATCGGAAAGGATGCTCTCCCGCCCCCCCTCTCTCTATCCCCCCCCACTTCCTCCCCGCCGATATCTTCCATTTCCATCATCGGAGGGCCTACGCGAGATGGAGGTGGGGATTGGGGATGAGAGAGAGAGAGAGTGGAGGTAGAAAAAACTTAAACACCAGCGACACAATCCCATGTAACTTTCTACCTCCTTATCTCATAAGATCCTTAACTCCAATCCTTCCTCATTCTGTCACTCTTGATTTTATCCCTCCACGGCATTCCTCAAAGAATTCACACGCCGCGCGGACGGAGCCCTCGCGCACGCACTGGACCCGCACGCACACACAATCGCCGGGGCGCCCGCACGCACGCACGCAACCCGAAAGCATCTTGACCGATTGATCCCGCTGCGCTGCTGTCAGGAAGGGTTTAACAAAAGGGCCCAGAGTTTTCGGCCGATGGGAGAAGGCGAGTGGGAGGATTCTGGGATGGAGGGTGGGCGGGCCTGATGAGCTGGGGGCGTTGGCGCGGCGGGGAAATAAATACGTATGGAGAGATCTGAAGGGGTACACATTCGCCGTCTCGGGGCGGTCGTGTGTGATGATCGCTGGAGTGGGAATGGAAGTTGTAGGCCCAGGAAGGAAGGAAAGGGGAAATTTATTTTCACCCGGGAGGAGTCCACCAGAGCCTACGAAATCTAGTGAATCAAGGTATATAATAGCGTGAAATAAGAATCACGTGCTCGCGTATCCATGTATGTGTACCATCCTGGAACGTAGGCGTTTGGTGTTTTTTTCCGTGGGACAGACCACATGAAATGTAAGACAACATCCTCCTTATAAAGATGTACAAGAATGTATTTTCTTGAGCATTCCTCTCCGATGACAGCAAATTCCGACCGTGTCTGGATTATTTGTTCTCGATTCACGTTCGAACTTGGCAAATGCGATTCATTTAAGACTTCTCACGTGCATTTTAACGCTTATTTGGTAATAGCTTCAAATTTAATTCCATTGAAATACCATCACGCGTGGTAGTTGTTTAAAATTAATTTTCTCTTTAGCCCTTGGCTGGTTGGTCAGTTTTAGTTCTACAAATGTTCTCCTCGAAGGCATGTTTACATAGAAGAGTCTTTGAAGGAGTGGTGAACTTAGGTTTTAAGCTCAGAGAGATCATAACCCGACATTATTTTATCTTTCTTGTTTGCTCGGCATTTCTATCCCTACGAACAGTTTATAGTTAGAAATTTATTGCAAGAATTAAACATCAAAGTTTTTAAAAATAAATCATGCATAATTCCACTAGAAAATGGTAACCCAAAAATCAAAATTCAATGGCAACGCCAACATTCATACATAGCTGACTTTAACAGTTGAGGAGGAACAAATGAAGTTACTGATTGAGCTTATTTTTCATTTGCACAGTGCTTAACCGGGGTGTATCCCTCTTCTCCCTGGTTGCGGAAATCCAGCGTCATTCATGTAATGAGCGGAACTCGGTGAGGGCTTGTTAATTTCTGATAATCCGGCCATACATGACGGGATTTAAAATCAGTAGTGTCTCTTTTGCCCGTATCGTAGCTGCAGAAATTAGTGTAATAAGATTTATTGTTTTCGGCTTTTTTGTAGTCGTATTTATCCCTTTGTTTAACTGTTTTATTAAGCAGTCGTTCATTATTTCAGCTTCATTAATCTCCAAACACATTCTCTATGACAAAGATACAAGCAGTAATTTGGTTCATTTACTTGAAGATTGCTTGACTGGAAGAAATTAGTGAAGCGCTGACAATGGATGAGAGTGGCAATAGTAAATATTTAGAACGGGAAATATCCGTGTCTTACATAAATGACCCTCTCCTAGCCCTCTCTCATCCCTCTTCCGAAAGTTGCCCATCCCGACTCTCCACCCTCCGAATACATCTGAGCCCATGCTGCGGAAAAGTCGCTTATCCCTTCAATCTACTCCTGTCATCTGTAGTTCATTCATTACTTCTACTCTGTTAGCTCTGTCGAAGGTCTTCTCGAAATTTATGAAAATTTAGTTTATTATATACTATTTCATTTTATAAAATTCTGTGTTTGGATACGAATTACGTTGATACAGCTTTATTTGGTAGTTCTTCATAGTGCTAGAAAGGATTATATAGAATTATACTTTCATCAAACTATAAATTCCATTCAAATGAAGTTCAAGTAAAAAGTTAATGACCACTAGTAACAATGCAGCAATTTCAAAGAGAAAACATTATTTGCCTTGACTGGGATCCGAACCCGGTCTCCGATTCCTCAATGTCCGGCCGAGTGCTTTGGCCAGTTAAGCTACTGAAAATGTCCGAAATTTTAAAAACACCCCTAAATTTCGGAATGCTAGAGGACTCCATGGTAGCTTAGCGTACTCGACCGGGTACTGAGGAATCCGAATTCGAATCTCAGTCAAGGTGAATGATTTTTAAACTTTGAAATTGTTACATTGCAATGCGCAGTAGATGATAACTCCGACTAAAGGTACTGTCGTGGCATCAACCTCAGTTTCTTTGAATTTTACTTTTAATAAGATCATGTATATTCTAGAAAAAAAGTATTTTTTTAAGTAGGTATGCAATTACAGAGATTTTGAGAAGTAGGAGAGAGAAAAATTGAGCAGCCTAGCCGTATATTATCTTTTGTAGCTACTCGCAGAAAATAAATCGATTTTTTCCTCTAAACCTCGAGTCCGAATTGGCGTTGACTTCGTGCGATTGATGAGCCAGCATTGACACACAGAAATACGGCAAAAGAAAGAATTAATGGGGGTTCATTAGATGAAGGAGTCCTGCATCAGATCGAGACGTTTGATTAATTGATCTACTCCATTTGATTCATATCAGTGTTCACTTAATTAAATTAAGTTCGAATTTCAAAAGACGTGCTTTTATCAGTTCGACAAACAGTTGCAAACTAGTCTCTTTAAATGTTTGACCTGGGTAGTGAAAAGTGGATGGTCATTTAAAATACATTTTTCATTGTGATTCTCATGCCCGATAAAGTCCGAATCATTTTAATTCGAATCCAAATCTGAAAGAGCATGTATTGCGTCCGATTGAGAGAAGAGAGGAAAGATACACTCAACATAAAACATAAAATAACATAATTAATAATAACATGAAACACAAAAAACAAATATTTTGACCGAATATCATATTTCTTATCGTTAGAATATGTCATATTGAGGAATCACGAATCCGAAAATATACGAGGGTCATCCGGAAAGTAGTACCCGTTCGTGAAATAAAGACACAAAAGTAAATATTAACAAACATAAAAAATTTTATTTGAAAGAGGATACTTTAAACTACTTCTCAACATAATCTCCAAGCAAATTAAGGCATTTGTCATAACGTGTGACAAGTTTCTGTATTCCTGCTGCATAGTCCTTCGCCGCCAGCTCATTGAGATACGCGAGGGACCCATCTTGCACAAATTTTTGCATAATGCAGATGGTGTTTAACAATTTCATGAACAATTGTTCGAGAAACATTGGGAAAATGCTCACAGATGTCATCAATTGTGACGCGCCGATCGTTCCTCACGAATTCGTCAACTGAGCTCACCAGTTGGTCTGTAATGACAGACGGTCTCCCCGAACGCTCATCGTCGTGTGTGTTCCCCCTCCCCATGTTGAAGTTGCGACACCACCGCCGAACAGACGACTCGTCCATTACATTGTCTCCATACACCTCCTTTAATTGGCGATGAATATCACATGGGCGAACGTTTCTTGCATTGAGGAATTTAATCACTGCCCTCACTTCACAACTGGCGGCGTTCTCAATTTTTTTAAACATTGTAAACAATCACAGAAACAACACAGGCAATGCTAGCGTCACGCAACTTGGCTCAGAGAAGGCAGACAAGCCACTGAAGCTATCTGACCTCGTCCAGCGGCTACTCGCGTCGTCAGCACTTCATGCGGCACGAACGGGTACTACTTTCCGGATGACCCTCGTATATCAAATTTAACTCAATTTATTTGGCTCCACAGAAATGGGACCATGGGAAATTCTTCTGTAGAAAATTGAGAAATAAGAAAACTATAAATGTTGGAATTTTGAAGGATAATGGTGTCTAATTTTAAACACTATCAAAATCATCACATTTGGGGCAGGAAAGCTAGGGGTTACCTTTTCGTTTAAAGATTCATCGTTACTTTGTAGTTGAAAGTATGGTAATATTTCAAGATTCTGAGTGCATTTATTTTTCTTATCTCCCAGTTATAGAAAAGCTATTCCTTTTATTTCTTTATAAAGGTCTTAGCGTGATCTTCATACGTGTTCAGTATATGGTCTACAGTTAATTTTAGATAATCGCTATAAACCTTCGGCTGATAATAGATGACATTGCCACCATATTTGAGTGCATTCCTAGTTGTAATGAATTCTATTATTAAGAATTCTTACTCCATAATGCCTTCGTTTTAAAAACCATCCGTCGATGTCATCATGTGCAGGTTGGCCTTGTCGGTCTTGCAATTCTCTTCACTACCCATCACCAATAATTTTGTTCCAGTTTAGGATTTAGATTTCATTTCACTTATCACAATCTGGAAATCAAATGTTCTGTGCCGACCTTGGGATTTATTCCCTAAAAATCTTTGTTCAAATTTTGTTTATGTAAGGCTATTGTTCCGTAACAATTGCCCGATCACCTTTGCTTTCACTATTCCAACAGTCTTAATAAGTGCCCTTTTCTCACCAAAATATTATGATTTTGGAAAGGGTAGGGAAAATAAGTATTTTTTATCGTTTTTGTGAATCCACTTTGCCCAAATGTTGCCTTGATTCTATAATCAGTGTCATCTTTAATTGGAATAAAAATCATCGTTTTCATTCCACCCGGTCCCGGCTGACCTTCTTGATTTTTAAATAAAGCATTAACTTTGTTCTAGCGAGTCGTCACAGTAATGTGAAGGGCAGGAACTCAATATATATGTGGTTTTTGGAGAACAGAAACAGAAAAGAAATCATGAATTGCGACGAGATTTTATATCACGATTGTGGAGACTTTTTTGTCTCCTTTTCGTGGAAATCATAGATTGTGCGAGTGAACTTTCAAGGTTTAACTTTAGAGTTGAGAGCATTGTAATGTTTCATCTGTGGATTCTCTTCCAATTAATACGATGAGGTAGTTTAATCTGCCAATAATGCTGGGAAATGTCGCTCAATATTAACGCTAATAAACTTAGATGCCGTGCACCTTTCTTAATCTAAGTCTCACTTGTTCTCCTCTTGTCCAAAGAATACATAACTATCCTGAAGTTTGGAAGGATTTGAAACTTTTTTTTCTGGAAGTTAACATCATGTGATATTTGTAATAAGCACGTGTAATTTAGACATTTTTATTGATAGTAATTATTCCAGTTCTTTTAAAAAACGAATTTCCCATTTTCTTGCTTACCAATTTCTTCTACTGTAATATGAAAAATGTATTGCTTGCCGAAGAAGCTGATATCTGAAAGAAAAAAGGAATACGCTGGTCCAACTTATTCAAAAATGTTAACAATGGAGAAATGTGATTATATGTAGTCAGGTTTTAAAAGCGACCATTTTATACGTGATTTACGCATATAATGCATGTAGAGGCTTATCTTCTTACTTATCAGATATAATATCTCAATGATCCTCCATCCTCGCTGACATCACACCGTGATTTTCTATTACAGATTACTCTATTTTCCTAGTGTACCTAACATAAATTCTGCCATACTACTCCGAGTCCATAAGGGGTGTAATGAAATGTAACAAAAAGGTAATTGAGAGGTTTCACTTCGCGTTAGGCTATTTTTGAAATACGCGGCAAGTATTTAGGGTGCATAGGAGAGAACGTTTAATCATGAATTGGAAAATGTTCAGAGGAAATCCGCCAGATTTGTGTGCATTTGCTACGATAGTGAGTAAGCGTGAAGGGGTGTGTTGGAGACAATAGTTTCGGAGCATCTCACGAAGATAACGATAGAAATAGACTTTTACAAACGTACGTGCGCCCTGCGTTTACTTGCCACGCTAAAATGCACGTGTGAATTAATAGTTGGGCACGCATGGCTGGTGTCCTGCCACACTCCCCGCCACACACCCATGCGGTGGCTTGCGGGATATTAAGTTCATGCTGATATAAATATCTCCCGTAGTTTATTCATCTATTTTTCCCTGAGTAAAGGTTTGGGTGACAATGTACGAATTCGCCTAAGAAAATATTGGAAAGCGAAATTCATGAATTAATTAATCATTTCAAAAACCATTGTTGTGAAAATTTTAAGATGGAATATCAAATCTGTACCTAATTGAGAAATAAGTCTAAGATCTCTGTGCATAGAGCTATTCTACCCGAAATTTATTTTAATATTTTAGAAAAATCAGGCATTCTTTCTACCTGAATATTCGCAAATTATAGTCGTTATAAATAAACATTAAAGTAGTACGGTGTCCGCTTGATTCCAAATATAATCTAGCATAAAATATTAGGAAAGATGAATGCGATAAAAACCCTTGAGCTTTCCTATTTCTCTCTATATCTACATAATACCCCGCAAGCCGCCGCAAGGGCGTGTGGCGGGGGATTTCTATATTAAGTCCATTTGATTCTCATAGCTCTCGGAAGGTAGAAGTGATTTGACGTGACGGTTTTATTTTTAATTTTGTTGTCCTATTAAGAAATATTCTAAAAGGGAATATTTTAAAAAAATGGAAAGGTATGTATTAGTAGGTTGACTTTTAGGAATGAATTTATGAAGAGAGTTGATGCAGCCTGCTATACTATATGCTGCAGCTGATAAAACTTTGGCTAAACCCCTTTCATTGAATGAGGTGGGTCACGCCCGCATATAGATACGGGCCCTCATGAATGTCCGATCCTAACCTCAAATGGAGTCTTTAACACTGATCGAGTGCGAAATGGGGACCGCCAATCGTCTGCGGACCAATATGAGATATGTGAGATGATGATTAATCATGAGTAAATTGAGGTTATCTGGTCCTTTAGAAGTAGGTCATGCAATAGTAAAAAGGGAAGAGAATGAGAGCAAATGGAGTTATCACCCATATTGACAACGTTTGAACGCATACGAACGTAGTATTGAGACATTTGAAGAAGTGGATGCGTTTGGTAAAGGGAGTGAATTCACGACTGTGGCTCCATGAGCAATGACTTAATGAAAGCTTATGAAAGATTTTAATGGAACATGTTTCTTTAAAGGCTTAAAAACTTGGTGCACGAAGAATCGAAATGAACATTGATTGGATGAAATTAGGAAATTGAAATGAAAGAAGTGATACGACATAATTATGACCACATTACCAATATTATGCTCAATCTACTAAGCCCTAGTATACATATTACCATAGATATAGTAATCAAGCCGAAGGTCTGTTTGGTAGGTGATGGTAGAGTTCATCCAGTACTAAGCCCGACGGCGTGTGAAATTCACACGTCAGGATAGGCGATCTACTGGTTAAGGCAGGTTTTGGATGGGCATAACCTATCAAACGGTGCAGTGACAAATTACCTTGTCTCTCCTAAAAACAAAGGATGAGGCTCCAAATAAAATGTTCTTTGGCCACTCTTTGCTTATATTTATCCTCTAAGTGGTAAGAGTGATAAATATTTCCGCGTGAAAAAGATCCCTTTTCTGGATAATGTGCGGAAGGTTTCAAAGTTTCTTGTTTGATTGCCAGATTTTATAGTCTGTTTGGCAGAGCATAGGAAACAGATATTAAGAACGTTGAAGCAAACTACTTATGAATTGGAAAATATTCACCATTTGTGAAATATTATTTGATAAAATACACAATGGCTTAAAGATTAAACAAATACGACACCAAACATAGCATCGTATGCACTGAGATAACAGCATAGCGTACATTTGCGTGATGCAACGTAATGCGATGAAAACGTTGATTCATGAACCATTAGCATACCTGATAAGCAAAAGGTATGGGATCACAATGTTTACGGTTTCTATGCTTCCAAAGGCAATGGGAGGTCGGGCAAAAGAGGTTTAAGAGGGTTAGAGAGAGAGAGAGAGAGAGAGAAGATGAAGGGACGGGGATGTGAGAGACGGTAAGGCGAAGGTGGGGAAGGGGAATGGAGGGAAAAATAAGTGTGGTGCCGTCAAGGGAGGGATGGAATGATGGAACTGCTGGTGACGAGTTGTAAGATTAATGTGGCGGGCTGTAAGGGGCGTGGGGGGGGGGGAAGGGAGTGGGCGAGGGGGAGAGGGCGGGATGGTGGGGAGAGATAAAGAAATGGTCGTGGCCGAGGGAACGAAAGGGCGCGCGGGGGAGACAGACTTCGCTAAGACGGTGGGTGGGAGATCTGAATGCGCTGCTGCTGGAGGGGTTTTAGGAGATATGAGATAGGGTCAGGTGGGGGGGGGAGAGGAGAGCGGGAAGAAAAATTGGTCGGTTTTTAAGGTATGGCCAGATTAAGATACGGCCGCCGAGAGGAGTCGGTTTTGAGGTCCCGAGGGTTACGATCTGCCGCGAATCCACGTAAGGGAGTCGGGTAGGTTGGACGGGAGCCCCCCGCTCTTGGCGGGGGAGATCCGGGGAGGAGTCGGAAGGAGACGGGGGCGATTATTTTATCATTTTTTTTACTCCCTCGCGTGGGCATTCACCGTCTGACAAGAGTCTTGACGTGGGGCCGCGTCTCCTCTTTTCCGATTTGTGAGACAAATCTAACCATTGAGCGTTAAGGGTCGTCGCTTTCTTTGACGTTGGGGAATCGTAAAAGAAGCTGAAGAAGGGTTTTTTTCTTAAGCCGCCTTTTTCTCAACGTAGGTGTCTCACTTATGTGGCTCGGGAGGGGATTATCTACCTGTGGTTTAGGCTGGGAGTGTCGATTTTGATTTGCGCTTTATTCGATTTACGATTCGAGTACGACTTACACCGCATCCCTCAATTGATTGATCATATTTCGAATGATTTAGGTTGAAGCGAAGAACAGATTTTGATTCTTTCAAATATTCTGTATTATTCTCCTAGCATAGTATATTCCAGCATTCTTTGTAGTAGAGAATGTTCTTTTACTTTTACATATAGATTTTTAAACTACCTCTGCTCTTTTAAATTAGCTATAAAATCTCACGCCGTTTCCTCTACTTCATTTTCTGTTTGCTGCAAATTACATTATAACCATAATCTCATAACTGGTCATTTGAAAGTTCACGCCAGAACATCCCTGAAAAAAAAACAAAAATATATATATATATATATATATATATATATATATATATATATGTATATATCGTAAAAACTTTAATTTGGAGCGTAGCTATAGCGCGGAAACGTGGTCATTGAAGCAGGAGGATAGACGTAGACTGGAGGCTTTTGAAATGTGGGCGTGGAGAAGAATGGAGAAGGTGAAATGGACAGAGAAGAAAACAAATGAGGAGGTGCTTGGTATGGTGGGCGAAGAGAGGGGTTTGTTGGGAGAAATCCTATGGAGGCAGGAAAAGTGGATGAAGGCGGTATTGACCGGCAGTGGGATGTTGAAGACTGTGATAGAGGGGAGAATGTTGGGCAAAAGAGGAAAGGGAAGGAACAGGATAGGGATGTTGGACGGGATGAAGGGAGGAAGAAAGTACTCAGAGATGAAGAGGGACCTTATATAGAGTATGATGATGGATTTTGTGTTTTTTTAGGAGTAATAAAATGTTTGTTTGGTAGTTGTGTCCATCCAAAAAACCTACCTTAACCGGTAGATTACCTTAAAATAATATACACACCTACCATTAACAGGCGTGTAATATGTAAGATCATTACAAAGCTTATGGATGTAAGCAACATATGTACTTTGATACGTATTGAAATGCGTACCATTTATTTTGTTATGCTTTAATTTTCACTGGAAATGGAGAGAAGACCGACTCCTCGACTGCCTGCCACGAAAGTTGGTCCTTTTTGCGTTGGCTCGGGTTGGTCATTATAATCGACTTCTATTAATAAATAGAATTTCCTATTCATGCCATGGTTAATAGTTGTGCCATTTTCCAAATACGAATGCAGGTTAATTATTTGAATTCTCTCTTACGCAATGATCCGGGGGCTACAAGTTTTTTATCTGTAATGATTTTGTGCAAAAAAGCACTGAATGAATACTTATGGATCCATGACCACCATATTTTCTTGGAAAAATATAGATTGGGCATCCCGAAGAGAATCTTTCAGACCTCCTTGGTCTCAGCGTGCAAATAAGGTTGTTATTACTGAGTTAGAAATTTAAGGCAAATAAGTGTACATTTGCCCATCGCAAAAGTTGTCCAGTTGAGGTTATTGGCGTACTCGTAATTCTTAAGTTTACATCCTGAAACTATCCATCGGAGGAGTTTGTACTCTTTATTCGCTGTGAATGGTTAACCTATTCAATTTCCCGCTGTTACTGCTCACTGCTGTTGATTTTATTACTTTTAGTCACTGTTAATTACCATTTGAATGAAAATTTAGATTCTCTAATTTGTCTGGGTCTTTCACGATACTGTAATAATATTTTGTTTACCGATTACTCGAATATGATTATTTCCGAACTAAATTGAATGGGAGTTATTAAACCCTTCTAAATTTATCTGTTCAGCTAATCCTTACAGTTTCCCAAAATATTCACATTAAAAACTCAAGAGACGTTATTTCAGCGAGTTACCATGCTTTCATTCTCTAGCCAACGCAACATACAGGCTTGTACGAGTATGTAATCTCCTACAAGTGCCCTTAAAATTGTCCGCTTCGACGAGGAATACGTATTTCTCTTTGTATTTTATGCCTTACGCCGTGTAATTTTCAAATAACATTTCATTTCTAAGCATTTTATTTCAAACATAGATATTAATAGACATTTGGAGAGCCGAGGGGGGGATGGAGCGTCCTCGAGCCGGTTCCTCGGTGGCGGCAGGCACCAAATCATCCCGGGCAAACATTCGTGCAACAAAAGGGAAGAGGAGTTAAATTATAGATGGCAGCATCTCTTTTTATTTGCCCAGGGTGGTGAGTGTGGGAAGGTTGGCCTAGGGTGGCGGGGGGAGGGGGGGGACGGAGGTCGGGGTGAGGGGCCTTGTGCGCCACTGCCCGGGAGCAATGCATCACCAATCCCCCCGCCCCTTTGTTTATATTCGGTCCGGGTGGAGGGGGGGGGGCAGTGTGGAATCGGGAGAGGGTGTTTTCACAGACGCAGAAAAGGGAACAACAACGCTTTGCCGACTCGAGGGGTCAATTGTGCACCTCAAATCTTATGAACCAAAATGCTTCCTGGCGCCCCCACAAGATGGAGCCGCTGAGAACATTGTTGGGGCTCGTCTGGGGGTGGGGGCGTGGTTGGGGGGGGCGTGGGGAAGGGCGAAGGGAGGTCGGAGGGAAAGGACCGCAGCTAACGGGTAGCCAACCCCTCCCTCCACCCCACCCTCGTCTCTCCGCCTCACACCCCATCCCCGAACACTGCCTCTTACCCCAGCAAACAACCCCCTCCTGCCCCACCCCTTCACCCACCAACCCGATAAACCCAGCCTTGAGGAAATTTACTGCACTAGTCGGACAAATTTTCGCACATTATGTCTTTCCCTCTCCACCGGTAACCTAGCCATTACTTTTCCTCGTTCCTCACCCCCTCCCGACCCCGAAGACTCCGAACACACCTCGCCTCCATCCTTCCTCACACTCCCCAGCTACCCGTAATCATCCTTAGAGGCAATAGGTCTTCTTTACTCCCAGCGATCTCCCGTGACGTGCCTCACAGACCTCTTACTACCTAATTCCTCAAAAGTGCCAACAGGCACACACATACACACGTGCTCTCACATGGGCGCTCGTGTTGGGGATGCATATCCTCGGGTCGGGGTCCTCACACTCTTTTTTTTCCCTTATCCCCTCTCTTTCTCTCTCCCTCACGAGGAAAGATGCTCCCCTTACCAGCGGAGAGGCGATTCTCCAGGTTAGCGGGTTACATTTTTATCGCACCTTCCCTCCGCCGCCACATACACACACACATACCATACATCGTACTCCTCCGCTCACCTCCCGAAAGTGCGCTAATGCCCGTCGTTTTTCTTTCCCAAAACATGAATCTCTCTCCTCTTCGGCGACATACTTATGCTGTGTGATATTTATCATTTATTATTACGCTTCTATGCCGTATTACACTTCATGCGTCAAGATTTATTCAGCAGAAGATGTAAGGTCCCTCTTACTTAGAGAAGCGGTGGTATGATCAAGGTACTAGAATACTTTTGAGGACTGAATGAAAATAGGTACGCAAAGAGATATTTGAGTCAACCGTGCCAAATGAAAACAAGGACATAAATTGAAAATAAACGGTTGAGTCTTACGAGAAATAAAAAAAGCAAAACTGGGGGTAGGAGCACTCGAGCTCAAGGACACTAATATTTCATTGCAATCATTCCAAATCGTTCATTAAGTTGCCTTCGTGTCTTGATCTGGAATACATATGCGTAAATATAACTACTATCTTTAGCCTTTGCGACATGTGCTTGAGAATAATTCAGCACACGCGCGGACTCCTAACCTGTATACCCAATTATCATGATAAACAGCTAATTTTTTTGTTTTAGGCATATTATTCCAAATATGAGAGAGCGTAGCCCGATACTGAAATCCGACCACTGAAGGGTGTTTAATAGGTGATAGATGATTGTTTGATGAAATATTTTTTTTGAAGGGAAGGAAACGAAGGGTGACAGTGTGGTCGGAAGTTACCTATTATCCTGTCATTGTCACCGTATTATCATAATGCACATGTAACTATAAATATGCTCATTGCCCATCATTCATTGATTTACGATTTTGTGAAATTTTGAAAAGATAACATTGTTCTTAGAATGGTTTAGGCATTTGGTAAAGGTCTATACATTTCACTCTCGCAATACTCTTAGGCACAAATTTGTATTCTGATGAGGATTCAACCTCCATTTTATAGCCAGAAATAAGATCATAGTTTTTAATTCATTCCACGTTCTACTTTTTGATTTTACACGTATTTATGCCAATCTTATCTGAGCTGAGAAATATTCTTGTTCATATTTATGAGGTAAAAATGGTTTAGGCATCGCTAGTAAATTGATTCCTCACTAGCTTTAGGGGCTAAGAACAATCTTCTCGCAAGAGTCCTTCGACACGTCTAACTTAAGAGTTTCAGAGCTGTCGCTTATGGAGAGATCATCGTCTCCGAATAAAAGAGATGAGTTATATCGGCAAATATATATTTAATAATTGTTACTTACTTTTGGAATAACCTTTAATAGGCCCATATTCAGTATGATGTGTTTGTTTTATTTATTAAGTACTTTGAGATTTCTTTTAAGGAGTTTTTTTATTTGGAATTGTATGATGTTTAATTCATGTAACAACATTTTCTGGGATACTATTGTACAAAGAATAGCGCAAAATAACTTTAGGCACTTTTTTGAATTTGGAAACAGTTTATTCTGCGGAAATATTTATTATATTTTTACATCCTGTAAGGAGAGAGTTGATGGGATTAATGTGAATATTTTAAGAAAAGATTGATTAAAACTTTTATTTGGTATTGTTAGGTACAGAAACATGGTCATTAAAGCAATATGATGGGCGTAGATTGGAGACTTTTAAGATGCGAGTGTAGAGAAGGATGGAAAAGGAGAAATGGACTGGGAGGAAAGTAAACGAGTAAGTGGTAAGCATGATATGGAAGAGGAGAGGGATTTTTGGGAGAAATGCAAAGGATGAGGAAGCATATACGGACGTTCACTATGGAGAAGCCATTTTCCCCGGAGAAAATTTCACAGACGATATCCGAACCCAGGATCCTATAACTGTACCACTTGACCTCGGTTTCCTATGGTGGCATTAATTTTATTTTGTAATTCCCAAAGTTAAGGGATTAGATTTGATCATCCATTTTTAAATCGGAATTTACATAATTTACAACAAACTTTTGTCACCTAGTACCCAACCATGCATGAATCGCTGTAAATATTACGTACACGACAATCAGCGCTGCATTTCTGTTGTAACCTCAGTATTTACCAAGGTGCAGTTTACTGATGGCGGCTCACGTTATATTTCTAGCGAGATTTCCACAATATTCTACATGCCAGATGTCGCATCTATTTCCCGAGGACACAATATTCCTCATAGCGATGCAGTATCACGCCCCTAAAGATACAATGCTCCCCGACCGTGCCTAAAAAGGATCTCTACCTCGGCTATGCCGCCTGAAATAGACCACGGGAGGGTCTTACAAAACCCTTGCCCCGTGGGAGAAAATTTCAGTCTAAATATTTCAAGGTGAAATAAGTATGCGGTCGTAAAATCAAGCGTGATGGAGTTCTGTGTGTGGGTAGGACAGAACTTAGAGGCTTAAGTGGAGAAGCAACTTATTTAGAGAAGCGGTTTGACGGCAATGTAATAGAGTAAATGTCAAAATGCAACTTAATTGAGTTTATGGAACAGTAAATGACGACAGACGTGATTTCTAGGTTAATTCCGGCAAAAATGTATCCAAATCAGTATTTTAAACTATGATAAACTTTGTACTAAATATTTGCCGGGTTCGAAATTGTTTACTCAGCATCAGAGTTGGTTAAACCTGCGAATTTTGTGAGTATATTATAGAGCAGGTAGAAACTTGACTAATTTCGCTACGATTTTTGAGAAAAATGAGCAAAACCTAATGGCGATCAGCATACGTATTTTCTTAGATTAAAAAATCATTTTCTAAGAGAAGGAAGTTGATGAGTGTTAGTTTTAGTTGGTACATAAAGAAACAGGAGGATTAGTGAGAACTTTGACCAGCAGCATAGAGTTCCGTAAATTGGTTGTTGAAGAGAAACTATAGGCGTAGAATTGAAGATTTTGAGGGGTGCGTGCGGAGGTAAGCGGAGAAAATGAAAAAGAAGGAAAAATAAACGGTCTTGAGCCGAGGGAAAGAGATAAATACTGGAATAAATTCAACGGCAAGGAAAGAGGATAGATTACATGTTCAGAGCTATGGGATGTTCAAGACTGCTAGAGGGAAAACTCAATGTTATCAAGATAGAATGCTGACGGAATGAGACGTTTTGGATGGATTGACGGGGGGCAGACAATTTTTTGCTGAAAAGTGGTTAATTTTAATTAGGGTAATTGATATAAAATCAACCCGGTAGCTGAGCTTTTTTATAAGGAAACCACGGATATAATAATTTCCCATTCTATCAAAAAACTAAAAACCTCGGATCGATGAACTACTAATAATATTATTAAAGAATTAATATATAATATTGCTGTAATTTTTGGACGTGATATCCCGGTATGTATAAGCAAAGTAAGGTGGCATAGGAAAAGGAACTCTACCGCCGAGACTGAACTGCGAGTTAGAATACTGCTGAATCAACCTTCGGGATGATTACGAGTACTATATCGCCTAAAATTACCACCGATAAAAACATCTCCAGCAATGATGGCCTCCCTGCTAGATGACATACTTTACTTACACTGCAACATGGTTTACATGTGGTGCAAATCGTGTGAATAACATCAATGCACGAAAATTCAGCATTTCTATCAAACTCTCGTGTTCAATCTGCCAAATTTCTTCCTGCCGACAAGCTTTCAACTCATCTGAAATATCGTATGTGTTCGTCATTAACTTAATACCATAAATTAAATTCAAATTCGCCCTTCACAGTAGCGGTGGGGTAACATCTTTGCCTGTTAGAACAAAGATTGCGAGGGCGAATTCACCCTTGTTGAGTTTTTCGTCGAAAAGAGCGTGGAACACATCACCTGCCGATGTATCTATTTATTTATAAATCTTTTTTTAATTGTGGCCTTGGAATGTCGAAAAAACTGCTTTTCTGAAGGAATTAATATTGTGGCCAACAAGGAATTGACATGATAATAGGACTATTACCTGCCTATTTTAGTATGGCAGATATGAGATTCTCTGATCTCGTTCAGCGAAACTTGCACATTCCAACTGATTACCTACAACTTCATTATTATAGTTGAGTGTTTTCTTTTTACATTCCTCCACTTCATGAGAGTGGAGAAAGGATGAGAAATATTTGGTGGCTTATAACGCCGATGCATCCTTCCTTCCCCCCCGCGGCGGCCTCCTCGGCTCCCCATCTCATCACTTACGAGGAGGGAATAAAGCATCGGCAACAACGCCCGTCGACATCCCCTATCCCACTCCGCGTAAATTCGCAATTCGTAGAAAGTCTAAGGGGCGGGGGCGGGCGTCCGGGCGGAGGAGGTGGAGTTTGGGGGGGGGGGGGTTGAATTCCGTAGCATCCACCTGCTATGTTATGACAATATAAACGACTTATGAATCGCGATGCGTCACACTGGGTACTCGCGGATGGGGGAGAAAGTAACGAGGGCTGAGGGAAAAAAATAATATGAGCAGCCAGCCCCCTTCCATCCTCCACGTCCCTCCCGCCACCAACCTCTTCCCGCCCTCTTACGTCCCACCCATCCCATTGGCCCAAGCATTTGGGTGATTATCGCTGGTGCCTCTCCCCCCCCCCCCGCCCACGTGAAATAAAAATACGTCCTGCGCCCAGTGGGCGCCCTTCCCTCCCATCCCCCATCCTTTCCTCCGTACTAAATTCACAGACACCCCCGCCCTCTCAATTCTCCTTTTCGCTTCCTAACACCCCCCCCCCCCGCCCCAACCCACAGCGTGCATACCTTCCCCCGGGGCCTAACCCGTTAAGACACGTCCCCGTTCCACTTCAATCCGCCCGCGGGTGCGTAAGAGCCATAAAATATGCAATGCCACCGCCGCCGCGTCTGCCCCCGGCTCGCCTCCGCCGCCGTCCCTTGCAGTTCTCTGCCCCCCCTCCCCAACTCCTTCTCCCGAATCCCCTCCCCCCAACACCACGACCCTTAATGCCGTCATTCCCACGTGGGTGCCAAGGTGAAGATAATCATGCGTTACACGCACACGTCCACGCACACGCACGCTCGTACGCAAACACGGGCGCGCGCGCACACACACACAAACACACACGCGCCTGAACGAATCTCCCGCGAGCTCCTCACCCCCGCACTCCCCCAACACCTCCCCCGCCCCTCACTCCTCCCATTTTGGCTTCGGACGGAACCCCTGGGAGGATAAGGGGGAGCAAGAGGAGGGTGGAAATCCTCGTTCCACCCCTCCGCTCGCAGTGTTTCCATCCACCTCCATCTCCCCTCCTATTTTCCACCACTCAACCCTGTCGGAGGGGATAATAGTGCCAGGGTCCTATGCTTATAATGGAGCCTTTTTTCCCCCTTCTCACCCGTTCCCCCGCTTTTTCATGCCAGTAATGTTGGTTGCACTGGGAGGGACAATTTTAAAAGGTCGGGCTTGGCTAGCGGGAGGGGTTGAACCGCCTCGTCTCACCGCGCCCCTCAGCAGCAGCGCCCCGCGCCGATACCTTCTCCCCTTAAAGGAAGGAGGGAGGTTTACTGTTGCGGGTGAGAGCGTTGTCGCTATATACTCTCGGTGAGAGAATGACGCACCTGGGAACTGGCGTAACCATGGAAACCTATCCTTCCGTCCCTGTGCCCCTCGCTTATTCTTCCTTTGGACCTCAAAGAAAAAAAAATTATTCCCTTCTCTCTTCCTCTCCATCACCTTTCTCGCTTCCGGATAATGTAACGTGTTACCCTCGGACAGCACGTCCTCGGAGTACCGTTCGCGAATGCGCTGGTGCGCTCTTTCGGAGAAGGGTGAACCCAATAGTCGTTGACGGTGCGACCTTTGAGCGACGCTCTGTGCAACCGATCGGACAAATTGTGAGATTTCTTAGGAAAGAAGGGTCGAGACCGGAGGTCTAATGTCCGGGTGGTTTAGAGGCATGGTAAAAACCATGTCCGGCAAGTCCTCCAAGTATCGATGTGCATATTTAAATTAGGTGGTCTAAAAATAAATCGCTTCCCCGACAGGTGAACCACGTTCATCCCGCTGAAGTTTTTTATAATACGGTCGGCGGGATCCGAATTCAAATCACCGCGCTGCGGAGCCCAGTGGCGCGTGAAATCGCATGAAATAGGCAGTCCTCTTCCTCTCCCCTTGGTCATCCATCGGTTTCGCAGGTAATGAAATTAGGTAGCCATGAAATCACACCGGCCGACTGATTGTATCCTGATTTATGACTTGGCTTTGAACTCGGGACCCTGCAGTCAGCTTCAACCGAGTGCTTCGATGTATGGGTTGTCACGCCGACTTTGGAATGTGCATAATATTTTGGTTATAACATTAAGAGACCACTTGATAAATACTGCTGGGCTTGAGATTCATTTATTTATCTTGAGAAATATGACTATGATTCCTATATTTTTGAGTAAATCGGTAATTATAAAGCAATCATTTTAACTGAATAGGCAAAAGTTTCTAAGTAACGGACTTATTCGTGATGCTTGACAGAAAGTAATGGTGATAAAAACTGTGCAGCATGGAACCTGATAATGAAAAATGTTGGGGCAAGGTTTAGATGAGGTAATAACGAGATTGGCAGGGAACAGGATGATTTGGAGGGATGCTAAAAACAAATCCTTGGATTGATAACCTGTGATGATAATGATCAACTTACCGCAGCAGCTCGCGAGAGGCGTTCATTGAATAGGCAATTTCAAAATTTTTTTTAAATTCCCTGAGGTAATTGTGCTCGCTTTACGAGACCACTTTGAAACAAGGCAATAGTTAGAATAATATTCTCCTTAAACTTATCCAACCGGCCCAACCAGAGAAAATACCCGTTAACTACATTTTAGTGAAACTCGATTGTGAATGGAAATCGGTATCTGTAATTTGTAGGCACTTGAACAAGATTAATAAGCCCTATGGTCAATTTAATTGGTGAGAGTAGAGCTCACCCGGTACTAAACCCTGATACCACGTGTGAAATTCAAAATCAGGGTAGTGGAGGCCAATTCTTTCCCTGTGCCGCGTATTATTCAACGGAAATGTAGCACCTGAAAAAAAATCAAACGGCTTGGATGAAGGTGAGGGTGCCTAGAGGTTGGAATCGAACCCGTGCACTTCGTTCAGTTGCCCAACGCTCCGGCCAGTATCCAACTGGACTACCACGCCCCTTTGTGCGCATAAAATGCACATTAAACAATAATTTATATGATTTTATTTACTATTAGATTTGTATTAGATTTTCATTGGCAAAAGAAGACGATTTCGATTCTCATTTTGTATCCAATTCTTGGACTAAACTGCTTGTATCAGGCGCTGACCTGAAAGACCTGGAAGCTAATGCGCCTGCAATCATGGCGTTTGTATCTACATTGCTGCATGCGTACCGAAGTTATTTCGTCTTAATGGATGAAGAATAAAAATTCACCTAGATATATATATATATATATATATATATATATATATATATATATATATATATATATATATATATGTATAGTTGTGTCCATCCAAAAACCTACCTTAACCGGTAGATTACCTTATAAAAATAAATATATATGTATATATATGTATAAATATATAACTTATGTAAAAGTCTCAAGGGTGTGAATAATAATGTATATCATAAATATATATATTTATTTATGTGTATGTGTGTGTGTGGTAGGGAGTATTTCTAAAGATCATCAAACTAAGAGTTTAGAAATGATGTATGAAAACTGGGGAGTGAGCTTATACATATGTCGTCACTAAATACTTAGGACCAATGTTGTTTGATTAATAGGGCAAATCGTATATGTTAAATTAAAAATAAATATTAATTTCGATTTATTCTTTTCGACTATTGGTCACTAAGTTCAGTGGCTATAGCGCTGGTCTACTGACAGTAGGGCTCTGGTTTCATTCCCTGGGACTCCTCTGGGCACCCTCAGTTTTTGGGTAATAAATCTTTCTGGGAAACGAAAGGCAGTAAAGGGAAAGGAACTGTCCCCACTTACCCTGATGTGTGAATTTCAACAACCTCTGGGTTTGGTATTAGGTGAGCTCTGACCTCATTTATATAACTAACCTTCGAGCTGATAACTGTTGTTATCAGTACCTTGCAATGTGAGGGGCAGTCAAATGAAAACCTAACGGACGACCACACTAGACCAGTCCGCGCACCAACATGGTCATAACCCAACAACTACGTGCGCTTGTGAGTTGTCACTATGCAGTTCTACCACAGCGATGGCAGTATCGATGCGTTATAACACTGTTGTCACCTTTCGCGCGGACTGTGTGTTATGGTGGGTGTTCGATTTTCATTTGACCTTATAGCGTGAATAACATCGATCTAAGACTCCTCACTGATTACGGGTGCTGAAGTTCAAGTTATTCAGCTAAATATATTCTCAATTGATTGCCACCAAAAGACGAATACCAACTTTATCTTTGTCATACTTTTATAGTTATCGTGGAATGTACACATTGATAATATATATAATTAGAAGATTGTATAAAACATTTTAAGTCATTCAGTATTGGTATTTCAGGCTGCCCAGGATGGTAACATGCTTGACCTGCTAAGCCGCAGGTCTTCCCTTCCTTTAAATATTTGTACGTGTATACTGTTATTTTTCCGTTTAAGATTAGTTTCGGATCGACACGGACTACGAGTATACTATATTCGTACAATGATACTACGATGTGTTTCTCTGCCTCTACTAACAAAACAAAACCTGAGATCCGGCACTACGATACACCCTACTTCAATTTCGCATATTTCCTTTTCCTGTTTTAATTTTCCTCCTAGAAACAGCTTCCGTCCCTTTCGTTGATCAGAGTCTATTTTCTCTAATGCCCACCAATAACGAAACGTTTTGAAAATTGGTAGCTTATCGCTGGGGGGGGGGGGGGAATCTGACCTTTCTCTTTGGCTGTATTACTCTCGTGTCAAGCGCACTTTCAAAATCCTGGCCCATTTATATTTTCATTCCCTTCACTCCATGGCCGGTTGACAGTTTCGCTTATCAATTATTTCACGCTTCTGGCAGGCGCGAAGGGAACGCCATTACTGAGCTGCGGTCAAAACTGAAATCGGATTTGTAACGCTCAATGCGTAACTTTTACTAATTACTGAGATTTTGGCGAGGTTAATCTCTCATTGTGATTTGAATGCCTAATACTAGCCTCGCATTATAGCTTAAAGCTAAATGTTTCATCTTCTCGTGTATGAGGTTCCATTATGGGGTAATGGGTAATAAATATATAGTTTTGTATAGTTATAAAACAAAAAAAATAATTCGAGAGTTTTTTTCATTTTTGCAAGAAATTCATTTACTTTGGAAAGAGTTAATTTTTTAATTTAGTTGGTATTAAAACTATTTCAAATAGTTATATACCAAATAAGTTACGTCAGATAAAGTAGTGTTATATCTTCGTTTTTCTTTTAATATACAACTCCATTTTCTCCTATTTCATCGAATCTGCTGCCATAATATGTCTTATTCATTATTTTTCCATAAAAATCGGCAAAAATAATTTTATAGTTTGGAGTTATTTCGAACCGTTTATAATATTCCTGTGTAGTCACATAATAGAAATGGCTGACTGATTTTATCAATCCTGTAGTGAAACAGATGTATCATATAAATACGTCTTTAGATATTCCATAACTGCTCGTATCCCCATAAATATTGTCTCGGCATTTATAAAATAAATTGTTGCAGAAAGTACTATTTTCAAGTAAAATTTTTAAATCCCGAAATGATTAAATTATTTTATGTCCATAGCAAGGAGAAAAAAATATTATTTATCCGGAAATTATGATAAATACTCGTTAATTAATAATTGACATTAAAACCAACAAGGGGCCCATTGATAAGCGAAGATATAATAAAAATAATTTTTACCGTTGGATATACTCCTGAGGATTAGTTAGTATTACGTATAAACATGGCGATATACGCCTAATATTGTGTCTGTTGTGCATTGCCTCAGACTAGGATGTGATGAGCTAATTTTTAGGTGTTCGTTAGAAAAGAGGTTTCTTTAAATTTACGTCCGTTTTAATTTCCCAAAAAAGTCTCCAAAGCTTCTTATGTTACGCAGTACTTGCGTTATGTTCCAGTCAAACATATTCCTTCATTTGGATCATCAATTTCTCAACTTGTACCTTACGTAGTCGTAATTCGAAATTACCAAATATTTTTGTCTCTAGATGCCTCTGGAACAGCCAGTCCCTTTTGAGCAGGAGCCAATGTTGGGTGCTGCGCCCTTCGCATACGGGCGCCACGATAGAGCACTCACAAGAGGAAATTATAAAAAGAAGTCTACAGACGCCATTGTGTTCGGACGCCGTGAGGCGGTTGTCTTCCGCTTGGAAACCTCAGGGCGTCCCGCTAGCGACCGCAATCCCGTGATGAATACTCCCGGGAGACGGGAATTCTCTCCATTCCCTCCTTCCGTCTCTCTCAGTCAAGCTTGCCCACACACACACACCCACACGAACACAACAAGAAGGCATCTGAAGGGGGGACTCCCTACTCCTCCAGCTGTAAGACCGACCGGATCATAGAAATATCCCCGTCGCCATAAGAAGACGTCTCGAGGTGGAGGAAAACAATGAAGTCTTAAGTAGATGGTGGGTTAAGTTTTGGTCCGTGAGAAACGAATCGGAGCATGTTGCAAGAGAGTGGCGTCTCACGAGTGCTGTAAGTGCTTTCCATTTATCCCTTACTTGGCGCTTCGTGGAAATTTTTTATTGGAGAAATTGATGAAGAATGCAGCAAACATGCACCCCTGCAACAACACACTCCAACATAGTTACTGCTCCTGTTTTCAGAGGAATGATATCTTCATGAGCTTGCGAAATGATTTCCCAAAGTAATAGGGACATTTATATATCCCACGATTTGGAATCGGTCGCTATCTCGTCAAATATAATTTCATGGGATTAATGTTTCCCAATAAGAACGTAGTTATTATTATTATTTCCTGCTGTGAGTACAGTATTTTATGCTTTTAAATTTTATTTTTATAGGCCGTTTGCGAATGGTTTTAACCACGGTTCTGATCTGAAAGAGATCTCACAAGATGAAACAGGATCATCCAAGTTAGGAACCCCATTTTAATAATATGGACGCTTTTCAAAATAGATTCTTGTGCTTCAATTATGATGCTGCCATTGGACTGGATTTATGATTTCTCATTAATTTACAATGCGAGGAAAGTATATACCTCGGTTAAAACACGGGATTAACGAAGATAAAAGTAATGAAAAGTCTTGTGATACAAAATATCCTGGTACTACTTAAGTTCGTATTAAATGCTGGGGCTCTTCTATCTGATATAATTTTATGCATGTTTTTCATCAGAACTTGCTGCTTCAAAAATTTGATCTGGCCTCTTTTAATATTCACATTCTTCTAATGATACAACTTGCAAAAGCGCTATCAATTGCCCCAAATTATTGTCATTGAATTAATTATAATTTGTAATTTAGAAGTACTGCCCACTAAAAACCATTTTTAATTAATTAAGAGGGCATAACCTTATTAAATGCAACTCACTTTACCACCTGATTAGTTAAACCTACGCGCTGTTGAGAGCCCTCTGGTACCGACATATGTATACGTATGGACGAACTTAGGTTAAATAAATGTATGTGGCAAGTAATTAATTTGTGCGATCACGCAGTTTTTCATTGGACGTTTACCTCTCTGCAACAAATTAACACAGGTTTAAATTTGTGGCAACGTTCGATTAAGTTCATTAAACTAATGCGTCATACGAGTATAGACTTAACATTTACTCTCGATCATGTTTGTTAGAGTTAAAAGTAATTTTTAGCATGCTCTGAAAATGAAAATAAACTCTTTCCGACCGTTTCGGTGTTGAACATTGAGGAATAATAGTAAGCAGTAGTTTAGTTGATGTTATTTACTTCGTTCCTGATTCAACCTTTGAAAAATTATTTTAGCTCACATGAAAAGTTGTTTTACCTACTGGATTGAACATAGAATCGATTTATCACCACGTCTAATATCACCTAGCATGCGATTCTGCGGAACAACGTAGATGTAAACAGGGTGAATTTATGTGTTGCTTCAATGGTTAGTCTGGAAGTAATGTACCATACATGATACCGATACCGGACATTTTATCATGTGCAATTATAATGATGGTATATGATGCGTGGAAGCGCTGGTTTTACTAATTAAAGCGGTGGCATTTGAATGGTTTACTTCGAAATGGGAATTTCAAAGATACCTATACTGATGCCAATTAGCAGATAGTGACGCCAAAATGGTGTCTGAGAACCACGGCGATCATTCTTCTGCAAGGAATGGGCTGGGGGGGGGGGGTGACCGAGACGAGCATTATTGTTTTTTTAGGGAGCACCTTGACTATAACTGTACCACCGCTCGCAGGTAAGGGCGATGGACAGAGTGCGGCGATGAATTAGGAGGGGACGAATTGAGGGGGGCAAAGGATGGTCTCAGGCAGCCGGACTTTATTCCCATTCCGGAAAAAAAAGGTGATAAATATTATACGAGACCAACTCTCGCGATTGTCACGTCGCGCTATTTCCCTCTCCTTTCCCCTCCTCACCCCCCGAATCATCCTCCTCCTCCTCCCCCGGACCCCCTTCCCCCTCTCCTTCTTCCCATATATCTCAGCCCTCTTTCCCTCGCTTTACCACCATTGCCAATTTACAATCTCTTTTTTCGCGGTAATTGCCCGAGATAACAACAGGCGAAAACGCGAGGGGCGAGGCGGAGCGCGGTCGTGTGTGTGTGTGCATGCGAGCGTGCGTGGGGAGATTCATTAATAACATCCCAGTCATTTCTGAGTAGCCGAAGCACGCGTGATTAATGGAAGTATGCTTTTGGTGTATTGCGAAATCCATATGCTCTCTCCTCATCCTCCTCTTGCTCCCCTCCTCATTCTCACACCACTACTGGAGTGTGTAAGTGCCTTCCTCCCTCCCTATCACCCCTCTTCCCTCATACCCTGCCTCACTCTCGACCCGCCAACACAAAACCCCTCCTCCCCTTTCACCCGTATGCGCCATCCCTCCCAGCGTGATATTATCCTAGCCACGTGCGAAAACAGCCGGAGGAAGATGATCATCATGAGGTGGCTCCTTCACGAAACGCCGGGACTAATAACCTCGCGTATGTGTG
This sequence comes from Hetaerina americana, assembly GCF_022747635.1. Classification (NCBI taxonomy): domain Eukaryota; kingdom Metazoa; phylum Arthropoda; class Insecta; order Odonata; family Calopterygidae; genus Hetaerina; species Hetaerina americana. The sequence goes on from NW_027287538.1 coordinate 26,106,010, forward strand.
ATTGGTTTTATACTTTGGACGCTGTTGTTGCCGTGAGCCTTGCTCTAAGATACCAGAATATGTGTTAGTCTCCGTTCGACGAAGCGAGCTGACCACTCCAGGTCCTTAAGGCCATATCTGCTAATCTATTTTGCCCTGTCTTTATCAAGCGTTGTTTCATAGTCCTTATTCCTAAGAAGTAAATATCCATATGTATGAACGTGGTACTCTCTACAAGTAAGCCACCGACAGGACATACGGTAGGGTGTGATGTCACTCCTGTACGCAGCATAAATGTTAAATGTTGCTCATACAGTATTTACCATCAGAAATGTTGACTAATTCAAATGATGGAAATAAGTTTTAAAACAGTTTATATTCACTACGATGCATAACTTGTTGCATCACCGCAGATTGGAAACGATGCTCTAGTAACGAAAACAACAAAATACGGGTTGGTTATAATAGTATTATTAAAGTTATCAAATATAATATCATTATCGATGGACAATAAACCATAAAGATTCCGGCTTCACCACTTCATGGAAATTCTGTATATAGTATATACCTGATGATGTCGTATCACGATAAAATGCCACGTACGAAATCCAAATACATGTATGATGTCTTAAATTAAAATGAGGGTGCAATGTATCATCCTCGAAATCCAATATTTGAAGAAATATATAAATTTTTTCAGAGAAAATTTTTGAAAACACGAACTGACGATATTTCGACCAATAATGAATCAAGATAAGGTATCCTAAGTGAAAATCTCATCTGGGCAAATCCCCGCTGTAATTTCTATTTAGTGGTTAGCGGATTTTAATTCGTTTTCTCGTGATATGAGCTTTATCACAACTTGCAGAAATTCTGGATATCGTGGCTCAGGGTCTAATGTTAACAAAAAATCCTCATGGAATGTTTTTAATTCCGTGCGGTTCATTGAAAATTGGGAGGAGGTAAATAAAGTAAACTAGCTCAAAAACGTGAAAATGTTCTCTGGAATATTAATATGCCATATCATATGCTAATTCTAATTCTACCATTTTTGAAATATCAGGTAGCATTGAGTAATCAATTTACGGGATCCGATAGTGGAGAACCATGAAGTGTTTCAAAATGAATTCTCAAAGGGATGGGGGTGTAGTATAATTATCCGATTTGTTAACTATACACCATTCCGTATCCAATTCTCTCTCTCTTTGAATAAACCGAAGGACAGAAGGAAAGGAAGGAAAAGCAGTTCCTTCTGTCAGCAGAAGAAACTACTTGGGTCACCGAAAATTTCGGAACACTTGTGTCCCTTTCTTGTGTCTATCTACAAGATATTAGCGTTGGCTAGCGCCATCTCACCCTATCATTCGATTTATTACACACGGCCGCGAGACTATCGTAATATATATACACATATATATATAAATAAATATATATATATATATATATATATATATTATATATATATTTTATATATATATATATTTTATATATATATATGTATACACACATATATTTCCATATATATAGATATATGTATGATATTAATATGATATATGCATATAGAACTATAATGTGCACACACACACACATATATATATATATATATATATATAAATTTATTTATTTATTCATGTATATATATGTACATAAAAAAATTGCCAGGATGTATATTTACCATCCTACATATTTATCATGGCAATTTTTTTTCCATTCTTAATGCATTTCTTGTTTTACCATTTATTGAATAATTTTTATTACGATAGATTAGTAATTGATTTTAGTAAATGATAACAATGTGTTCAATCATTTTTTTTCCTAATGAAAATATTCAATCAAGTCTTTAGTTAAATACTTGTATATGTTTTATGAAATACTTCACATCCCGAGCAGAAAAGGAGTTTTAGGTTTTAATTTCGGGTGATGTTTCACATTTTTAATTGCGGAATGCAGCTGATCCCGGAAAATGTTAACTCGTGCTCAGGTGAAATGTCAACCAACGGCAATGACTCTTTATATTTTGGACGTTCCACCCAGGAAGATAAAGTTACAATGTACTGGTACCTGCATAATGAGTGCATTTTGTAATCAATAATACGAATACACAAGGTATGCGCGATTGATAAGGAAATGGAGTCCTACAAATTCTTTGTTCCTAAAGGGTGAGTCAGGAATGTTATGGAAGTCTATGGATGCCTCTTTTACGTCGCGTATTTTTTACTGCGATCGCACTAAAATAGTATTTAATTTCAGCTGAGATATTCCTTGCAAGAATTTGGGTCGAAATCACATTGCTTTTCATTAAATAATTCGCTGAATGACCGCGATGGCGGCTTTGAAAGGTTACATTGTAGGTTAATACAGATACTGCTGATGAATTTGAAGTGCATATGACAATATTAGAGCTTCTTTTCATGATTTGTCTTTAAAATTACGTTTAGGGCAATCTATCTGCCCTTTTACATTTCTGATTTGGCAGGCTGCTGAATGTAACAGCTTAGAAAATTCGATTAGATTGTAGCGTCACCACTGTAGGATCTATTTAATACTTCCTCTGAATCCAAATGGGGTAATGAATCAGATTATCATAGACTTTAAAGAGTAAATTTGCAGATGTTTTAAATTTAAATCGATTTAATTCTTCAGTAAGAACCTCATTACCTTAACAAAAATGGAATTGAATTTAAAACAGGTTTTCTGTATCGATTGCATTCAGTTCAAGTCGCATCCTAAATGCTTGCCCTAAAATTTCTTTCGCGATTTATATCTTGAGAAAATTATTTGACGCATGATTAACTAAAGAGAAATTAAATATTTAATTATTTGACTTGAATAGAATTTATTGCACTTTTTGCGGCTATCCATGAGTTGTAAAATTGTTGAAATGAATGCTCATGACGAGACTGAGGACTACAAAGAGAAAACGGATGGAATAGAGAAGAATCCTGGATAAAAAAAGCGTTTCACCCGACATGACCGGTTTGTTTTAGGTTGTCATTTAACTTCTCAAACATTGATAGTAATCGTCACGTATTCCAAATTTGTTGATAATATGCATCTTTCTTTTTTATGCCATTAATTAAAACTTGAGAATTTGCATTTTTCTTTGTTGTACCGTTAATGAAAACTTAAATCTCACTGGCACAGATTAATATTCTCCTTGTATGAATGAAATATGGCATCATTCGCTGATCAGAATATGCAGTTAGCCTATGCCTCGAACCTTTTGAGTGAAACAGCAATTAAAAAAGTGCATTATTTCAAGCAGAATCAACCGTTGTTTGAATTTTTAATGAATTCACCATGTTCAGTATTCCTATTTCATATATTGTCAGATATTTTATTTCGTGATGGTACGAGAGAAGACTGAACGCTTTCGGTCAAGCATCATTAATTGTGAAAGCTGCTTCTTGTGTTAGTTTATTTCTGTGATTAATTAAAGACGTTGATTCGGGTAGTACCTCTAGCCTTCTCATCCATTTTTACTTCACATGCTTCAGTGGTGGTAATTTTTCTTTTGCATTTTCCTCTTTCATATTGTTCTTTTGACTCTCGTATTACTAACTTTCTGTTTATCCATTTCATTTGCATATTGTAATATTGTGTAATTAATTTCTCTTCGAAGTTGATGGGAACAGATCCACTTCTCTTCCTCTAATTTGCATATATACATCGCGAAATATATACAGGTACATCTTCGTTATATACAGCATTATGCTGTTCATTACAAAGTCTTAGGGAGAAACTTCTGGAATTTACATTGCCATTTAGAAATAAAAACCAACTTAACAAAATGCCAAACTCTCTTTTATCAAACTCGATTGCAGTTTCTTAGTGTCATTGTGAAGGATGAAAATATTTTCGCTCGTGACACTGACGCTTTTATAGCGCAATGACTCATCCGGAATCAATACAAAAGGGTTTTGAATATGAAAATGGTTTTTATTTTATTTTATGCCCTTCAATTTTAAAACGTAATTTCATACCTATGCATGTATACGTACTTGAACTAAGAAGAGTGTATTTGCCAAAGTAATAATAAATATCAGCTTATAATAAATTTGGTGTAACTTACGTCATGATAATATTCAATGAGTCCAAAGAAGATTGTAGCCTATGGAAACGTTGTGTGGAATAATATTAGGAATACGAGTTTAGGTCAATAAATAAGTCGCAAATGTCATATTACCAAATTTAGGAGTTATTACGAACATTTCACTGGAAACACTTGGAGCACTCACCGTGCAGTACCGACTTCCGGTAATTTTCTCTGTTTGGGCCTCTAAAAATTTATTTGGGTGGCCGGCGTTTGGAAAATGATGATGCTGTAGTTAGGTAGGTTACTCGCTGGCTACAACAGCAAACAAAGGACTTCTTAGCTGCCGGCAATCAATGAAAAGGAGGTGGAAAAGTATTTGAACGTTTAGGGTAAATGCATCATTTGTATTTAAATTATCAAGAATAGTTTCGGGAAAATAGGCTTATTTCAGATATTGCTTAAATGTCTCGCAATTCTTCAAAGTACATGCATTGAACGTCGATACATTTATGCTAGTGGCTTTTCCACGACTCGAAGGTTCCCTGGTAGGCAGATTCCGTAAAACCCTTAAGGGTACGTTTTTTACGGCACTTATGGTCCTATGGTGGTGTCCTTTGAGGGAGGATTTCACTTTTGGGAATAGGAAATAGTCTGCTGGTGCCAATTCGAGGCTGTAAGGAGGTTGGGGAATCGTCGCGATGTCATTGCAGGTCTTCAAAAGTAGACATTCGACTCTGCTCTTGGCCGTCTGTCGAGACCGTCGAGATGAGTTCAGCGTATATCTTTCGCAACGCCAAATTTTCAGTGATAATGGTTTACACTGTCATTTTATCAATGCTAATACGATCTGCGATTATGCGCACACTTAACCGATGGTCTGAATTCAGCACTTCACGCACACTTCAGTAAGAAATTGTTACCGATACTTTTTATGCAAACCTTGCATGTAGAAAATGAAATAAATTTTAGAAAGTTACTTTGATTATTATTTCCTCTATCCAGTTTTGCGAGTTATTAATTGACCTGCCCTCGTAGAATTATTTAATTTAACACACTGCGACGTAAATCAATTTAATTGGGAATCCTGTCGTTGAATGTGGGTGAAGATACGAAAAATCTTTGAAAATCCATCATATTTGTGAAAGAAATATTTCTCTGAAAGCAGTTAAAGATAGGAAAGTACGTGGAAAGAACGAGGTTGGAATGCATTATGTACATATTGAAAAAAACGGAGACATTCTAAAACATGCCAAAGAATCATTATCTGATCGGTAATTTATACTTAGAATAATATGGTATTTGCTGTTTTTAGTGCGCAGCACATAAAATAGAAATTGGAGACAAAAAGGAATTTCACAGTTAGGCAAGTACGGCGGTAGTACTAAGACGTCCTTGAAAAATGTTCATTCGATTTTTCTGCATAATATTTTTGCGGCCAGCACAGGAGCCATTAATGAACAGTGCAAAATGATGTTCGTAGTTTTAACTTTTGCAAATACAAAACAGTTTGTCTTCCTCAAGCTATCATGACGGCGATGCGCAGCAGAAACCGTACTCCTTGTAACGCGCGGCTGCGGGCAGTGATCACGCAGGCCGTTGTGGGGGCATTACCCGGAGGGTCTGACGGGGAAGGGGAGGAGTGTGACAAGTGACTGATGTGACGGAAATAAAAGTCCGTGGGGAAGATGGTCGGGGTAGGGGGAGAGTGCAAGTAAAAGTAAGGGGTCGTTTCGCTTTGTGATGCCCTAGAATTAAATTCGTTCGTGTGGGGGAAGAGGATATGAAATGGGGTGCGGAATGCTTGTGCGGGAGTACAGATGGGAAAGGAGTGGGGGGCATCGCTTTCTATGACTGGTGAGGATCATTTGTCATTCAGTTGTCGGCAAATGTCATTTGTCGATGCGTATTAGGTCAGAGTACGCCAAGAACGGAACGGTTTGTGTTATTGCCCCTTGATATTTTAATCAGCCACACGTAAGATTGCAATTTTCAATTGCCACTATGATGCGAGCGATTTCGCTAGGTTTACTACTTTTAATTTCGTAGGGGAAAATTATAATCGATAGGAATGAACAGGTGCATTGAATTTTACTTTTGTAATTGGCATTAAGTATACGCATCCAAAGAGCTTTTTTCACCATTATATGATGTGAATATTAGAACTGAATGATAATCAATTTCTAAATTTATTATTCCTATATATAGCCACTGCTGTGAAAGAATTGCATTTGTTTATATTACCTTGTGCAAAGTTAGGCATTCCTATGAAACCTTATTTCCACCATCACTTCTCCATAACTTTAGGTACCGAGGTGAATTTTTCCTTTTACTCTAGCTAAAATAGTTGCCACTCCTCAACGGGCGATATTCTATGAGAAGATGACTGACTAGCTTTTGTTTCACGAATTTGCGCGTCGAAAAGTCATTCACCAGCTAACAACATCTCATTTCCACTTCATTGCCTCTTTCCTATTGAACTAGTCATTATCCAACACCATTAAACTGAACAGGTGCGTGCGTGAACTTTGCATGAGCCATGGTAAAAGACGCCCAGTTTGCAATTTCTGTTTTATTTATTTATAGTTTTGAATCCCTTTTTTCCCGAGCGTAGACATACCCATAGAAATATATTTTAGACATAGAAATATATTTTAACAAAATTTTACTCATTACCTAATATATGAGCAATTTTTAAAAGAATAAATCTTTTAAAATAAGCATATTTCTCACAGGTTTAGGCTCACATTTTTAAATTTTAGAGTTTACTTTGCATAGACATATTGACTCTATGAATAATTAGATCCCCTATGTACAATTAGATTGTCGTATATATCCCAGATATACCCACTGCAGCGTCTCACTGGTAATAATGCATTACTATAATGATTTACTCTAGCAATGACTTTGGTGAATCAGTAACTTGAATAAATCTCAACGTTCATTACTCCTCCACTTGTTGAAAGTGGTGATGAACAATGGATTCATGGATGAATTTAACAAATGTCAGAATTATTGAAAGTCTTTGTTTCCTTGTTTGCCGAACCATACTATTTTATCGTTAGAAATATTGTCACATCTGAGTTTCAGTAGAGTTTAATATTCATTATTTAGAAGGCTAGTTCGTTTGAGGAGATTTGCCTTGTTGCACAGTAAGTGCGAACTGGCCTCCACAGACTTAAACCTAGTCGTAGGGGGGAAATATGGCAGGAGAATCGTGATTTATTCATGGCGAACGACTCGCTCATCGACGGCCCAATCGTGAACCACCCGTTCGTTCCTTACCGGCTTTGCCTCGCTCTCCGAAGTTCTCTTGAATCTCCCTTTTCTTCCTACCTCCACTCCACCCCCGAGTCCCTCCGCTTCGCTTCCCTGTTATCCTCTCCCGTCCCCCGCCGCACCCCCATCCACCCCCGGAGCCACTCCTTCGTCACACTACCTTTTGATACATCCTCTTCTCCCTCTCCATTCCCGTCTTTTGTCATACAAATCTCCCTGCCGAGTCCGTACCACCTTCTCTGCTCCCTCGCCTCGCTTTCTATGAAGCCTTCCTCTCTGTCCCGCACCCTCCCTCTTTCCCTCCCCCTCCGGACGAGGTCACAATAAGTGGAGGGCAGGAGTGAAAAAAAAGGGGATGGGACGTGGGGGTGGGGGGGAGTGTTGGGAAAGAGCAGGGGTGGGTGGGGGAGGGAAAGAATTCCTCTTTTCAAAAGCTTTGTGTCCGACTGTCCGTGGAATGTATCCTTCCTTCCTTTATCCCTTCCGGACGTTATACGCGCTGCGAGCGTAGAAATTCATTTTTCCCCCCTCTCCCCATTTCCACTCCACCCCTTCCCCTCCCGCCACTCCCCTTTCCGCACGGTCCACGGGTGCGTTAGGCCTCTTCCAGCGAAACCCATTCCACCGAGAAAATTCACAAGACTCGCCTCCTATTTATTTATTTTCCCACAACTTTTTTATACTCGCGTATGAAATAAGCATGTGACGTTCTTTGGGATGATCCTGAATGGGGATTTGGCGTTTATTTTATCCCCCCACCCCTTCCCCGTGCGGTATAGAATTTTGTTCTTAACACACATTCGGTGATAGATGTAAGAGATTGTGGAGATGTTCTTCCCAGAAAATCCAGCGCCCCCATGTCTTCCTACCAGTGATATATTGATAGCAGGTTGTCCAATGCACCGAGCTGTGGATTGTAGCCGAAGTGTAAATTTCTCTCTTTCTCTGATAAGAATCCTACGTCATATAGTGGAATAAATGCTGGTTAGAGAGTCACGATGTGGAATGTATGTGTGCGCACAGGAGTTAACTGGTCTAAAAATGCATGGAATAGTTTAATGCATTAACAGCATGCCTAATGCTCTTGCAAGTACAGGCATATACCGCTATCTTCTTGCTTGGAATCTACATAATACCCCCGCAAGCCGCCGCAATGGGATGATGCTCGTATTTATTAGGCAAGTCGAAATGTGCGGCACTTTCACTGTTAGTGTTACAGAGGTAAGTTAAACGATATATTGATATTCATTTGGGTCCAAATCATAGTTCTGCCCTGTAGCTGTGATAGAGGAGTATGGCAGGAGGGTATAGGACACCAACTATCATGTACTTTTGGGGGAAGATGACGTCGCCAATAGCAATTTTTTAAAGCAAGATTTTAGCAAGTAATTCTTTCTCACGTCTGACACCCGCAACCACCACACCTTCCCGAGCCTCTAATTCTGTGGCCGTGGGTGTTGTCTCACTCCAAATCCATCAGGTTTTAACCAGTTTGTAAATTCACATATGATAAATTTAAGTTCGAGTTAATTGTGAAAATTGTACTTGATTTCATTCTCCTGGTATAATTTCCTATAACACAGCTGTTGATTTATGAAATTAAAAGTTAACGGTAGCCCGTTTGGTAACATTATTTTCATAGTGCGTGTTCTTTATAACAATGGCTGACGGAGACAGTGGTAAAACCTGAATTGTAGGTTTTAGCTGATAAAGGTCTATTTCGGTTAAAAATGTTCCATCATCCTAATATGCCTTCCATTTCATGACTTTTATTACGGCGCAAAACATTTTCATTTCACCATTCTGTTGTTCGGTGACATGTAAAATATTGACTTAGCTGCGATTATTTCTGTTGAGTGCTGAGTGGCAGAATATTAATCACCTTCTTGTATCTGATGGTTTAGATATCCACGTTAATTTATTTTAGCTCGTATCTACAAAGAGGTCATGAGAAATTTGGAGTATCACTATCAGAGTGACAGGCATTAGATGTCCGTTGTATATTATTATTCCGTTAATGTATTCAATTAAAATCGCTGAAAAGTCGTCGTTTTCGTGCGGAATTTAAAATTCCTCTGTATCATGCCGGCGACTATTACAAAAGTCACATTAATTGCGGCATGTTAACGTCAAATGATTTGAAGCGATTTAAATTACGCAATTTTATGAAGCAAATTTTTTTTTACGCGGTCACTCGATGAGAAGAGGTATATCCCTCCTTTCCCCCCACCCCCCATTCCCCATCTTTCCCCCCCCCCATTACTTGATACGCAAAACGCTCCGTTTTGTTGTTTCTCGTCTTTTTTCCTTAATTTTTGGCGAGGAAATTAATTGAATCTCATCGGGACGTTTTAATATGAGTAAACGTGTGAGGGAACGCGGGGGATATGGGGGGGATGGGAGGTCACAATTTCACGACGTGATGAGTTTGTAGTCAAAATGCCAAAAAAATTCACTCTCCTCGTCGTCCTCAACCTTTTTTTTTCCTTCTTCCTCCACCTCCTCCTCCCCCACCCCATCCCACAAGACTGCACAAAACCACACTCCCCCCACCCCCTCGCGATGGATTCCTTCTCCCATCCAATCAAATGCGTGTCGTCCTCCGCACGAACCGTGAGTTGCAATCACCCCCTCCCACGATTCCACCGTTTCCTTTGATGTCGCCGGCGTCTTAAAGAGTCCCGTAGAAGGCCATAAACGCCTCCTCCTCTCTCCCCTCTCTCTCTCTCTCTTCCGTCCCGGTACGAGAGAGACCGTATCACTTGCCCCGCGCCTCACAAGAGGGACAGGGAGTATTCCATCCCCCTTCGCCCCTTTCAAGGGCCCTCCAGACTCGAGAGCATTATCGCCCCACTCCACCACTCCAGCTCTCTAGCCTCCACCCTCCCTCATTCTCCCCCTCCCCTCCGCCCCTCAGACAACTCGACTTCCCATGATTCTCTGCGCCTGTCCATCTTATTCCGCCCATCTTCCCCGGATCACGGGAGCATGTGACGGCCGACGGAATATCCGCTCGAAGGAGAAGGGCGGGGGAGACGGGTGTGGGAGGGTCGAAGAGGACCCCCAGGGGGTGGGTGATGGGGGGGTTGAAGCGGGTGGTGGGGGCTTGGTTGTCGGAGATCCAGGCCGTTCGTTCGGTCGTCTTGTGGGGTGGCAGTCTCCTTTCTCGGCTCCACGGCCATTATGCTAAGTAGATCTCCCTCGCCGTTGTACATCTTTTACAAGCGGCGGGGGGAGAGAGCCCCCGCTAGCCGGAGAAAATCTCTCTTCCATTGGATAGAGTTCTACGGTTCTATGGCGAGAGTGTTATCCGCCCTTCCCTCCCCCCAGACCGCAAAGTGTTTGATTGGATGTCCCGCTGAAGGGTGTCGCGCGGGTCACTGCTTCTAATGCTTCCGGAAGGCAGGGACGATGAATATTTGCTGTGTGAATTTGGAGTGAGTTTGGATCCGAGTGTGGCTTCATTGTTGCAACGATGAATATGGCCGAAGGGATCAGAGTAGAATTTGGATCTGGATTTAATTCCATTACAGGATCCTCATTGGTAGGGCTAGCAGCGCTAAGATAGCTTAATGGTCAGGTTTACAGATTAGGGAGTGGCATACCTAAATGGTAGATTGAACTAACTTCCATCGATGGTGATCATGAAGATGAGTGCACATGGTTTTATTAGAATTGTGCAATATTCGATGGATTGATGATAGAAGTGCATACGTTTTGTGGTATATAGTTTATTATTGTCGATTGCGTATCTCTTTAGATTAACATATGAGTGATTCCAGAGTTAAATTTGTCAGAATTGTACGTCGTAGTTGAACCTTTGTGTTCACACATTGCTCCATGCAGAAACATTAATTTCCTCTTATTTGTTTTACTCATGTTCATGCCAGCGCGGATGAAGTAGATTGTAGCTATGATACAATCCTCCTATATTTTAGGTATCCTAGAAGCATTCTTTCGGTAGTGTCATTTTTGCGTGTTTTATAATTGGTTTAATTATATAAATTATATCATTGCATTGAATAGTGTTCCATAAGGCTTCTAACCTTTTTCGTGTAATATGCTTTGTATGGATTATAACTCCTATTATTTCGGTTAATAATTGCCAGAAAATTAAACTAAAACCATTTATATTTTAATTTTTAAATGAAATTTACATTTCAGTTATTTATTTTCCAAGACCACCGATACAAATATAATAGATTATATGAAGAATGGAGTATTGCCATAATCAAGTTTTATAAACTTTCATTCAATTTAAGGAAATCAACTATCGTAGTATAAATAACATTTATCTATATGAACCTTAAATTTTATTTCTTATACCTAAATTATGTTCATTTATCATTAATCTGCATAACCTGATCAACCCTCATGGTGAATATACAATTTTTAATCCTTTGGATTTGTCAGAGAATTTTTGCGGATTTTTTCTTCTTACAAGTGAAGGAAGAAAATGCTTTCTGGCGTGATGTGATGAAAGTTATACATCACCCGTCTAAACCTAAGTTGTCTCAATAAAAATTCACCTTGCAGTTCACAAAGTTATTATTATTTCCATTAAACGAATGTTAATAGAATCAAACGGCCCTTTTTTATCCCAGATAAATATTTTAAGTAATCCTTCAAATCATTTGAGTGAATGTTTTCGCTCAGACTTCAACGAGAAACTTTTTGAACTTCCTATTATGGTCACAGCGACAGTGTCCAACATTGGCAGAAGAAGTATCAGGTGCGCGCGCACGAAGCAATTTTAATGCATATCGCGCCCTTTAATGCCTAGCGCGATAATCTCCAAGATCCGCAACTGTTTTGCATCGAGATGAGACTGTCTTCCATTTAATATACGCAAAGGTGCCAGTGCTCATGTAAGTGGAAGTAATGAGGTGACTCAGCACCGAGGAAAAGCTGCCATGTACTTCATTACCGTTCATAAACCTCTAAGCAGCTTTAACCGCCGTTCATTTTTCGAAGGTTTGAGCAAAGCAAAAGGCAGACTGTTTCACAACACGACATTGAAAATTCCTCGTAGGGATGGCCGGAGTGGGGGGGGGTGAAATTTACTGTTAGCCAGGTTGCGTAAATGATCACATCAATCACTGGCGCCTCATGTGAGGGTCAGTTAAGTTCTCTAAAGAGTTTGTATTTTCATTATTACACTTTGAAGATACCTGTATTTCCTAGAGATGTTAGAATCTTTCCCGGGGCAGGCAAATTGGCACAAGTGTAATGCATTAGTGAATTGGTGAAATTTTAGCAAACCTTTAGAACCCGCCAAAAATCATTTTGGAATTGTATTGAAATATTTTGTCACATTTCGCCGGTCATTGTCACCGGGACTAATAGGAAATCATGTATTAATAGGAAATCATGGCTAATAAAAAATCATGTATCTGCATAGAAGAGTATCATCTAATTAGTAAGCGTAGGCATTCTACTGAAATATCATAATTTGTCCAACTTTCTCCATTCCCTTCGAACTTTTCCGTCATTAGAATATTCAGTTCATCAAACCAGTCAGTTCGGTGTCAAGTGATATAATGTTTAAGCCACGCTATGCGCATCCATCTGGCCCTTACCTTTCTTAGCTTCACTTCAACAACTTCCTCCGCTTCCATTTTCCCTTTATTCCCGGCCTCGGTATTGCCGGAGAGACCTCTCTCCCGCGGATAAGAAGCCAAAAGAGGCGGAGATGAGGAGAGACCGTGTGGGGGAGGGGGGAGAGTAAGAGAGAGAAACACGGGACTCGCCTAATTTAATTTTCAGTGGTTTAGTTCTCCCGGAAGCTCATAAAAATGACTCCCATTACGCCCACGGGGGGGTCGGAGTGGGAGGGGAGGGTTAAGCAGAGCAGGGAATGTCGGGAAGTCGCGGAAGGCTGGGCGGGCGGCTTCTGCGGAGGGCCCCGCGTATCTCCGGGGCGCCTGGGGAGAGTTGGGGCGGAGTGGAGTGGGGGGGTGGATGGCTTCTCTGGGCGTCACTCTTGCTAATTATTCCGCCAGAAACCTCTGCGGAAGCAGGGAGATGAGAATGAAGAGGAGGCCGGGGGGGGAGGAGGGAATGGGGAGAGGGAGGGGTAGCTTCTGGGACTGCGAAAAGTGAGGGCAGGGAGGGGCGCGAAATTGGGAAGGAAATATGGAGTGGTGGAGGGAGGGGAGTGATAGTAGCAGCGGTGGGTGGGTGGGGTTGGGAGGGGGGTGGCGAGGAGTCGGGAGGGCGTGAGGTTGGTAGAAGTTAAGTTTCCACAGTCTGACATTGACGGTAGCATTGGGGTGAGGGGTCGGGAAATGGGGGGGAGGGTGGGAAGGTTACGTCAGCAAGTTTCACTCTCTCCCTCCCGCGCCGTAGTCTTTTGGTTTCGGTGTACAGCGGGGGTGGGTGGGGGGTGGGTATGGCCTGGCGCGGTAGGATGAGAGAGAGAGAGAGGTGAGATTCCCGTCCGTGTGGATTTTGCGAGAAGGGGAGGAGGGGGTCGGTAGGGTAGGCTCTCGCCCCGCGATGCTCTGCTGTCTGTTAAGTCTTTCCTGTCCGTCTGCGGCCAAATTCCTCCTCTCCGTGCCCTTTTGGCTCCATCTTACACCCTCCCACATCCCAACCCTCTCCCTTTACCTTCTCTCCCTTCCCCCGCCTAACAGCCGCTATCTCATTCTCCATAGCCGTCAAGTGAGTTGAGGTTCACATCTCTCGTATGCAAGAGTTTTTGCCGCCGCGTTTCTCTGGCAACGGGGGGCTCTCTCACCCCTTCCACCACCCGAAGCTTCGACCCCTCCCACCCTCTTCAACCCCGCGGGCACCCAGAGGAGGGGCATCTTCCCCCAAAAGCCTCAGAAGTGTGGCCGGCAGCGGGATTATATGGTATTAGATAAAGTGGAGGGCGGGTCTTTTGGGGGGGCGGAGGGTGGAGTGCGGGTCACGGGACGGGTTCCAGGGGGATATTTTCGGGGTGGGGGCACGATCCCTTTACTCTCCACCGGCCCACCTCCTCTCCCCTCGTCCGCTCTTCTAGGTCCTAAAGGGGTTTCCCTTCTGAAGAGTAAGCGTGGGAGTTAGGGAGATGGCTGTCAAGGGGAGGGAGGGATGGGGAAGTGTTAGGGAAGGGTAGCGAGGGTTTTGGGGTTGAGAGAGAGAAGCAATAGTAAGGAGGGATCTTCCGTCTTATGTATATGAATCCGTAGGGTCCTAAACAACAAGAGTACGACCACGCAGTATTTCCGTTTGTTCATTATATCCCCATTAAGAGACCACTTCTTTACGTTTCTAATCCGCCGGGGAATCCTCTTATAGGCATGTGGCTAATGGCTTTAAAACAGTGAATTCCAGGATTGAGCCCTCAACTTCAACAACAGTAATATCTCTTAACTTTGGTACGTTCAATTTATCTCTTTATTTCATCCAGTATTGTTTGCAGGAATGTCTCTTTTTTCATTGTCCTGCTTTACGTATCCGTGTCAAAGGTATTACACGATTTGATGGTATCTGGCTCAACTTTGTGGAAGTTCATGCTCATTATGTGAAGAAGGCAATGTATTTTTCCATTGTTCTTTATTTTGTTTCTACTAGTTTCAATGCTTAGGCGTCATCATCACAATTTAATGAGTTTTACACGATATTTTTCTTATCTTTTTAGTTGTATGGTGCCACTGATAAATCTATATTATAGTATCGTGTATCACATTTAATGAGTAAAGTTAAAGAAATTGAGTCAGGAAGAAGGGAGGGGATAAGTTGGAGAAAAAATGTCCAGAAGTTAATCGGATATACTAACGGATTTGTTCCACTAAATTACTTCAAAGAAAATATTATACATTATGATTTAATGACTGTGGTACATGGACTGAAGGAGTTTATTGCACAGTTGTACCTCGTTCCTTCTCGGTGAGCTGTTCAAATATAAATGACAATTTCCTTCGTATTGAATGATCTTCTTTACCAAGGTGCTCTTCAGTTGTTTGGGGAATGTAATAGAATGAAATGTGAAGAACCAGGAAAGGAAGTTCAGATATTATTTTTGATATTAAACGCAAAAACGTGCCCTTGGCACTTGCATATTTGTTTCGTGGAGTATCCCTTCTATCCCTGATCGGGACGAAATGTTTTCCTGTTTGGTAATTGGTATGATGTAGCGAGTGATAGATTTTCTCTTCCCATCCCAAAATGTACGTGTACTCCCTGGGTAGAAGTGAGACCAGAATTCGAACCACAGTCGGGTTGGGTAAGTTAACATACTAGGGGTCTATAACGTTTTATTCAACTTGAAAATAAAATAGTGTTCAATAGAATCTGTATTGTAATCAACAAGTGGCGTCCTGAAGGAGGAGTCACGATTCTTTCTAATTCGTCGTGCATCGATCTTAAGTTCTAGAATTAAGTTATGAGCTGAATTTCACGACCCAGCACTTCCAGTTTATAAAAATGTATCAGTTCTCACACATGGCGTTTCACTTTATAGTTGTTTAATTGGTGCCTTTCTCGCCGTGAAACAAATAGTCATAACTTCCTAGATAAACAGCACAAATGAACCCGTTGTCGCTAATGTAAAATGAGCTTTTTGTTTTATTTTTGAAAAATAATTTAATTTTTTTTTCCAATACATCTGCATTCTGACAAATAAGTCATCGCCTTCATTTTTTTAGAGTTGTTTTTAACTGAGAATATTATACTAAAATATATTAAGGACTTTTTTTTAGTTTTAAGCGCTAAAAAAATGCAGTAATGTATTCTGCCTTTGCTTGACGATAGTATTTACATCATATTTTTGGACGGATTTTAGTTTGATGTTTTATGAAGCATGTCTCATTATTTCTGACGCTAAAAGCGTGGATTTCGCTTCACTACCTTAATGATGTTTCCAGCGAATAGAAATGATCACTAGGCCACCCTGATCTTTCTAAACCCAGACACTTCAAACCCTTTGCGAGGCAGCTCGTCCGGTGTGGGCGGAGCTTCAGGGAAGGATGCCACATAACGCATAAAGGGTTTTACGATACGGTGTTGCATGGTTTTATTAGGATTATGCCGCTTTAAGTGGAATTACGAAGTTTTGAAGAGGTCAAAGCCAGGGGTTTTACTCTCTGAATCGTTCGCCGGTTTTGATTTATGAGGATTTGCTTGGAGGACTTATTCAAATGTTTGGAATTTTGATGAAACACCTGTTTCATTAGCTAAACCACGAATGTATAGCTTCAAAGTTTTTTAAGTGTTCGTTGGAAGCAGCTGCGTATCAAGGATATATCTCATAGCATGCTGTTAGTCTCATGCGTATACGCTCATGAGTAATTTACAGAAAAATCCTTAAAATATTATCCGTTTTAGATTTGTAAATTTTTTTTGGATTTATTAGGTAGTTATTTGTCTCTCTATATAAATGTACGTGGACATTTGATAAATACTCATTAATATGTTAACTTAAATGCAATTCAATCGATAGGTATCTATCGACACAATTTTAAAAATCTGGAAAAGTATTTTTGCCTAAGATTCAGAGTATGCTGTTAATCAGTATTTGGCCTATAATAATCAGTTTCCCAACTTAAGTATAAGAAAAGGGAGAAGGGTAGGTTACTTAGAAGTTTTTTGAATAATGTAATCTTGGCACTGAAAAATATCACGCTTTCAAATTAAATATTGAGTATATGTCATTCTTTTACACGTGTGTTTCCCGATAAATGCCCATATTTCAGCAGCAAGAAATTTTAAGCTACGACTATTTTTTGTCTTGGATTTCATCACAAGACTTAAAAAAAATCTCATCTTTAATGCTTAAGCTTGGGGGATTTCAGGGCTAAACTTATTAAATTTCCGACAAGGAGGAGTTCCAAAACTTTTGAAGTCTTGCCCTCAAGAAGATTAAACTCCACCTCGTCCCAAGCTATAGTTTCATCGCCTGGAAAGTTTGACACGTATTAAACTATAAAGAATGTCTGATTCAATTATATTCCAATGGTTTAAGGATGCCTTCGCGAACACACCTTCCATCAAATGGAGTGCTGCAAATGAGGAACTGAGTTAAAGGAAATGTGTCTGCAAACCCGTGCTTCTTTCATTTTAAGGATACTTAATTCAAGTAACGTAGCGTAGTATTTGAGTTTAGATATTTGTAAAAGTTTAACTAAAATAAGAATTTTGCTCTGTTATACATGCGTTAATTCGAATCCCTTCTACACCACGAGCATTCTACAAGAGGCGCAGATTATCTTAAATTCAGCAAAGGTACCGATTCGCGAACTTTAATGGAATAAGTATAAAGCGTTAATTCATCCCAAATGTTCATAAAATAAAAACAATAATTTGTCAGAGTATATTTTGGGAACTTTACTAATCGAGACTAGTTGGATGGGGAATCGTGATTTGAAAAGGTAATCACCCACGTTCTCTCAATCGACTTATTTCGATATGAATATTAATTTATTGACTTTGGTATTATCGATTATATATTACCGAAGAATAATTTTACTGACATTGAAAATACTTATGTAGGTAAATTATTTTAGTAGATTAAATATTGAGCAGCGTGAGGTTGGTCCGATTACTGCAGTTTATTGCGCATGTTTTATGTGGTAATCCCTCAACTCGTCTCATTATCCTCGTCGGCAAATAACCCATTTTATTTGAGAATATGAAAATGATATCCACTTGATTTCCTGATGTTTCCATGAATCGATATTCAGAAATTAAAATCAGTCATAGTTTCCCACTCATCTCATGATACGGCCTGCATGCAGTTGGTCCATCCCTGTAATGAAAAAATTTGGGCTGCCACACTGGTTGCGTGCAATGTAGGATACGTATTTCTGTTTCGGATCTACATCAAATTCCAATGTAGTACACTGGTGTTTATATCGATTTAAAATATTAGTACTTCTAAGTTTATGTTATTCTTATCCTTCCTCCGCAGAGAAAAAAGATATTTTGAGGAAAGGAACGTTAGAAAGGCATATTTTCTTCTCACAACAAATAGAAGGACAGTTTTTCAAATTCTTGTTGTGTCAGGAAAAGTTCACACTGATTAGTTTAACTATCAGAAAATTAGTCGTGCAAAATGATTTTTTTTTAATAATTCGTAAACGTGGAATTTTCAACCGCAAGTAAAATTAACTTGTCCGTTTTAATTCATTTTTATCCCATTTTTATTTATTCTAAATCGCTACCATGTACATTAGTGTTTTTATCGTGTAGAGCAGTATCTTTTACATGAAAATGGAGATAATATTGTTCATTAGACATTTTATTGGAAAATTTTCCTTAGTATTACGACTTGGTGAGATTATATTTTAACTTTTATTGGCCGAACTCAGTTTATCATGTAGTAAATGGTCGATTAAGTCGCCATAGCTATGTGTACAAAAAGGTGATGATATTCCCTTACTCATTACCGGTAAAATTGAGAAAATAATATCCACCACCATAATTATTTTTTTTTCAAGTGGAGCATTACTTATTAGAGTAAAATTTCGTGTACTGTGGGAGCGCTCAATCACTCCATGGCCTTCTGGTCTTGAAATGTGCTTTTCATCATAATTCATAACATCTCTCTCGCCCACTCGAAGCGTATATGTCTTTCGGAACCGGCGTTAAAAGCTGATAATCGACCACTCGAGATGTGGGAATAAACACCGATCTTTGGCCCATACCCCGGAGGATATCCCTTATCTGGAGAGGTGGGTGTCCGAATGACGATAAAGCCACTCCGGCTCCCAACCCACTCACTCACTCGACCCGAATGATGAGGGAAATGAATGCAAAGGGCGGGGAAAGAGCGTGAAAAGGAAGGAAAGAGGGACAGCGGGTCTGCATGAGAGAGAGAGGGTGGGGGGGGGGAGGAAGAGGACGAGAAAGGGTTTCCCGTGGAGCGCTCTCGTCAAACACTTTTCCCGTTGACTGCTCCCTGCCTCCTCGGGGCGGGGAGGGATCTGGTTTGTGTTGACACGGGTGGGAGGGAGGGGTCCGGGGGGGACACGGGGGTGCAGGAGTGGGCGGGAGGGAGAAGGCCGCCGGCCTGCCATTTGCGTCGGCACGGCGGCACGGAAAAAAGGGAAAAGGGGGGGAGAGGGATCTGCTACGGGGGAGAAGGTGGGGTGGGGGATGAGATCCACTGGTTTTTAAAGGTCTCCGGCCTCGTAGGAAAAAGAGAGGAGAGGGATCTTTGCTTCGCGCCCTCTCCTCCTCCCCTAGCCCCGGTGTCCCTCCACCCTTCCACGACATGCACAAGTGCCAGTCACTATTAATTTTCGGAGGCGTTGAACAGGCGGGCCAAATACTGGGAAAGTGAGATGGAAGAGAGAGAGGGGGGAGCTCACTCCCTTTCCCCGCGCGCACTCTATCGTCCCCATAATGCTCTCTTTCATTCGGGAGAGTGGGGTCGTTTTTCACTTTTTTCTCTCCTCCCGATCCACCTCCGTTCCTCTCCCCTTTTCCTTCCCCTTCTACTCCGAACCCCCTCTCCCGCCCGCGCTTCTCCGCCCTCACCCCCAGCGAATCCACCTTAGTCATCCCTTGGGTTCGAATGAGTATCACCTTCCTTTACGGGCAGCTCCGTAATGCGCGTGTCTTTTGTGTGGTTTTGATCTGGAAATGAGAGGGCGGCGAGGGGTCTCCTGATCCAAAGGCATTTGTCTGCTGAAGGAATAATTGAAGCTTTCCTTCGGCGTTGCCTCGGGATCCATACCCGTTGTTTGATTTTTTCAAATGATTGGCGATGGTGACTTGTAAGCGATGAAATATATTTATCATGGAATTGAAGGAAATAGGCGACTGACAGCATTCATTCTTAAGATTTCCGCGCATAAAACCCCCTCGTTTGTATATTTGCTGGAAATATTTCGTTCTCTTTCCATTAATGTCGTTCATTCCGCCTCTCTAACGTTGTGATCACATGGTTTTCACTAATGATAATGGGTGGTGACCTACCACCCCCTGCCACACGTCCTTGCGGCGGCTCGCGGGGTATTATATAGATGTAGATGACTAGCAATAGCAGGTGCTGTCCGATTGGAGGTACAAAAATTATAACAGCACGGAGTCTAGTTTACCATTTCCGCG
Source organism: Hetaerina americana (assembly GCF_022747635.1). NCBI lineage: Eukaryota > Metazoa > Arthropoda > Insecta > Odonata > Calopterygidae > Hetaerina > Hetaerina americana. Next base: position 26,126,339 of record NW_027287538.1, read on the forward strand.
CTTCCCAATCCCAATTCTCCATCCACTGCCATTTTTCTGCGCAATTCGGGTTAAAAAGAAGGCCCTCATACTTTTAGTTTCTATCTACATAATTTTATGCATAAACTAATTTGACCTATTTCTCTCTCTGCCTTCCTGAGCATCTTCTCAAAATTCGGGAATCGAATTTCTTTCCCAAATATCTCCCTGTTCCATTTTTGATTACGCATATGTCACGTGGCATCAAATTTTCTAATTTTATTAATCGTTATGGAGATGTAAAATTAATTCACCTTCTGTGTAATGCGCACTTGGTTTTGCATGCCTCTTCAATTTTTTTCATATGACTACAGGACGTTCACCACTACTCATATTTTTTTCCCTTCGGGCTTATTGCCATGTAATTTACAATTTTAGTATAATCCTCGTCATATATGACATACAAAGAATTGATACAATGTCGTACAACTACAGACAATCGTTAGCATATACCATAGTGATGTTATCTTCAATATAGAATACAATATATTATAATATACAATAGTAGTATACATTCTGGTCCTGCTAAGCCAGTCAGTTCTGGCTTGACATCAGGTGCCACGTGAACAAAAATGATAGCTTAAAGTGTTGCAATTATAAGTCTACATATATTTCATCACGTTTTCTTCCAAGTCCTAATTCATTCTGTATAATAGCCAGTCTTTTATTCTCCCTTTCACAGTATTTACTAAGAGTAATATTCTTAAATCTTTAGGTATTTCATTTAAAATTAGAGGTGCAGTAATTCCAATTGTCTTGATTTAATTTTCAATTTCAATTACCTTAATTTGTATGAATTTCTTTCTTATATACTTCATATTATTGTCCCTTAATGGTAATTCCTTTTTATTTAAATCAGGTATTATAAATTTGTCATAAAAATAGTATCCTATTATGGTGGTTTATCTGTTCAGCCTGTCCACAGGCAGCATTTCTAATTTTTGAAAGATATTTCTTCCATCTGTCCTCAGATATTTTTTAAATATTTTTTGCTGTTAATTTTTTAGCATAATAATTTTTGTAGAACCAGTGGATCTCCAAACTGTTATACCGTATCTTAAAACACTCTCAACCAGTGCAAAATACACTATTTTGATGACATTCAAACTTCCGAAACTAGTGATGTAGTGAATTTCACGAAGGATGTAATTTAATTTGTTAATTATTTTTTAAATATGCTCACCTATGTTAATATTTTGGTCTATGATGACTTTCAAGTAATTATATTTCCTTGTTCCAGAATGGGGCAATTACATTTATTGGGGGGGGGGGATGTAGGCAGTGTGGGTGGCGGTAGTCCAGGGGGTAGAGCGTTGGACTAATAACCAGAGGGCCCGGGTTCGATTCCCGGGCAAGCCTCTCTGGACACCTCCAGCTCCACTTAAGCGATGTGATTTTTTCGGGCACCATCTCTTCTTGGGAAACTATAACCGGCACAGGGAAAGGAACTGCCCCCCCTACCCTGATGTGTGTATTTCACACGCCGTTGGGCTTAGTACTGGGTGAACTCTACCATCACCTACCAAACCGACCTTCGGGTTGATTACTGTGTTTATGGTTTCTTATGGTCGGCAGTAATGTGAATGAATATGTAATTAAATATCTAAAATTTTCATCACTAAGCACCCATTTTAATATATATGCTCTATAGTTTTTGCGTCATCAACCTGGGAGGTATAAACCATTATCTTTATTCCTTTTTTAGATCAGGTATTTCTTGCCATGGCCGCACTCTAACAATACTATTTGTTTTCGATTTCTGTTGAATCAGGCGTGCCAGGAGTTGATGATGACTGCGGAGTCCTTGCCTCTCCCATAGCGGACGGGAATGATGCCGTCGACTCTTCACTAGAGAAAGCTGGCTCCGGTAAGTGCAACACTCAATTATTTTGTTCAATTTCCTCTTGTCTTTCTCAATAAGTGTATTTAGCTTCATTCATTTACAATCACTGATTAGCTTGTTAGGAGTTGTGGTCTTCAGCCAATCTGATATTAGCTTGAACCCCGACCAACTTGGCATATTGCGTTATTTAGGTGGCACCAAGGTGCCTTTTTGTCCAGGATATCTTGACCCTAATATTGTTACTGTGTTTAATCTAACCGCATTATCGAAATTTGTCGGTCCATTTTATTCAGCACTAAAAGGAGAAAATCACGTATTGAAACACATTTTCAGCTCACGACGTTATTTTGGAGTACTGATGCGTCCAATGGATAATTAGCGGTGATGATAATGCATTCCGAAATGTAATAAATTTTCCATAGCTCCTTCATTTCTTTACAAATGGCTCCTCAAATGGCTCCTCATGGGGTTAGGGTTTTTCAAATGGATAGGGAAAGGTGGGGGGAACGTTTACTACATATAAAGAGTAATCCTATGGTTATCTGTCATACTGTACAGCTGTATCATTGATATAAATATATCGTATCAACAGCTCATGGCTATATTTTTGGTATAGCTACATATATGTCCCTAATTATAAGTCATATTTATACAAATGAAATTCCTCATGAATTTTGAAAATTAAATATAGCTGATCTCTGTATTAAATGGATGCCCGGTTACGTTTGTCATCTCACGAGATCTTGCTATGCGAAATCGACAGCATCCGCCAAGAAGATACAAGAGAGGACTGTACTAGTGAGAATAGGAACTTGGGATCTTAGACTGACTATGGGGACAGGGAAATAAGAATATTTAAAGCGAGAGATATAAAGAGTAAATACGACTAATAAAGCTCAGAATAGTGGATTTCAAAATGAAAAACCATCACGTTTACTAAAATTGGATAACTAAACTCAATTTGTGCGAATAAATTAATATACATGTGTAGGTGCACTTTTAATATTGTATTAAGAAATTTTACTTGGAGAGGACTATAAGCACCGCTGAAATAAATTGCCCAAAATAGCTGAATTCTCTTTATCACGTTTCCAAGTGCCTCATTTCGATTTTCCAATTTTCGATTCTGTGTTGGTTTACTTGAGATGACTTCTGCTATACCTCCGAAATCCTTTTCGCGGTGCTACTTCATTTCCCTGTCTGTTTCTGGTTTTTACAGCTCTTCATTCTGCATTGATTCATATTTATTTTTATTTTTGCCCTAAACTGCCGAAAAGCGGTACCTTTTCGATAAGGATTTAAAAAATAAAACTCAATTCAGATCGAAAATAATGACGCTAAGGAAGTTGCAAGCGGGAGTCCAAAAAGAATAACAACTAACATGTATTAACAGAGTGTTGAAATTAGTTCCTATAGTTGAGAAAAAACATTCATGGCGGTAAAACAGTAAAAAAATGAATTAATTCCATAATTATTATATTTCTTGTATACGACCGGCAACTCTATTAGTCCTTATTATATTGTTATTTTTTAAATTATATTATATTATATCATATCATATATTATATTATATTTTATTTATTATTATTGGCCTTAGTTATTCACTTTTAAAGTTGAATGGGGCAGTCACATTACGTACATATAATACTAATTCCTTCGTCTCTTGATTTATCTTCGATAAATGCCATATTAATCTACTATCTTTGCGTAATATAGCTTGGTTTTTTTCTTAGTTCCTTAAAATGCTATACACTTGGATCATTACACAGTTATTTGCGATGTAAACTTACTCTTATTCGGCATGTGGCAGCTACTCGTAATGAGTTGCGCCAGTCAAGAAACTGTTGAATTGAACCACCAGAATAAAGTTTAATGATATATATGAGTTCAGGATGGAAATGAATGGAAGTGAGAAAGTGTAGCGGTATTCTTGAGTTCGAGATAAGTTCAGAGGTCAAGGGCTAAGGGTAGCTGTCGAGTTCTTAGGAGAAAATTTATGGGAGAACCATGACGGTTTTTCCAATGAGCCGGAAACTACGAGACTTTCAACCAAAATCAGTCTCAGTCAGAGAGGGCTCCAACGTTAGCTTCGGTCCAGGTAGCTCGGGTTAATAATTAAAAATTCATTAAGATGCTGATTCAGGAGTATTCATTCTGAATGAATAATTACATATATACATATATTTATTTATTTATTTATCCGCATGAAACTAGTCCCGAATGCGGGGAGACTAAATTTAAATATTGAACTGTATTGAAAGAGGATAGATTGGGAATAGCTCTTATGGAATCCACTACTAGAAATGTGAGTAGAATTTTGTGTTAACAACTATTAGGTGGTTAGCATAGCAGCAGTTTTTGTTTGGGTAGAATGATAGAAATTTATCTGTACTTATCTATCATTAGAAGCTAGAGGACAGTACCTTTAAAACATGGTTAGAGGCGGGTAAATTCGTTTTCCATGGCTGGAATATTTACCTGATCACGGAGTGAAAATTATCTCGCTTCATAATAATACAAAAATACTATATTTATCATAATCTCAATAATTAGTTTGAAGCATGGATATCCTATTCATAAGACTTTCGTAATCAAAGCATTAAAAAGTCATTAGTTAATCCCACGACTCTCACCTTCAACCTCATTACTGTCTTAAAAATACAAGGTCTGCCCCAAAAGTAGAATGACTTATTATTTTCGGGATATATGGACGGACAGGCGGCGGTTTCTTTGTTTGGATTCAAGAGAGGAGAAAGGCTCTCTCTCAGGAAAGGCTGGAAAATTGGTGGCAGTTGGCTCCTAGCCTTTGCGTAGTGCGGATCGTTCGATTGCGAAACCTCTATAACGTGACCTCGTTACGCCACGTCATGAACCGGTTATTTGAACAGCGCTACACCGTCAAATTTTGCGTGAAACTGGGGAAAATCGGGAAAGAGACCAATGGCATGCTCAAAGCAGCTTATGGTGATATGGCCACGGATATATCGGGTGTTTTTGAGTAGCACAAAGTGTTTCGGGTGGATGGAGAAGATGTTGAAGACACTGAATGTTTAGGACACCCTCAAAAAGTGACGCAAATCTTGCAGGAGTGAAGGTTTCGTTGGACAGCGATTGCAGATTAAGTGTTTCTATGGTTTCTGTAGAACTCGTTATCAGTAAATGTGATGTGCAACGACTTGTGACTCAAAACATGGGCATGAGAAAGGTATATGCAAAGTTGGTCCCGTGAGTGCTCCTGGACCGACAAAAGTAAACTCGCACGCGGATCATCCAAGAGCTTCTTGACCATATGAGAAGGATCCAAAATTTTGAGGCACGCACGACGAGACTTCTTTCTCTTACCCCGCCTCAAATACGTGCTGAAAGGATGACACCACGGCTCGGTGGAAGCGTTACAACAGGCCAGGACGAGGGAGCTTAGCAGTATTCCGGGTGCCGCCTTTCAGAAGACGTACGAGGCGTGGAAAAACCGCTAGCAGCGGTGTGTGGACTCACAAGGGTGCTCCTTCAAAGAATTTTGAGTGAACGTATCAATTCTGGCTATGAAATGTTTTCTAAACAACTCAGTCCTACTACTTATGGCACAGACCTCGTAGAGAATGATACTTTCTCATCGAGGTACTGGCTACCTTAGAACGAGTTGCTTAGTTGATTCCGATTAAATAAAGTAGGTGACTCGCAAATCAAAATAATTCATTAGATTCAATGCTAGGTTGAAATTACTAACTTAATTCTGATCCGGATGAATTAGCACCGAGGTCTCGCAAATTATTCGCACTCCAACATACATTGTTCGCTTGGATCATATATATAAAGTTCGGGAAATAGATGCCTGAACTAGCAGACTCAAGGACTCCTTCTTCCCACAGACAATATGGGATAGCAACTGCAGGGTTATAGATAGCAAAAATACCACTTTCCACCCTCAGCGTCTAGGAAATAATTAGTTCTACTCAATTGTATACACTTTCACTAACCTCGTATGCTTTGTTGTCAAAACCCTTCCCGCGTGACCACATTAGAATTCCATTGAGTAATATAGTGCTCTTTACAGTATTGCTTGCTCTGCTCTGTTATTAAGTTTAGCCTTATTTCCCTCATCTCTCTCGGTGAGGAATCCTCCCGCTACCTAGAGCGTTGGGTCACATTCTCTACCTGTGTCCTAGGGGGAGGAGAATGTTATATGTTGCGTGTGAATTTCGCATTCTTACGTACTTTTCAAATTCTTGTTTGCACGTTATTGGATAAATTTTTTACTGCATCCTAAGGTACAATTGTTTGTTAGTTGATAGTATGTGTATCTGCATGCATGAAAGTTGAAAGGATTTCTTCATGACCATATGCGCCATTGTTGGTAAGAGTTTGGTGTCCTAAATTTGCATGTTGTTTTGCTCTCTTTAACGGATGGTTACCTAACACACCCTTGCGGCCGGTACGGGGTATTATGTAGATGCAGGTGAAAATAGTTCAATTCTTAATCGCTTGAAATTTTTATGGTTCAATTCTCTTAAAACTAGTTTTAGAGGCATAAACAAGAAAGATATAATACGAATATATCAGCGATGGATTAAATTCTATTGAATCACTACTTTAATTAACATCAAAAAACCCCTATGGGAGATGGAAAGAGCTACTGAATGGAATATTTTTCCATCTTATGACCGTCATATATTACTTTCGAGGGTCATTTATTCGTCGTGAACGTCACTGAAACATTGAGTGTCGTCTCTGTAATCCATTGGGGTTAATATTTCTGACGGACAGTTGAAAAGATATCTCGAGTGAATGACCGCTACACCTTCCGTTGCGGATGATCTTCATTTTAAAAGTCTCATAAATTAAGAAATAAGCCCCTCCCCGCTCGTTTCTACACCTCAAAATGTTTTGAAAAGCAATGAAAACCCATGAGGGCCATAACACCTAAATTGGGTAAAGTTTCATGGCTGGTTGGATTGCCTCTCAAGGAGTCGTAATTCTTTTTACGACGTTCCTCCTCGAGACAAGCGCGTCTCCTTTTCCACCGAAACGTAGTCGTCTATGCTGTTGCTAAAGTCCCCCCGATTCCGACGAACAACTTCCCCACCCACGCAACACACCTCCCCTCCCCCTCCATTCGTGGAATCCTAAGACTTTCCATTTCTGGTTTGACCCCCGCGACCCCTGTCCTCAACTCTCTTTGGGACCCTGACTGCATCCCGGAGAAAATCCTACTCCCGCCCTCTATCCCCCTCACGGAAAAGGGTGTCGAGACCCTAAGTCTCCTTCCCCTCCCCCCTCGAACAACCTTTCCCCTTTTTAAACCCCTTGGTGCATGCAAGGAAAAGTGAAACCGGAAGTGACTACGTCCAGTCCCTATCCTTTTCTCTTACCCCCGCTCCACGCTCCCTCTTTTCGACTCCGCCGGAGCCACGAGGGACAGCCGGCAGCAGGCCTCCTTTCCTCCGCTAATGGCAGACCAACTATTTGGTCCCGCAGACGACGCAGCCCCCTGCTCTCTCTCTCTCTCTCTCCCTTCCTCGCCCTCCTAGAGAACCATAAGGAGACGCTCCAACACGCACCCTTCCCCTTCCTAGTTTTAACCCGGGGCCCGACCTCTCCCTCACGCCCCTCATGCCGAGAGAGGGCCCTGAAAGCCCCCTCCTCCGTTTCCTAATTCCTCCGCAGGCACCCTCGAGGACTTCTTCCTCTCACACCCAGACGCCACGCTCGTCCTCCCCCTCCCAAACCCCGCCGCTCACAATTCACACCAATTTTTCTTTGACTCGCTCGGCAATTTTTTACACCACGATTCCTCTCAGACCTCTCCGCCCGTGGCCTCCATTCTCCGCTCTCTCTTGTTTTCTCCTCACATTCTTTTTCGTTTTCTCCTCTCTATAAGACCCGATATTTTCCTAGTTCGGAGTAAAAAAGTAGTCCTTTTTTTGTTTTGCACCTCGTCTCGCAGGCCCAAAGCCTGGCGTCTTTCTTCGCCTCTATCTCTTGAATCCCTTCTTGCTGTTTTTCCAGTCGTATTTCTCGGAGAAGAGGATATTTTACTTACAGGGTGGTGAGTTCTCACAGTTAGTTTTCGGATCGGTTCATCGACTGGAATCGTGTTTATTTTTCGGTCTCCCAAAAGGGTGAGGAGTATCTGAAGATTTAACTGGAATTCTAATCTTTTACGTGGGTTTCTTTTGAGAGTCTTTTTGCTGCAGTTATAACTTTGGCGGTATTGAAATTAAATTTAAAATACTTCGCCTTTCCACATAAACTTTAAAAGTTTTTATGGAAAGGCTAAGTATTTTAAATTTAATTTTAATATGAAGAATTTCCACCAAGTGACGCCAGAAACTTTCATTTGACGGTATTGCTTGAGCCATCAGAACGTTTCTAGAGATCCATTATTTTCACCCTGGAATTTGAAACTAGGTGTTAAATATCACAATTAACAAATTTAACACAAGATGAGTTGTTTGATCATTGCAATTTTAAACAAAATTAATCAGTTCAAATCTTGATTGGTGTAGGATATCCTAATGAAAGCTTGAAAAGCGTTATACCAACGGATAAAATTTGGTTTGCTGGCTTTATGTGAAGACATAGTGATGCTTTCATATGCTTTCATTGATTGTATATAAAATCTGAGCTCATATTAATGCTAGAGATCAATAAGCCTAAAATAATAAAAAATATTAGAATAATGGGCGCTTGAGTTATGCCGAGGTGATCCGTTCGATATTGCTCTAGCCAACAACTGAAAAGGCGCAGATTCGACTCTTCTCTGGCGCATTGATTTTATTACCATTAAATAACAAGAAGGTTTTTACGGGGTCCGGCGCGATTTCATCCTCTTTGAGTACTAATCGTATATTCAAAATAAATAAATTTCCGACTTTCGCGACGGAAAAGAGTTGAACCTATAAATACCTACCAAAGTAAACCAAATAAAATGGAAAAATCATTCCCAAAGCTTAAATTTGGCAGCTAGAATAAAATGTGAGGACAATAAAGATAAAGTAGTTTCGCTTCATATCAAATAATTTTCCATTTAGTGATCTGTTTGAATGGCCTTGTTTATGTCAATCATGCCTCTCCCCTAGCCCCACCCCTGGCACGTTTGATGCAAACGATGTCCATCAAACTTATTGCCCAAAGATGTAATTCTTCCCGGACCACATGATTGGCGGCCAGACGCCATCAGAAACACCATTTGCTAATTATATATCCCGCATCCGTCGTTAAAGCTCTCGCCCCAGTCCTACCCTTCCAGACTCCGCTCCCAAACGATGTGCGTCAATTACTTCGATGTGTACATCCCTCTCATTACTTCTCGTCTCACCTCGGTGGGAGGGGGGAGTGGAGTTTCGGGCATGGTTGGGGGTCGTTCGCGGGAGGGAGGGCTGGATGAGGCTGGGTGGGAGGAAAAGGCGGCAACCCTAGGAGACGGACCCGAGAGAAGGGAAAAAGTACGTGGGGTTAGGGGGGAGGAAGGATGGTTTTGGTTCTTCCGGGGTGGTTTTCTCCGTCCCCCACCACCGACAGCAGCGAGTGAGCTTCCCCTCCCGTCACCCTCCCGCCCTCTCCCTTCCAACCCCCATTCTCCCCTCCGCTCCCTCGCTCTCTCCCTCTCTCGCCCTCACCCTCTCCTTGTCCGAACCGGTGAACTCGAGGCATCCATCACCCGCATTCCCACGTGGCTGAATCTACTCCTCGCGTACACACAGACGCACGCACTCACGCACATGAACAGCCTCCTCCCCCCCCTCTCAGCCTCTTCATTCCTCTCACCCCCAAGGCACACATCCTTAACACCCCTACCCCCCAAATCCGCTCCAGGTTTACGCCTGGAGGTTTTTTCACGTCGTCTCCGTTGGTGCGGCCCGCGAGAGTCACCATCCATCCAACGTTCTAAGCGGAGTTTGGCAGTATTACACGCAACACTTTCCGGTTGAGTAAAAATACTAGATCGGCTGTGTGCTAAGATGGGAAGGTATTTTGACGGCGGTCATTGAGGGAACAGAACGGAACGTGCCAATCGGAAGGGTCCCATGCACCAAGTCGAACAACTTAGAGCGACCACCTCACTGTCCGTCCCATAATACTTTAAAAGTTTGATAGCAAGAAGATTTTGAAAATGGTCATAATCAAGGCGTCTATGCTGAGAAACACCTACTCAGAGACATGACAATTTCACCTAATCTAGAAGCTGATTAAGTCTGCCTCTGGATAAATCTCTCAGAGTGTAATTTAAAATAACTTCTGTGTTCCGTGGAGTATTGGTAAGTCTAGTCTAGCCCAGTGGTAACGTCTACCTAGGTATAGTGAGTGGATTCTTACAAGCATGTTTGGAGAAACAATATTACACTCAAGCTGATCAAACTGGAGGAGGCAGTTATTATTCCCCTGATAATCAGACAAGCATATTCACCCTGAAAAGTTTCAAAAGAGAACTGTGCACTGCGTTTTCTGTAGTCCAGTCATAATTTTAGGTTATTTTTGGAAACTTACTCTTTTTTTGTTATTTCTGTTGTACTATCTTAGCCTTGAACATTTATTCGTCTCAGTCGGTCTCCTACATTTGTTCATACTCGCTCTTCTGTTCCCGAAACCTCTGGTGTTCATTGCATAGAGACTCTTCAACCACATTTCCCCGTAGCTTACTCGGTCTAACGCCTGCTCTCTCAACCAGAATAGTGCATATCTTCCATGCTTGTCTACTGTCGGTACAAACAATCAACATTCATTCGTGGCCTACTCAATTCTCACTCCATCCTCATATTTTACCGCTAGCATTCATAAAGATCAATGGCACACATCACTAATCTAACAAAACCCACATTCAATCGGCATCGTTCAAGTGGAAATTTCCAACTTTTGATTTCATAAAATTATGAGGGTAGTAGAAGGCGCATTTTTATGTTTTACAAAGTATTTTCGCTGCTTTAGACTGATGTGCATTTTTATTATTAAATATCTACTGCTAACGACCATATTCCGTTATTCGTAATAATTTTAATGTTTTCATCCATTTTCTTTCCTTCGCATACATGTTGCCATAGGAGAGAGAATAATCCACTTGTTCGTAACTTAGCCGTTAATAGTCAAGATGAACGCTCGGCTGTTCCTTACTGGCTATCGATTGTAAAGGTTCAAGACTTATCAGCTCAAAGTAAAAATCGTTCGCCTGTTTAAGAGAAAATAATTTACCCTACCGCATCCAATTAAGCGGGGGTTGAATCAGTGGGTCTTTATAAGAAGGATGGAAAAGATGAAATGGACAGAAAGGATAACAAACGAGGAAGTAGTAGACATGATATGGAGGGAGGACTGTCGAGTGAAATCCAAAAGAGGCAGGAAGGATGAATATTTTGATTGGCGATGGTGTGTTGAAGACCAATAGGGGTGAGGACGTTTGGTAAATGAGGAAGGGGTAAGAATTGGATCTTGGACAGAATGTGGGAGGGAATAAAATATGTAAACTAAAGAGGGGTTTATTGTATCGTCGGAAGTCAGGTTGTGTTTTGGTAGGAGAAGCAAGGAAATGTATCGTTGTACCGTTATATAGTCTGGGTCAATTCAATACTTCCCACAACCAGTGGAATACCAATGATAATAATCATATAATGGATCCGAACTCAAGGGTTTAGAGCCGTCAGGGATAGCAGCAGCGGTCATTTAGCCACCAAGGTAAACTACCCGGCACATGAAAATTCTTTGTTAGTTTTCAATTCTATAGTCGACTATGAAAATATGGATGTATGTACACATCATCACATACATATTTTTTAGGGGTCAAAATTGTATAAGTATATGTATGCATTAGTTTATATGGTGTAAAGTAACGTTAATTTGTATATTTACTGACCAGAAACGCAGAGAATGCTCAAGGTGCCCTTAAAGAGGTGCAGTGAGCAAACAATGGCTATGAAATTAAGGAAAAATGAGCTAGAAAAAAATTAATTGTGTTTAATAAGGATAATAGTTGGTATAATTCATCAATAGGACAAAATAGGGAGACAAAATATGGAGACAAAATGACAAATGAAAGTTCACAACTTTGTCTCTTACATTAGTTAAACGTTTCTGAGGTAAGTGGGGACTATTGAGTGTAGATCTTAAAGGATTGGTTAGTTGTAAGCTAAAATAAATGTAATGGGTTTATCATACAAGAAAATTGACATACTATATACATGAAGGCGTATACAATTTGGGATGTGTGACTTTGTGTGTGTTTGTTTTGCGAAAATGGACGCCCAGGCATTCGAAAAATGGCTTGATAAGGAATGAGGAGGAAGATTGAGAAATTAGAAAACCAAAAAGCGACTAATTACAAGAATACAATGAAATAGAATATTTGGAAGGGATTAACAGGGACGATCTAAATAAGAATTTATTCTCCTGGATAAAGAGGGTAAATTTTGAGGAGAACGAAGAAAATGGTTGAGGGAAATGTAATAATTCAAGAAGTTAATCAGAAGTTCAGAAGGACTTGCAAATTTCCAGGATTCAAAACCTATCTTAAATGGTACGCTAACGTTTGTAAGTATTACGTTTAAACCTTGGTAATACAATGCGTACTTACATAAAGGATATATAACCTGATAATGCCCTATGTGTACCTATTGGCAATAGGAATAACTCTAGATTCATTACACGAACACGTTTCGAAGGTTTAGCCAAAATGGCAGGCAAGAGCGCAGGTCATGTATTGGGGAAAATAAAATAGGATCCAGCGCTTTTTGTCTTTTCAGATCAGACTATGACTCTCAGATCCCAAAAATACAGAACAAATAAAAACATATGCGCACTATTTGTGGAGGGGCGCGAAAAAAGCTGTCAATAGTCAAATGTATAGTTGGAAGTGGTAGCGACGAAAAGATGAAGGAAACGTGCTATTTATCTTTAGTAAGGTCTCACAGTGAGTATGCGGCGAGCGTTTGGGATCCTTTTCATGATACATTAATTACTGAATTGAATAGGGTACAGGGGAAGGCCGCTAGGTTTGTGAAAAACTCGTACCATAGGACACAAAGCGTCACACATTCAATACAGAATCTGGGTTGGGAACCTTTATATATGCGAAGACTCGGGGCTAGATTCAACCTATTACAAAGATATGAAGCGTGTGGTTTTTCATCCGGTATTGGAGATATAATTAGGCCCCCTAAATACAATAGCAAGGCCGACATTTGTCACAAAATTAAAGTAGGATTTACGAACGGATGGATTCAAGTATTCGTTTTTCCCGCGCACTATTTGCGACAGCAATAAAAGGGGGAACACCTAAGAAAATAACGGGTACACGCTGTCGAAAATAGGGGTTAACAACCCACCCTCAGCGTCTAAGGAATAATTAGTTCTACTCAACTGCATGCAATTTCACTGATTTCGTATGGTTTGTTGTCAAAACCCTTCCCGCGTGACCACATTAGAATGCCATTAAATAATGTAGACCTCTTAACAGTATTGCTTGCTCTGTTTTGCCTGTTATTAAGTTTCCCCTTCCATCCCTCTCCTCTATCTGTAGAGGGAACCTACCGCTACCTAGAGCGCTGGGTCACATTCCCTACCCGTGTCCTTGGGGGAGGAGACCGTTGTATGTTGCATGTCCAAGTGGTAGTGGAATTTCGCCTTCTTAGTTTTTAAATTCCAGCTTGCACGTTATTGGATTAATATTTACTGCATCCTAAGGTGAAATTGTTTGTTAGTCAATAGTGTATGTATTTGCATGGGTGTAAGTGAAAAGTGAAGTGAATTTTGCATGAATGAGTAGTAGTAGTAGTTTTTAAGGAAGGCGACCGACAGCTAAGGTCATTTGCGCCATAGGGGATGAAAAGGAAATGATGAAGGGTGGAGAGAAACCCGGCGTCGGCATTAGCCTACTCTTTACGAAAGGTGCCAAGGGGTCCGCAGTTTAACGACCCATCCGACGGACGGCGTACTCACTCAAAGTGCCCTCCACAAAGCACCTCAAGTAGGGATCGAGATACCTCTGAAAAATATTCAACACCGCCGGGATTTGAACCCGCGCCCTCAGGGTGGGAAGCCAGTACGTTAGCCCCCGCACCATCTCGATCCAAACAAGTCACCGTGGGTATAGGTTTGCATGGATGTTTTGATTTTGCATGTGGTTTTGTTCTCTTTTGCGGGTGGTGACCCAAAACCCTCCGCCACACGCACTTGCGGCAGCTTGACTGGTATTATGTAGATGTCAATTACGTTATGCAGGAAGAATGCATGATCACTCTATGCGATGGCCTAAAGGAATTCCATAATGTGAGAAAGAGGGAAGAATAGATAGTTAATTTTAGATCATTTGAATGGGGAGTAAAAGCTGGAGACTGCAGTATTCCTTGGTCGTATTTTTCCTGTAGGATGGTCCACTAGTCGTTTAGAATATGCGGTCGTTTTCACAAAGAGTCCTTTGTCAGGTGGACAACATACAAACATTTGTTTCTTCATGCATTCTCTGACAACTTCCTCCATCTAATCCCTCATTTTCGTGATCTACGGCCACTTTACAGTCGACCCTTTCTTTTCTTCCTGCGGTAATTTTGTAAAAAAAGGTTAATTTTGGAAAATTTAGTCCCTTGGAAGAAAGAATAATAAGGTGCGCGAATTAAAAAAGAACATGTTAAGGACCGTGTAAGGAGCATGAAATAAGTCCGGAGAAACCGGAGACGAAAAAAATAACAATGGAGATGGTCTCGTGATTTGCGAATCCACTCACTCTCGCTCCCTCTTTGTTAAATATTCTTTTTTGTCAAAATCTTTTACTCGCTGCTATCCGCTCTTTCATTCTCAAGCTCTCCCGCACGGTGGGATGGAGGGCGCCCGGTTTACATCACTTCTTTCATCACGCATGTCTTCCTTTTCTCTGCCATTCCGAGCTGTCGGCGGTTGGGGGAGGGAGGATCAGCGGGAGCTGCAGCATGCGTGGGGAATCTCTTCCCCCAGGACACAATCCCGTCACGCGGTTTTGAATATCCCGAACGCACATCCGCCGCCCAGAACCGACCCCACGCTTTCCTCCGAAGCGCAACTCCTAACCTCCACCCGCACCCTACGCGGCATTCGAGACGCAGGATACCCACCTCCTCATCCTCCACCAACCCTCCCACGCCTACGCATCCTCCTGCACGGGAGAGAGTTCTGGGGTGGTTTGAAGGAATGAGGGGGCGCGGGGAGAAGGAGAGGAAAAAATAAGAGGACGAATGGAAAAAAAAGTCCCGAACACTACCACTTTACGCACACAGACTCTCGTACGTCGCAGGTACCCTTCCTCCTCAAATTCACATGGCGAGCTTCTCTCCTTCCCTCTCACCTATGCTCCACCCCCTCCATCCGTTTCCCTACTCTTCTCTCTGCGCTTTTATGTCATCTTTTTTTTCGCGATCCCTCACAGCTAGCTCCACCTCTCGCCATTCTGCGCTCTTTTGTTATGTGAGACCCATTTGTGTGTGGGTACGTTTTGGTGTGTGAGTATGAATAATTAATGTCTATCTGCATGCACGCGCGCGTGTGTGTATACGTGTAAATATATATATATATATATATATATATATATATATATATATATATATATATATATATATATATATATATATATATATATATATATATATATATATATATACTACCTTGATCAAAAAGTTCCCGGAATAACCACCGTGTGGCGCTCCCATCGTTCCGATTTGAGTTCTGTTTTTTTTGTTAAATTGGTACATCTGTTGTTGATATTCCCTTTAAATCTTAGTGTCATAACTTGACATTTGCAAAAGTTACGTAGCCAAGAGTACATCTATCTCTGTGTGTGTTGGCGATTTTTTACAATTTCAGAAATGGATTTAAATTTGCAACAACGAACTTGTACTAAATTTTGCGTAAAAAACGGATTTAGTGGCGCACGGACGTTGGAAATGTTGGAAAAGTGTTTCGGCAACGATTCTCTAAAAAAAAAACGGTCGTTTACCAGTGGCACGAGCGGTTCAGAAGTGGTCGTGAGTCAATCGAAGATGATGAACGCAGTGGCAGACCATCGACATCGAAAGTCGGTGAAAAAATTGATAAAGTAAAAGAAATGTTGGTCAATAACCGCAAATTAACCATCAGAGAAATAGCGGAGGACTTGAACATTGCCTATGGATCCGCCCAAGACATTGTGGTTAATGATTTGGGTTTCCGTCGTGTAGCAGCAAAGTTGGTGCCAAAAGACCTCAATTTCATGCAAAAAAGAGACCGTGTTGACGTCGCAAAAGACATGATTTGCGAGGCTGAATCCGATCCCACATTCATCAAAAGGATCATTACTGGAGACGAGACGTGGGTTTATGAGTACGACACGCAATCCAGACATCAGGCAAGTGAATGGCGTTCACCAAATGAGCCGAGACCAAAAAAACCACGTCGTTTTCAGTCAAAAAAGAAGACAATGCTGACGGTTTTCATGGATTACAACGGTGTAGTGCATCATGAATTTTTGCCAGAAGGCCAGACAGTAAACAAAGAGTATTATTTGGGCGTTATGAGACGTTTGCGTGAAGCAATTCGCCGAAAGAGACCAGAAATGTGGGCAGAAAACTCGTGGATTTTGCACCATGATAACGCACCGTCGCACAGTGCTATCATTATTCGTAATTTTTTGACGAAAAGTGCAACAAATACCATCCAACAGCCACCGAATTCACCTGATTTGGCTCCCTGTGACTTCTTTCTGTTCAATCGAGTTAAAAAACCATTACGGGGAACGCGTTTTAGCAGCCGAGAGGAAGTAATGGAAAAATCGCAGGAAGCACTGATGGACATACCGAAAACCGAATATAAAAAATGTTTCGAGGATTGGATCAAGCGCTGGCATAAGTGTGTTGCAGTCGATGGGGATTACTTTGAAGGGGACAATATAGATTTAGATGAATAAACTTGTATTTTTAATTTTCTGAATAAATTCCGGGAAATTTTTGATCAAGGTAGTATATATGTATGTATTCAGTATATAAACCATAAAAAGGTCGCTTTGGTAGGTGATGGTAGAGTTTATCCAGTACTAAGACCGACGGCGTGTGAAATTCACACATAAGGGTAGGGGGTCCAGATCCTTTCCCTGTATATATGTATATATAATACTGTCCTCTTTTTACTCGCTCCGACGCTACTCATGTTAAGGAATAATGAGACATGATTTTACAATAGTAAACGTTACTTTATTCAAACATAAACAAATAAGGAAGAAATATCAGAGCACGTACGGCGTTGGTTAAAATAAATAAAAAAATAGGAGTGAATAAATAAATAAATCCCAATTGAAATCTTCATTCTTTGAAATCTCCCTTCCCAATTGAAATCTCCCTTTTGACTGTTGAGTGGTGACGTTTGCTAATGTGCTAATTTTGAAGGTTTTTCAGCATCTGGATCTCGAAAAAACTTTTTGCTGCAGGAAAACATCGCATGAAAACAATGTTTCTGGCTTATATTTTAAATAATGTATAATAGCGTAATAGCGCGATCGATGAACGTAGTCGTTTAGCGGTACGAATGATGTCTTGAGGACAGGTCACGTAGCAGTAATACACAGGATATACGAGTACAACAGGGAACAAACATAAATTTTCGGCCTTCTAACCCATCTTCAAGACGGTTGACAAAGGTCTAAGAGAGATAGGTATGAAAAATAAAATCCTTCGCCATTGTGTGCGCGCGCGGGTGTGGATGTGAAGCTTGTGTGGTCCGCAGAGAAAGAGAGAGGAAGGTTAGGGGGTGGGCGGTGGTTGGTGCAGAGAGAGGGCCGGTCTAATTAGAGACGGGAGGCTGTGGTAGGTACACGGTGCACAGAGCAACAGTAGAGCTGGCCTGTACTTGTTTGCGTTCGTTTTGTGAGAGCACACCTTTCCGCTCTCATCGCCCTCTCCTCCTTTGCTCCACTCTTTCCCTCGTCGTCCCCTCGTCCCCCGTCGTGTCCCCGCGCCCTCCTTCGCACCCCCGCCCTCTCCACGTCCGTCACTCCCGTTTCCCTCCCTCGCCGGGAGTCGTCTCGTGGACACCAAAGGCTTCGTCCTCCAGGCCGCCCCCCTCCGTTTCCGGTATCATCCGCTCTCGCCTCCCTTTCTTCACAAACCGAGGGAGCTGCCGCGGTCTTGATCAACTTCCCAATTGTCTCTCTCTCTCTTGTTTTTCGTCCCAGTTCTCTCGCGCAGTCCCCTTCAAAAGAATTGCCTCTCTATTCCCCAAACATGCATTAACCCGAGTAATAGTTGATTCAGCCAGCTAACAATTGTTAGGTCATCGCAGGTGGATGAAATAAAAGATTCAATCGTTTTACTAAACTTATCAGCTCTATAAAAATTCACCTAGTCATGGCACGATCATTTCGGTTCTTTAATCTTAAAGTGTCAGTTTTGTGAGATGTTACTGTTCTGAGTTATTTTACCTTTCTGTCTAATGGTAATTAATGTTTGTGGCTCCTTATTATACTCGAGGCCGCCAGGGAACTATATGGTTAAACTATCTGCAATATGCCTTGCAACCCAACGAAGGATGCAATTTTCTTGGAGATTTTATCACACCAGGGGCCGGGTCAATTGATGAAAATGTGTTCACAAAAGACCATTATTTTTTAAGATCCGTCTTTGGGTACTATTTTAAAGATCGCAGGTATCCAGTGTAGTAAGTGTGTCCACGTCGTTTGATATCTTAAAAAAATTATAAATCTATCAGAACATGGGATGCTTCTTCATTTTTAAACAAAAGTATAATTGAATTGCAATTGTAATAAAATCCAAAAGATTATACGGTATAATTTTGGCGAACGTTTAGAAACCGAGCCACTCAAGATACGTCTAGTAGATCCTTAGCAATCACTTCTTATCACCATTTATTTCTGGTGCTTACACATTTTATTAACTAGGAAACTTGACTAAATTATACAGATGCAGGTAATTGACATGAAACATTAAAGAATAGTCTTTTGTCGTTAATTATTCCTCCTATACAATGTGTTAGACATGTATTCATAACGCATTAGATAGTGTCAAATAATAATCATATAGTTTTAAATGAAACCCCATAACATTTTTTTTAAATGATCTGCTGGATTTGATAATTGTCACCAGTCCAGCAGGTTGATATCTCAATCTTTTATAAACAGTGCATCATATTTTATCATTTATTAGAATGTCATATTGCGCAGGATTTATCTCAGAGAGGAGGAATTAATAAGGATCTATGTTAAATCGAAGCTCCTACTTCAGGAAGAGATCAAACATTAATATGAAGAAAATATCGGGAGGCATAGAGAGCCTGAGTCTGTAAAAATACCAATGATTATGTTATTACATCGATTGAAGGAAGTAAAAGACATGAAGAAACACGAGGATTCAAAACTAATAAAAATAAAGGGAGATTTTTATCTGGGATTTTGAGTGGTAGTGTGTGTAAACCTGAAGACACCCTGTTTTGAAATATCAAAATTTCATGGTGAAGTGGAAGACAGTAGTTGGACCTCGGGCCTCATTTTCGATTTTTATTTATAACCCTCTCCTTTCCAATGCTTAAGTTTTCGGCCAACTCTGACTGCGAATTCATTTATCCATCCGTCAATGGGAAAACCGGATAATACTATTGCCAGATATTTTTGACTATTTGTAATTTCCGTTTTTGCGTTGACTTTTTTTCCATCACATACGATTTTTCTCCAATTGTTCATATGCAGGGCAAAAATTTCAATCCCATGGTTTGTCATTTTTACATTCCGTTACCTGCATTCACGTCTTCACTGTGATAAGATGGTTAACATATGTATTCCTTTCATGATTGCTGTAATTCATATAATCAAATTTAACCTTGCCGGCCCCGGTGGCGGCGGGGTAACGTCCTCGTCTGCTAACCAAGATGTCGCGGGTTCGATTCCCGCGTAGGTGGTTTTTCCTCCACATAGGCTTGGGTGTATGCAATTCTCAAATTATTTTATCAATGTTCAAAGTCTGATATAAAGGTCGAAATGCTGTTTTCGGACTAATGCATAATAAATTAATTCATTCATTAATTAACGGGTGAGAAGCCTCTACACGAACTAGAATTCTCATCATCGCTAGAGCGATCGTATACGATCCCACTGTCAGATTTGTGCCGCAGGGCGTTGGCACGCTATTTATCCTGAGGTATAAGGCTGAGGGACCAGATTCAATAGGACCGGTGGTATGAAACCAAAGTGGGCAACGTAATTGCGCAACCCCTTATGAACTGCCTAATTTCATCGTTTACTGCCGTCGGGAGTCACTTTCTGAATGAATTGATTATTATTTTAAGTGCCGCATAAAGTAGGACAGCTTAGCGCGTGATGAGGAGGGGCCGACGAGGAGTCTTCATAGTTACTGCCTCCCTTGAATCCACCACGTTAGCGCATACCATTCTCAGCATCCTCGTTTAAGCCCTGCCCCACCCCTCCCGCCACCACCTCCCGCCCTTCGTCGTCTTAAGATGTATTCCCCGGCGTGCGGTACTCCTCCGGATCATTGCGAGAGACTGGGAGTGAGGGGTGGTGCCAGTATTAGAATCCCCGGCACTCCTTCCTCCCCGCATCCCTCAAATCCCTTTTCGCCCTCCCGCTCTCCCCGTCAACCCCTTGGAGCTCGTCTCCAACCCCTCGGCGGGGGCTACGCCGACCGTCTCCTTGGATAAGAAAACCTTATCTCAATCGGGGCGGGATCCATGCACGCCCCCATCCTCCGTTCCCCTTCACACTCCCACACCTCCCACGGCTACGTCCCCCTTCGTAAGTCTTCCAACCTACCGTTCCCTACTTAACTCAGCCCCCCCCCCGGTTCCATCCCCTCCTCGCTCCCTCCCCATCTGATGAATGGCCGGCAGGGTGGATATTGGAGTAATTAAAGCAGCAAAGCAGCCTCGGAATGGATGTGACCCGCTCTCCCTTTGGATGTGTTCGAGGGTGGTGGGCCGTGGTAGGTGTGGGGGGAGGGGTTGCTGAAGGGAGAGGAGGGAAATTGGAGAGGAAGGGGCGAAGAATGTTTGGGAGGGTAGGCGATAAGGAAGGGGGTAGAAGAAGTATGTGCGAGATTTGGGGGGAGGGGGAACGCGAGCGTTGTTGGAAATCCAGTGAAGAAACATGGTTTGAGGGATAGGAAAAAAGGCGATAAAGGGCCTCTTATATTTCCTTTTATAATCCAAATTAATCTTGCTGAAAAAAGTTCCTGGAGTTCATGCAGCTGCCAATATTATTATCAGCACTAGGCATTCATCTCCTAGTCAGACTATGGGCATGCAAACTTATGGCCAGAGAAAATTATCAGTAATTGAGGACAACGTATCTTTCACTCTTGGCCCGCCTTGATGAATTTTTCTCATTTAGCTTTGGTTTCTATCGAGGAAAAATATTTGAGAAATTGATTCATCATATTAAAAATAATTTTAAGAAAACTATGAAGCTGTTAGCTATTAATGCAGTCCCAGCTTGCTATCCTCCGCTAAGCTACGAGGGTCATCCGGAAAGTAGTACCCGTTCGTGCCGCATGAAGTGCTGACGACGCGAGTAGCCGCTGGACGAGGTCAGATAGCTTCAGTGGCTTGTCTGCCTTCTCTGAGCCAAGTTGCGTGACGCTAGCATTGCCTGTGTTGTTTCTGTGATTGTTTACAATGTTTAAAAAAATTGAGAACGCCGCCAGTTGTGAAGTGAGGGCAGTGATTAAATTCCTCAATGCAAGAAACGTTCGCCCATGTGATATTCATCGCCAATTAAAGGAGGTGTATGGAGACAATGTAATGGACGAGTCGTCTGTTCGGCGGTGGTGTCGCAACTTCAACATGGGGAGGGGGAACACACACGACGATGAGCGTTCGGGGAGACCGTCTGTCATTACAGACCAACTGGTGAGCTCAGTTGACGAATTCGTGAGGAACGATCGGCGCGTCACAATTGATGACATCTGTGAGCATTTTCCCAATGTTTCTCGAACAATTGTTCATGAAATTGTTAAACACCATCTGCATTATGCAAAAATTTGTGCAAGATGGGTCCCTCGCGTATCTCAATGAGCTGGCGGCGAAGGACTATGCAGCAGGAATACAGAAACTTGTCACACGTTATGACAAATGCCTTAATTTGCTTGGAGATTATGTTGAGAAGTAGTTTAAAGTATCCTCTTTCAAATAAAATTTTTTATGTTTGTTAATATTTACTTTTGTGTCTTTATTTCACGAACGGGTACTACTTTCCGGATGACCCTCGTATATTAAGGACAAAGTAAATAATTCTAAAATCGTTATATAATGCTAACTACAGGAATAACAACGTCTTCATTCCAAGTATTAACTATTTTTAAAGCTTCCGCTGTGAGATTTCAAACCTAACTGTATCAATAATTGCACATGACTATGTTATTTCAGCTTTGTGAAGTAGCAGTGGCTACTAGATATGGAGGAGGAACCTCTTTTAGCTTCAGAAATACAGTATTCATTACAACTCCATTGCATGCCAAGGAAAATGAGTCATTGTCCTGTTTAGGGCTATAAAAGATACAAGGATGATTAAGAAAAATTCTTTTCCATTTAAAACACTTTTGCTCTCCTAGGTAGTTTTTTTATCCTCAGCTGTATGCACGTACCTTATGTACGTTTTTAAGGCTCCATGACTGCCCCACTTCCCGATATAAGTAAATTACATTTCGTGGATAGAGTGGCGGTTCTTTCGTGAAACAAATTCAGACAAGTTTAAAATTGAATGTTACGTACCCGTTCGCATCTTCTGCAGTCGCAAGAAACGGGAATTTTAATGGGAAAGGGCAAAATTAATGAATATGCTAAATATTGAGTTGAGGTGAATTTTGAAGAGCAGGTTCCCTAAAAGTAATATTTTAGCAAAACTTTAAGAATGACTCCAGAAAAATTTGATCAAAGAAATGTATATTAAAAAATGCTGTATTCATAGCGATGATTAACATATCCCCGTATTTACGTTAATTTGAATGAATTGGTATTTAATTTCAAGGCAAGGCACACACTCCTGGCTATCCTTATTTTTTATGCTGTTTTTAAGCTGGGTGTTCCCTAATCTCGAAATTTCCGTCCCCAAATCATAGATTAAATTTTTGCCTCACAGGTGATGGGAGAATAAAATAATATATCCGTCCAATTCCTTTTGGCTCGAGACATTTTATCAATGAAATGTCAATGCTGTAGGAGTTAAGGGAATGATGGTATTCTGGTCGGTAAGGTACAGCCGAAGTCGACATAGGGAAAGGATCTGATCTGCCTCTCTACTCTGATATGTGAGAGCTTAACGCATTGTTATGCTCAGTGCGAGCTGAGCTTCATCTTCACCTATTAAAAATTAGTTGTTTTAAGGGTTTGACAACTCTTGTAGGAATTAAAGCACTCATTTTGTTTGCATTGTATGATGATTTAGTGAAGCTTTCCTGACGCTTTGACACAATCGGCGAAACCCGACTAAAGAAGAAAAATACTCTAAATAAATGAACAAGTTTATAAATACAAACTTGATTTGCGCAAATATAATTCGTATGATGTTACTGTGAAACCAAAATGGAAAGAATATTAACATTTGGGAGCTAGAGAAAGCCAGGCGGGGTTGTGGAATAGGAGTGGAAACGAGAGGAAGGGGTATTGGGAGGGGTTTAAAGCGAGAGGAGTGTTCGTCGAGGGAATGGCGAGGGCGGAAGGAAGGAGGGGAGGAGGGCGGGCGGGTGAGGGAAGGGAGCAAGAGACGGAAGCCGGGGATGCGGGGTGTCGTTGTCCCCTTGTATTGTGCGCATTTTATTGATGGTGGAGAGAATCCCGGAGACTCTCCGTGGGAAGCATTTTCTCCTCGCATGCATATATACATTCACTCCCCTTTCTCTGTGTGTGGTTGTGTGTGTGTGTGTGTGTGTGAGTGCGTGGGTGGTTCTCGCACACGATCTCCCCCTTTTTCCCGCTTGAATTTGCTCGTGAGAAATGCTTCTCTCGGGTTTGGCTACAGCACGTGGTTGAAATTGGGGGTAGGGAATGTTTTTCGCAGTTGCTTTCCGCTTTTCCGTTAAGGCTAGAGATTGGCGCCAGCGAGTAGAGAAGTACTTGATGAATCGGCGAGTATTTAAAAAAATATATATGCGCAGTTGCTGGTGAATTTCTTTCCATATTTCTTTCACTTGTTCAATCTGTAGTTACCATAGTTATCACAGTTGCATAATCATTGCAGATTTTACCCTTCACCATTTTCGTCTTAGTCCCTAAATATTATGGGTTAGAGGTTCTTTCTTGGTGGTGCTAAACGTTAATGTGAACCCACAATTAATTTTTCCACCCTGCTAATTACTTTATGAAATTAAAATTAATGTCTCCTCATTAGCAATAAAAATTTAAAATACTGCCATCTTTAGTTTTTTGTCTCACGCAACCTGCTGAAGTAAAGGTCAAAGACACGGTGGCATTACATAAAGGGAAATGTCAGTAGGTCGTTCACTTTACCTCATATGGGGAATTCCTATGTAACATTTTATGAGGTCACCTAAAAATGTGGCCAGGAAATTTGATATGATCCATCTTTAGTTAACAAATGATTTTTTTTTGATGCAGTGAGGCTCGGGCGTTAATGTCTCCCTGGGTAGATATTTTCTCAGTTGCACGTACTTTATTACTATAAAATCTGCTACATTATATTATAAGGTACTTCACAAGCAAAGATGTTACCGTTTGTTACCATAAATACTTGCTTTAAAATGAATCCGGAGTTTATAGATTCATCACAGAATTTGACGTAATAAAATATCTCTTGGTGCTATATATTGTGAACCTACAGCTTTATAATGACACCAATCTATAATTTAAAAGCTTCAAGTTCTTGCCCTAAATTTAAAAACGCTTGGGCTTTCTATTAAATATTTCACTGTCATAGATAAGAACTATAACTTTCACAATTGTCAGGTTAATCTGTAACTAGGGTTGACTAAGCCTGCAAACATTAAATTAGCACACTTTTAATGTTTAAGTTAATTGAATCCATATATTCCTGCAATGGATGGCATGGTGGTTATTTTCTCCTGATATTTATTGATAAAAGTCTTTGGGTTTTTCTCCCTGAAAGTAATTAAGGATATGAAAACAGGAGTCTAAAATGTTTTTGGGCGTGTTTTTCATATAATGTTATTTTTAGAAATTAACTGATCTTTTAATTACCATTAAAACTATTTTTAAGGGCTCCATCTTTAGCATAATTAATGATTTATAATTGAAGTGACGATAAATTAATATTTTGTCGATACACGAGCGCGTGACTATAGTATATTCCCTGAGTGGTAACTGGATACGAGGCTGTGAAGTTTATTTTTGTTTCATTGAGAATACTGTAGTCTATCACTTTCCAAAATTCAGGTGGTTGTGACCACCATGCCACTAGTTAGTGACAAAATGCAATGCATCACAATTATGAAGCACATTAAATTGTTTTATTATTGCAGCAGGAATCCTAACAGTACACATTTTTGGTAAATTCTATAATATGTGTACAATGTATTAACCTCTGGCTTTAAGATGCGCTTTGTTCAGTATATAAATAAATGCATTATGGCTCTTGACACGGGAGTGCGATTAATCCCGACTTTTTACTGTGCCATCAAATTTTTTGTATAAATTGGAGACGTGGTAATCCAATTGGTAGAGCACTGAGCTACTGACAGGAGAGCCCGGGTTTGGCTCCAGGTGACGCCTCTAAGTACTCTCAGCTTCACGTAAGCGTTTTGATTTTTCGGGTACCAGATCTTCCTTTTGGGAAATCATAGGAGGTACAGAGAAAAGAAATTCCCCCCCTACTCTGATGTGTTGACCTTAGTACTTGGTGAGCACTACCACCTTGAGCTCATATTAAACAAACCTTCGGGCTAATAACTATGTTAGCTTTTTATAGTAATAATAATACTTATATTTACCTTATTTTAACATATACTCGTGCATGCATATGCGCAAACTTATAATACTGCTATACTATATTTTACGTGAGAATCAGGTAAAAGCCATAGTTTTTAGATTCTCACAGAAATCAAAAGTCTTTTATACAAATTAAGAAAATATTTAACGCAATCATACTGTATTAGTGATTCATTTCCGCCATGCACGATATTACAAACAGGAATGAATGCCAATATTATTACAATAAAACAAAAATAAACTCCGAAATTTGGGAAAGGAAGAGTTGTTTTTTTTTCTTTAGCCACTCATTTCTCCTTTAGGCATGTGAATTGTAAAATATTTTAATGAATTTGATTTTGGATACCGTTTGATCTACAGGAAAATATTTTGTAACACCAAGACCTGGTGGCGATTTAACAAAGAAATTCTTGAGTGAAAAATTTATCTGTCGCCAGGCTGGAGTAGATATTAATGCGAATATTTCGCACGGCGTTAATGTTCTGAAAGCATTGGCATCGTTCCGGTGCGTTCATTCATTTGGAAAATATCTCGGGCATGCACATCCGGTGCGTGAATTGTAAATTTTCTCGCGTGCATCCGGAGATTTTCAATGGGGGTGAAAAAAGAGTAAGGAACGAGCGCAAATATTCCGTAAACATGGCGTGGGCCGGAATTTTCCCGAAAGCAATTTCCAGCCGAACATCACCGCGGGATGCGAACTTCTCTATTCTTCCTCCCGGGTCATTCGCTTCTTTTTTTTCTTTATCTCTCTCTCTCTTCCTCGCGCTCACTCTTTCTTTCTTTTCTTCTCTTCATCATTTCCTCCCTCCCAGTCTCTTTCTACTTAAATTACTCGATCGGCCGAGGCGAGGTTGATTTCCGTTGTTGCAGTCCCAACTCCCGAGCGAGCGGCTGAAGGGTGAGCGCGAAAGTGTGCGTGCGTTCGAGGGGGGGGGGGAATGAGGAGAGAGCGGCGGGGGTGGTTCGTGGCGTGCGGGAGAGGTAAGGGGGGGAGGGTCGGGGGCGGTGGGTGAAGGATGGGGGGTCCCGGCCCCCTTGGGCGGCGGGAGAGGGTGCCCCAGCTGCCGGCACCCTTTCCACGCGAGATACGGCCCCGGTAATATATGGTTTTCTCTCCAGAGGCCCCGTCCTCTTCCAACGGCTTTGACTCACCCCCTCCCACCCCCATTCCCTCCTCTCCTCACCCCCGTCTCACGCCTCAATCCGACCTGGCCTATCCCACACCCCCCTTACACACACCCACCCTCTGCACCCCCACCTCCTTCCTCTTATTACGACCACACCCTCAGCTTCCCCCCTCCTTCTTCAACCACCCTCCCCTATTTACCCTCGCCAGGAGAAGTGGGGATCTAGAGGAGAGAGGAAGGGAGAGAGAGTTGGAAAAAGATTCGGATCGCCGAATCCGAGGAGGAAATGGAATCCGATCAGGTTTTAAGATTGGAAAAATCATGGATTTACGATCAGTAGCCGGGAGACTACTGCACAATCTGCTTTCTTTTCCCTGAGACGGTTAGGAAAAAACAATCAAATTCGATAGGTGACGCCTTGTTTCGCCATTCAATATTCCGTCAACGCTTTCAATATAATCGTGTGCTCTACTAATCGCAAGCGGGAAATTGTACGCATCGGAATTGTAACAATTTAATGATTACACTTTAGCAAAAGCTAATGAATATACCTATTTTTCGATAGTCAGTAAGCTCTCTTCGAAAATCGTAGTAGTATTTGGGCTTTATATTCTTCAATGCCTGATATTATTTCTCATCGCGGCAAATTGATCGAAAAATGCTATGATTGTTGATTATATGAAACGCTACAGAATACAAATTTTCAGTCAGTCATCCGTAGGCTTTCATGTTTTAAATGACAGAACGCTGTCTGTTGAACAAATAAAGTAAAATTTTTCCTTGCGATGGGAACTCTTACCACAAAGTACGAAAGTCTGGAGAGAGAAAAGGATGTAGGGAAAACAAAAGGAAATTCAAAACGATGCAGGGTACAATAATAATAGTAATTGTTCACCGTCCTAAACCTATCTTAGCAGTTTCCTATGTTATAATTGATTCACTCTTGAAACTGGCTTCTTCCGCTTTAATGAGCGATGTTTTACGCAGGGAGAGAATTTCGAACAAAAAGTTCTATCCGTTCAGGATATAATCATTAAAACTTAATTTAACTATTTAGCCAATTTCAAAATTTAACTCACGAGGAATATATATTATCGGTAGCTGCCTTTTCTTCTGGGGTAATGCTCACCTGGGAAAATATCTCAAAACATAAGAAAATCCATGCCTATTGTCGTACATTGTCTCCATTTTACAGCAGTTTTCAATATTTAGTAGGTATAAATGGATTTATCTTCTTGCCCTGAAACTGATAGCCAACATATTTAAGTGACTGTTGTCGTTATTAATTGTTATTTTATTTATTTATTTATTTTATTTTTAGATCAAATGCCCCCTGCCCCTTGTCTCATGTGATGTCCTTCGTAATTCAGGCGCCCTAATTGGATCCACATAAAATGGGGCGCTTAAAAGCCCCAAATTATGGGAAATAAGGAAACGTCAGAAACTTAATACACATACATGTATAATTTAAAAATATGTCGGATCAGTGTAAGAAACGCACATCCTTTTTGGGAACACGTAGAATATTTTAATTGTATTTCTTCCTATCCTTTCCCTCGGAAATAAGTTTTAAATATTTATGAGAGATATTAATATTTCCATGCCTATTCGTTGGCACATGACTCAGAAAAGAGGGGCAGGAAACCGGGTTATTTAGGAACTAATAATTCTCCCCCATATTTGTAGCCTGAGGCGAAGTAATATGTCTCCTTTCTAAAATGATAGAAGAAATGGGAAGAAAGAAAATTTTCAACTCATGAAATTGCAAGAATATGACTAAAAATGAAAACTTGCGTTATCTTCGTGCATAAATTGATAACTGCCAGTCTCGCCTAAGGATGAGAAAAAGTAAATGTAAGTTGGCGATTGATAATAAGTGTTTAAAATACTCTGCGTTCATTCCAACATGATTCAAAATATAAGTAACCAATATTAGGGCACAGTTACTCTCAATGCCTACGCAATGCTACTGCACTCAGCAATGGTCATGAGAACTCATTGAAGAATATGACATAAATATTCAAGACCTCTAATTACGCCTTGGCCATGATGTGTTTCATTCGTCTCAGACTTTCAATAATTAACACTGTAATTAGATTATCCCTTCAACTATTTGTGCATATTTCTTGGTGCTGATGAAAGTTTGAGGGGATTTAATGAAAACTATGATTAATTGAAGAAGGATATGGTATTTAAATAGCTTATAACAATTTTGTCTCAGAAAATCTACGAGTATGTGGAGTAATGTATAGGGATCGAAGAATCCCGACCATGCGCTGTAACTGCGCCATGTGCTGTTATCATTTTATGCACAATGCGTGGCTAAATGGCTTGATCTTGATGATTCTCGGAGTTATTTATCCTCTTTTAAGGGTGATGATGATTGAAAAACACTCCACAATATTCTACACAGATTTATTTTAAATCATTAACCGGCCGAGAAGTTTTCCATCATTATCAAAAATGTAAACTTAGTTCTGTTTTTGCGTATTTTTCGATTCAGGTAGATTTCCTCTTCCCCTCCATTTTTGAAACTCTAGCCTACGTCACCTTATTAAACGAATTTTATTTACGGAGAGATAGCTGTCAATCTCGTATCCGATTATAATTCTTTCGTGAATAAAACAGTCATGATCTAAGTTTATTTTTGTTATTTTATTTTTACATCTCCGAAGTTTATAAATATTTGGTGCTTGAAATTAAAAGACGCGGGTAAGATATTATATATATACCCGCATTTCTCGGCGCCGCATCGTATCTGGACCGTTTTTGTATATTTGAACTTTTTTGTATAACCGGTTGTCAAATTGAGTGGAGTGGTAACATTTGTTAGGTATTTATACTAAAATATACACATATCTTTAGTCATAACCAACCGAATAATGTAATGTGCATTGTTTATTTTTAGGGTTTTTCTACTACCGAATGGCCGAATGAAAACTCCATACGAAAAGCATAGAAGGCATGTTTCTTCTCATTTAACACATGCATTGCTTAACTCCTGACATGCGTTTAAAATAACATCTTGAAAATTTAACTGAAATGGGGTTTGAAAATTAAATGCTCTTTTTCCGTCCATGCATTTGCGTAATTCGCTCAATAATTTGAATAAATCCTTTCCATAGTCTGCTTGTTAAAAATTTATTCCGCTTTTTGTTCAGGGTCCCTGTGGCCGCGGTATTTTTTTTGTTTTGCTCATTAACTACTGTAATTGTTTCTGACCATGATTAATTTGAGAATTATCACAGTAAATGTGTACAAAGATTATTATATATTAGAAACCGTTGTTGGTTATGTTTTTGTGTTTAGTTATTTATTCAAACTTTGTCTTTTTCTATTTTCCCGTCATTTTTCATAGCAAAAAATACACGCATTTTTGTTCTTTTCAGGGCTTTGCCCATTGTGACAGTACTATTGTACAATATTTCGGATCATCAGTTTGAGAAAATTAGTGGTGGTTCAAATAATACGAGTTTAACACGAAAAGAACATTAGCAATAGGAAATAGACATGAAATACAGAATTGGGCATTTGGAAAGTAACAGATATCATATCAGAAGCATTATTATATTTCAAAATAAAATGGAATACCATATAATTTATCTTATAATGCGTGAAAAGGACCCACATTTCTAAGATCATGGGGCAAAAATTCCAAAGTTTGTAGACTGAAATAGGAAAGGATTCATTGATTGATAGGTTGGCTCCGGTTAATGAAAAAGGTTCAAAGATAATGGTCTATATTGTAAGAAAATTTTGTCATGTAATTTTTTATGAAAAATATTTATTTAAAACACTTAATATTGAACAATTTAGCAATACAATGAGATAATTTATTTAGTTTTCTTAAAATACTTTCGAGATTACAAAATATCAAAAGATATCACGGGTTATATTGTATTGAAGGCTTTCCTCATATGTGCACTGGCCTCTAAATGAATGATAATAATTTACTATTTCATCGTAAACGATTTTAGTTTTGCATTCTTAAAATTGCTGGTACTGGGCTCCAGAATTGGCATTTAAATTGTCTGAAAATTGAATTACATTTTTCAAAAACTTGTCGTTCTCTCAACCGAATGTCGTACTGTACGTCGACCTGTCAGAATGTCGTTGGCATGTTGTCACAACGTTACATCTCTTAAGTGTTCATTGTATCAAGTAAATACGGATAGCTGTCTCAAAAAGAGTCACTACATATTTGAAGGATAATAATTCTAACTTTCGAGGTTAAGATATTTCAATACGGCTCCCAATGTTACATGAGAGCAGTGAGCAATTGGGTTCGAACATCAAAGAGTGAATACATGGTTTGTATAAAACGGATCGGGAAATGTTTCGTAAAAATAGATTTATTTCCAATATTGCTACAATGCCTCATAAATCCTTCAAACTACATCCATTGAGCGTCGACATACTTTTTCCACCGACTTTTCTATGACTGGAAGGCTGCCTGGTAGACGGATTCTGGAGGGTCCTTACGCGTGCAAGCTTCTTTTACGGTATTTAGGGTCCCATGGTGGTGGCCTTTGAGGGAGGATTTCACTTTTGGAAATAAGGAATAGCCTGCTGGGGCCAAGACGGGGCTATAAACGGGTTGGGGAATCGTCACGATGGCGTTGCAGAAGGTCTTTGCAAACAGACACTCGACTCTGCTTTTGGTCGTCCGTCAAGACCTTCGGGACGAGTTTAGCACAGATTTTTCCCATTGCTAAATTTTCAGTGATAATGGTGTGCACTGTCATCTCATCAATTCCAATGCGATCTATGATTATGCGCACACTTAACCGACAGTCTGAAAACAGCACTTTACGAACAAGTCAGGAAAAAAATGCAACCGATTCTTTTTTTTAAAAACCTTATATTTTAGGGCAGATGGTTCGCACTTGTGGTCTTATTATCACGATTATCTGCTTGTAGGGTAACGGCACTGTTTAGAAATGTGCCTATTTTTATCTGTTTGATATCTCATTCGTGTTTCACGCATTTCATTTCAGCATAAGCTAACTTGATTATTTGGGATGTCCTTTTCCAAATCCTTTAAACGTTTGCCCTTGATATTTCAACCCTTTCATGTGATTTTTTCCGAGCCAAAAAATGTATTTCGGGTAAAAACGAAGGAGCTGTTGCAGTTCAATTGTTTGAACACATTCTCTATTGTTCCATTTTTTCAATCGCACAGTGAGCTGCAACCCATGGAATAATCTTCTCTGATCGAAATCACTTTCATTCCATGTATTTTGTATAATGTTTCAGGAATATTGGTTTTTCTATTTTTCTATTTCTCAGTTATATACATTAGCGTCAAAAACCATTAACTTTACATCAACCTCGAAAAGAAATTAGGCCCAAGATGATTTAAACCCACACACAGATAGATTGTGTAGACAGCACCTTTATGGTATTAACATAGTCTAGATGTACGAGACGTAGACGTGCGTCTCGTACACATGCAATAAATTATAATAAAAAAAAAAAATTAACCTGAACACAAATACAACTCATTGACTCCTCGTACACTGATGAAGGTGACTGGGATCACCGAAATATCGAAGTAAGTTGTGTTTGAGCTGTGGTTATTTTTTAACATTTTTCCTATACTTAAATGCTAGTGTGCATCAAGAATATATATAAATAATATAAAAGAATTGTCATCTATTTGCTGACTGTCCCTTGGCAGTACGTTTCCGACCTGATTAAACTTCTGAAGTATATACATTAATATATATATATATATAAATCTACAAATCTACAAAAATCTACAACAGTGTTTATATATATATACAAATATATAAATGTATATTAATATATATATATATATTTTAATATATATATATAACATATTATATATATGTAGGTATATATATCTATATACAAACACTGTTGTAGATTTTTAAAGCATAGAAACACAAAGAAAGGATACTCACATATGTAGTTTTGACGTTTCGACGGCACGATCGTCATCAGAATCAGTTATGGCAAAGCAATAGATAGATTGACCTGAACTCAGCCGACTCAGTGATCCTCGTACCCTGAACTACACACACACACACACACACATATATATATATATATATATATATATATATATATATATATATATATATATATATATACATGTATATACATATATATACATATATATACATATATATACATATATATACATATATATATACATACACACACACACACACATATATATATATATACATGTATATACATATATATACATATATATACATATATATATACATACACACACACATATATATATATATATATATATATATATATATATATATATATATATATATATAGTTTAATCAAGTCAAAAACGTACTCCGTGCCCCTCCTCTTGCCAAGGGACAGTCAGCAATTAGATGACAATTATTTTTACTCCGATCTCAGTTGAATAGGCGCTTTCAAGGCACTCATGCCTCCATGGGGATTCAGGTCAGGAATAAATCAATTTTGGCACTGCCACCGGTACCCCTCCAAACCAAAAGGAGTGAAAATATCTCCGATCAAGCCATTGATCCTCAAAAGGGAGTCCTTGAACGAGAGGGTGCGCGCGACTTGATTTAATATCAAAAGTAAATGGGAAGTATTTCGGCGATTTCTGGGGGTGGAATCGTTGGCGTCCTCGGCCAATTACGCGGTCGAGTCAGTAGTGCGGATATAACCCATTAGCGTTGGGAAGAGAGCCGCGAGTCAAGCGCGGAAAAGAGAGGGACTGGGAGTTTTTTTCGGCGGAGGAGAGGGTGGAAGGGAAATAAAAAGATTAAAGGATTGACAGTGAGGTGGAGAAAACGGAATGGAAGTCTGTTAGTTTGTGTGTGTGTGTGTGTGAGGGGCGGAGAGGAAAGAAGGGCGACTCTTGGAAGGGAAGGGAAAGAGAAGTCTGGGGGATGAATAAGGGAGAGGTTGACTGAGGTGGACATTGAGGAAGTGGGCTCCGGTCCAAGGGTGAAACTGTGCTAGCAGCGCGCTTGCGGACTGGAGATGAATTAAGGGGGTGGCCCCGCGAGGTGATGGGGCTGGTGGAGGTTTGGGAGGTGGAGGGAGGCGAGGAAGAAGGAATTCCTTCGGATTAAAGGGGATTGGATGCGTGGAGGAAAGAGAGAGAGAGAAGGCTCAATTCCTAATTCGGTTTCGTCCAGATAATGGACCGTTCTTAACTTTATTTTTTTCCTCCTGCCCCTTACCCCAACTCGGGCTTCTACTCCCTTGAGGGATGCGCTTCCATCAGTCAGTGGCGTCGGTGATGAGGCAACGATGTCGTTACTATCGGTGCCGAGGACGTCGGACTCAGTTAAAAATCCGATTGTGCGCGCGCATTTTCATCTTAAAGGTCTGGGGGAGCCTTCCCCTTCGCAGAGGTCACGTCAGGAAGCTTCAAGTCACGCGTTTTTCCTCGCTCCTATATTGGGTTAATTTCGGGGTAAATTTTTGAGTTGTTGGATTCTGTGGATTTTCTAACGAACGAATCAAATTATATAGCTGGGCAAGTTAATTCATGAAATGTGACAAGAGGCTCCCTTAATCCTAATCTCACTAGGAAATGAAGTATTATGTTTTCCAACCGAGGATCGTTTTCGGTTATTCATTTACCGTGTTGTCAAAGTGTCACCCAAATGGTTGCTATGGTAGGAGTGATTTGAGCCAGCCATTCTCAAAAAATATTTTACCACAGTAAGTCAGTCTGTAATCCTCCATAGTTGATTATCGCTTTGACTATGCTAAAAGTAAATGACTTCCGATTATAAAATATCGAAATTATTATTTAGTTATTATTATTGGTAATCTATCGGTGAAGGTACGCTTTGGATAGGCACAAGTTACCAAACGTTACGACGACAATTCCCTTGTCTCTCTTAAGAAAGCAGAACCTGACATTCGAGCAGCATTACAATAGGCCCCTCTTCAATCCCGAAGACCTCCCCCTTCATTACGTCCAACACACCTATCCTATTCCTGTCCCTTCCTCGTCTGCCTAACATTCTTCCCTCTGTCACAATCTTCAATATTCAATTGACAATCCCAATTCTGTGCATCCATCTTTCCTGTCTACTTATTATTAAGTATTCAACATTGAAGCAAACCAAACGGCATGACGACCCTCATAAATCTCCTACATTGTTTTTAGCCATTAAATATAGCCTCTTGGTTTTGATCCAATCGATTAGCATGTATGATTTTTTTACAGATTCAGTTAGATAGAGTATTTATGTTAAAGTAATGATGGTTAAGGAATTCTCATGAGACTCGTTTAAAGTGTGAGAAAATGTTACCTATGATCCGTCATTTATAAGATTCTCTCGATTTACCCTCGGACTTACCCCAACCGGTGAGTATTCGGTTATTTGAAGAAAGATAATTATTTATAAAAAAAGTAAATTATGCTACAGAGACGTAAAGTACCGAGCACTTCATGGAATTTATCCCAAATAAAACAGGTACATATTTGAGAACAATTAGTAAATTTCAGATAATCGTTGGTCTGCCCCAAACCAGTCTAGTTAAATAATCATGAATATTATTTTAACTATTTCGTGATAATGCCCAACGTCAGGTAAACGTTTAAATGCCCCAGTGACCCAAAGAGCTAGCAATAGTGGCGCCATCTAAAGGTTTTGGAAGGCCCATCGAAGCCAGACAGATCAAAAGAATGGTGACTGAGAACTTACTAATAATAATAGTAGTCTATGGTTCTCCTGCTCCATATTAAAGATGACTGTTTGGAATAGATTTATTCTAGCGTGGTTCTTCAGTGCTGTTTACAAAGTGTTTTCTGATACATTTTTGGAATATTAAAACTATTTGCTGAAGAATAATTGATAACCGTATATGGGGGTTTGCATACGTGCTGACAAGCCAACCATTGATCCTTTTCAGCCACAATCCTTCCGAAAAATGATGGAAATAACTCTAGAATTGAACGTTAAGATACATCAAGATTTCATCCGTTCTAAATTTACTTTTGGTAGTTTCAGAAGGGGAGACGTGTATAAAGCCTTGGAAGAATTTTAAGTCCTATAAATACTCTTGAAGTTATTCATAATGACCAAGTTTTGAAAACGTTCTTTTGTGTAAAAATACAACTTGAACAATCAGATCTGTTATATTAGGAGTCGTTCGGAGGTTTATATGGCTTAATAATTGTTAAACAAAATTTGATAAGTATCCTTAATCTCTGAAATAAATTTGAATTGGATGATCGTGTTTGCAGGAGTTATATATATATATGTTCCAAACGGTAGGGATGGTTTTTAATTTAGGATTACTGAGAGACTGGGGAGCATGTTTACTGAAACTAAAAATCAATTAGGTAGTTTTTTCATAAAAAAGTCAATTAATGACATTAATCTGCTCTGAAAAGGAGGATTTCTCTATTTCTGTATTTATTGCTGCATTGAGAAGCGGACACCAGATAGTTTACAAACTCAATTTTCTCTGAGGAACACGAGACCAGAATAGCTATCGAAATCTCTTGTCGGATAATTAGATTTTGATTAAGATTTGGATAATAAGAGCTCAATTTGATATTTTTTATGATCCCTTGTGAAATGACCAATAGTGACAGCAAAGTATTACATGCATGGAGTAATAATAAAACCCTGTGAGTATGAAATGCATGGTGTGGATTATCTCTTTCATGCACTCCAATCGTCACCTAAACAACTTTATGGCCCAGTTTTATAACGCCTCTTTAAATCTAATCATTAGTTAA
This sequence comes from Hetaerina americana, assembly GCF_022747635.1. Lineage (NCBI taxonomy): Eukaryota > Metazoa > Arthropoda > Insecta > Odonata > Calopterygidae > Hetaerina > Hetaerina americana. Next base: position 26,162,970 of record NW_027287538.1, read on the forward strand.
TGTGAAAGTTAATTTAAAGAAGATGTTTATAACAAAACCGGTTTTATAAACAAATAAGAGTAGTTACAATGGAATGTGAGCATTGTAACCGTATTAACATCTTATGTCTGTTATTGAGTGTTTTAACGGTCATGAAACTGAGTTTTGGCCTTAACCGGAGGTTGAACGGAGCCTTCAGTTTGACGAGACATATAAAACCTGACCTATGTGGATGGAGATCCCTTCTGCATTTGGGTCGTACTAGACTTAATGTCGTAGAGCTCTCACTCAGAGATCCGAGATGAACTTAACATCAGTTTTTCTCATCTGAGAGCGACTGATTACCTTCAGCTTTCCTCCACTGCAATTTAAGGTTTCCATCTTCTTGAATCTTTGCAGTCTTTCAGAACTGCATGTTTTTTTTCGAGAATTCAATGGTGTTTTTGCTCTTAGCCGTAGTCTCATTGCTATTGGCGTAATGCAGAACACTTATGTGTTCCCAATTCATTTCACTGATGATTATTAAACTTCTTCTATATAGATAACGGAAACATGATAATTATACCATTAATATTCATTGACGACCATGGTTTGGTCATATCATCAGGTGGTTGATCTGACTGATACAACTGATGATGCCACATAGTAGCGAAACGATGGTTGTCAATGAATATTAATTGTGGAATTGCTGTGTTTCTGTTACAATAGAGAAGTTTCATCGAGTAACGGCGAAAAGTGTCATAAACATCTTCCATAAATTGTTATATCATTTTATTTTATTTTTTGTTAAATAGGTCGCATCACAGTATGATGCCTTGCTTGATTTTTCTTTTAGTTTTCCTTCAATGCTAGTTTCCAACTCAGCCATTGGGTTTGCGCAGATCTTGTAGATTTTTCCCTGTGCTGTAATATTTTCAGTTTTTCACCAATTTTAACATGTTTCCCCTTGATGATGTGAAATTCATTCTGCAGAGCTTCCAAGAAGATATTTGATGGAAAGTTCTGTTACACCAATACGTCTCTTTTCAATGACTTAATATTTAATCATTTGTTCTTTTCTTGCTGAAATATAAGTCGGGTTTCTTGTAGTTGTTTTTCCATCTTTTCCATCCACACTTCTTCTGATCACTCTAAGGTTTCGCTTCTCGACTTGATATTTAGATACCTTATCTTTGCCCATAAGTACGTCAAGTACCCGTATTTGTTTTTTTGGCCGGCCATTTCTAATATTTTAACATTGCTGCAGTCACGAAACGCATAATCCATTTATTTTTACTCAATATTTAAAGTTATTAATCTATCAATCATTCCAAATTTTACACTATCATGATCTCTCCTCTAAAAGTCTAAAATTATACCCTACTCATATATATAATTTTACTTCGCTGTTTAAGTAAGTTTGCTTTTGAATTGGTGAACACCCAAGAAAAGTCGAGTAAATTAAAAGAATGTGATTGAACTTATTCAGCAAGAATTTTTTTCTAATTTTTTAACTTAATTTTTTTAGAATTTTGAAACACTGATCCAGATATTTATTTCTTACACTAGTTCAACCACGCATTATGAACATATATTCCTTACAAGTAAACTCAGGAAGCGACAATGCGCATGGATTAGAGCAAGGAACTGAAATCGGTGTGTAAACAATTTACCATTTGGTCAAATTGAACTGTTTTAACGGTTACTGGGACCTCCACGTTGTTCTATGCTTGCTCAGGGATATGTCTCAGTAAGTAATTTTAAAGGTGTTCTAACAGGATTTAAATAGTATTTAGGGAAGGCGACCGACAGCTGAGGTCATTTGCGCCATAGGGGATGGACAGGAATGGATGAAGGGTGGAGAGAAACCCGGCGTCGGCATTAGCCTGCTCTTTACGAAAGGCGCCAAGGTGTCCACAGCAGAACGTCACATCCGACGGACGGCGTACTCACTCAAAGTGCCTTCCAGCAGGTACCTCAAGTAGGGATCGATATACCACTGAAAAATATTCAACACCGCCGGGATATGAATCCGGGTCCTCGGGGTGGGAATTCAGTACGATAGCTACCGCATAATCTCGATCCCTTACAGGATTTAATAAATAGGAATTTTTATATTCTGAATTTTAGGCTAGGGAAATGATTATCTTTAGGAAAGATTTATTTTTGTCTCTCAAAAAGTGTCATTCATTTCTACGGAGATATTTTCTCTCACTGAAGGTCTCTTACGCGACTCGGACGGTTACAAAACTTGCGAAGAGGTTCTGTTAATTTAGATTAACTGTCCTTTTTTCCTCATGAGTATACAATACTTACGAACGTCGTTTTCTACATGAGCGGAAAGAAAATTCAACTATGGGTAAATGCTTTCTTTGATCCCATCCTTAGCTTAGGCTAATTGTGATGAGGGCAGCGGGCAATTTAGTTTTAACCTCGGTTATATTTATAACGGAGGTAAAGGTTTAATATGAAAGACAGTTCCCATTTTTCAATTTATATCTGCCTGAATTAAAATCATGGTAAATGTTATTGATAGGGCGTGTCGTTTTTAAAAAAACGGTTGGTTCAGCATTAAAATATTCAAAGGGAAAAGAAGACTGCTTCCAAAGTAAGTGTAATGCCTGAAAAGTATTTCCGGATAAAAGAGTGGAAGTTACAACAAGAACATTTTCCCTATATCTTTTTCTCCTACGGTATCAAGCCTTTTATGTATATTTCGATAACAGTTCCGGTACATGTATTAAACTATTATTTTCTCTAGCATAGCGTTTTTATTAAATTGAAATCACACTAAAAGGTGTTATACCCATCGAATATAGCTGCAGTAAAGATTGCTCAAAGTATAATTATAAAAGTAACAATCCTAGGAGGAAAGGGAACTAGTGAAATGATTGAAATGGACTGAATAGAAAGAATGAAATAATATATAAGAAAATTACACTCTCAAAAAAATATATGAAATTTTTATCAGGACGCAGTGTTAAACAGTATTCAGTGAGTCATAAAAAATATGCCACAATGGAATTGTGTCATCAAATTTTTGCAATAATAGTTGATTCTTCTATAACTTAGGAGGGGTGAAAGGATTTTTTTTAATTATTTGTAAATACTTTTTTAATGATTTTTAAATTAAAAATATTTTCAAAATGTATATTTGTATATGGGTCTCGTTCGGCATAAGGGTGATGAAACTTTCCTTTTTTCATCACCTGAATTTTGTGCCGCTTTTGGTCCGACCAATCGTTCATATTATTTGAGCCCTGAAAGCGAAGAATATCCGGGTATTTTCCTCGCTCAGTTTTTCATGTACTTGCCTTAAGGTATGAGCTCATCAAATGCACTTCTGAATGAATGACTGGATTTTTAACGCATATACGTACGTATTTTAAGTGATTTAATAATGATATTTGCAAGCAAAAGCAATTGGTGAGGAATTTCAGCAACTGTATCATTGTTTGAATTATTTTCGGAATTGGAATAAATATTTTATTCATAATTTCCGAATTATAATATTCCAACAAGTTACGTTCTTTTAGTAATTAATATGCATATTTTACCAAAAATAAGAATAGAAATAAGAATCATATTTTACTAATTTCCAAATATTTGACTTATTCTGATAAAATATAAGATTCATGTTTTCACTTATCACGCAAATCGGTTACTGTTATCTTATGTCGTTCATGAGTCGAACTTCGTCTGGTCCTTTTTATTTTGATTCTCATATTTGTGAGGATTATTTTGAACGGCAGTAGGATGTTGAAGACTGTAATAGATGAGAGAATATTAGGCAAACGAGGAGAGGGCAGGAATAAGATAGGGATACTGCACGGGATGAAGGGAGGAACTAAGTACACAGAGATGACGAAGGACATGTGGTAGAGTAGGATGTGGAGTTTTTTAGGAGATATTTATTTGGTAGTTGTGTCCATCCAAAATCTACTTAAACCAGTAGATTACCTAAAAAATTTGTTGCGTAACTGGATAGGATTTGGGAATGAAATTTGCAAAGAAAACTTAGTGCGTCAAATCTCAGGTGTGAAGTGAAATTAAATTTTCCCTTTAATATATCCATGTCACCAGGCGGTAATAATTGTTCTTTTTGGCGCCCGTAAAAAACTTTGGGTCGATAAAGATGCTCCATTATTCCTTTTGAATTGCATTTAAATTTTTCGAGCGTCATGGCCCTCCCAGATCCTTGTCTGAGCACAAAGTCGGGGAACACTCTTGAGGATGTGTAAACCATATCCCATATCAGTTACCCTTTTGTAATCCCTTGTATCCTGGGCGCATCCAATCCTCTGACACTTCTCCAAAAGTGTTCCTTTAATTAGTGCTTCCTCGCCGCCTTCGGCTCACCCTCCCCCACACACCCTCTCCCTCCATCCGACCCTCACGTCAATCAAACTTGCCCGTCACGTGGTTCCGCCACTCCCCCTCCCCACTCCCTCCCGCCCCGCCGCTGCCCCCCACGCGCTCTCCCTTCCCATCCGGCCCACTCTCTCGCCCGGAGGCCCTCCTGAAATATCTCCCGTCGCACCCATCAACTCCCATCCCTCCCACCCCAAGATACAAGACTAATCAACATCTGCCTACCGCGCAGTTTATTCGTGGCTCTACGCACTCCCATGCACACCCCCACCCTCTGCCCCTCACCCTTCTCTCTCTCCCCACACCCTCTTTCATCTTTTCCATTACTCGTGCTGCTTCATCTTCCTCTCCTCCCTGCCCGCCATGCTCCCTCCCCCGTCCCGGCCTTCCCTCCCGACCTCGCCCCGAGGGCAGCGATTCGCACGATCAAGCACGCGGGGCAGTTGATGCTTCTTTGGAGGGTGGGATGGAGGGGGAGGGGGATCATTATTAGTCGCCGGTGGCGTCGCCGTGCTCTCACAGATTGCTTGCAGTCAGTTAGTTCTCCGGGGATGGGCGTTTGCATCCCCGGAGCCGACGGGGCGGATTACGTCAGGTGCGGTGGTGATGCGGGGGACCACCCCGGGAGTAGTAATCTGCATGGCTGATGCATCCCAACCGCCGGCGTTCGAGAGTATAATATTTGAGGCGCTCATTTTGTTGCGCCCGGTATGCTGGGATTCCGTAAATTACTGGCGTTCCCTCGTCGTCAAAATGCTATCTACTCCGCGAGCATCGCAGAGGAGGTAAAATCGGTCTTGTTTCTTAAAGCATTGGGTTTTTTTCAGGAAATCATTAGACTTAACCTGTATGGTGCATAATTGTTAGGCTGGAAAACCTGCAAAATTGACCCTGAGTCAGGAATGCCTCGTGCCACATCTTTTTCTCCGGCTACTTCTTCCTTTTCAAGATATAATTGCGTTTGACACTGCCTCATGTACGTAAAAATCAAGAAGAAACATTCAAAGGCTTGGTCTGAATTTTATAACAGCAATGCAATCCGTCACTATTGTAGAAGTCGTAATTTTACGATGCAAGAATATATGAATTCATACATCTTACTTGTACTGTCTCCATCTTTTGGTGTTCTCGCATCTTTTATTGCTAAATTGATTCGTCTTTGCGCATAGAATTTGCAAAAACAACGATTATCCTTTCCAGCGTATAAATATTTTTAAAATTTTAACTCAATATTTTCTGAATCAATCTTCTATCGGTAGAGTGAAATAGCGTATAAATTGATGGAGACGGGAAGATCGCAGTGTCTGCTCAAAAATAGAAGTAGGTAGCAATTACTTGAAAGGCCACTTTGTATGCGTGTCATTTTATAAACAGTGAATCGAAATGCGTCCGAGAACTTTATATTTATTTGATAGTTTAATTTATTGGGAGAAACATGAAGTAAAACACATTATTATTGAATTTTGATTTATGTTAAGATAAATGAATGGGCTTTCACCGAGCAGTATCTTAGGGTAATTATCGTCCAACACAGTCAGTGAAGGAAAAAGGCTCTTATAGAGGATTTATGTATTGCGGAGAATCAATGTTACTATGTAATGGGTGTGTTAATATCCAGCGAGAAGGCATGCTTTTACCTGTTCATTTATATTTTTTTCTTGTCACATAAGATAACGGGCTAATCATTAGGGAACTTGGATTCGAGATGCCTTAATCAACTTTGAGAATGAAAAGTGCAAATAATAAGTCCAGTTGGATATTTGAGCAGATATTAAAATTAAATATAACTGACCGTTCAAGGACCGGCTTTGGATGATCTCCGAAAACTGAAACACAAGCTTCCAAATATTGATAAATGTTCACCAGATGGTAAAAAGCTTTATTTCTATTCCCTTTTTCATCTCTTCATTGTTAATTCTCCTTCGCACCATACAAAATAAGCCTCATTTATAGCAGAATAATTTGTAATGTTGGTGTTAATAGCTTAGACTTTTCGACCGAAATTAAATCACGAAAATTGTGAGATTTTAATAGTGAGCTCTTTTTGTGGACACTCAAAAGGAAAATCAACGTCCTAATAAATAGATACACTAAAATGAAAAAATCTCTAATGCCTCAAGTTACAGAGAATAGTTCAACATTTTTACTAGAATATTGAATGAGCAATATGATCATCGGCAAAAATTACGATGCCTTCAATAATGGTATAAATTTCTGTCTCTTCGAAAACAGTGTTGCTGCGGCAGGTCAGTCCGTGGGAATGAGTGTTTGAGAAGCCTAATATCGCTCTAATGCTAATAGATATGTCGTGAGAATTAATGCCGTAATCACTGAGTTCCACTAACCCTCGTTAAACCTCCAATAAGTTACCATCATGGTCTTGGGTTATTGGCCTAGTTCTCACTCATGCCCTATGGTAAACGGTCTATTTCTGGTACGAGAGACTCTTTTACAATGGAGCATTTTACTAATTCCAAGAAACTTCGGGAGATGCCGTGCAAGTAACTTTTAACGGAGACATCCGCTAAATGACATTGCAATGCAACAATTACAGAGGGTAAAAATTATTCGCCTTGATCGAGATTCGAAACCAAACCCCAAGGCAAATTATGTTTACACTCTGAAATGTTTGTATTGCAATGCACATTTAGCGGATGTCACCATTAAAAGTTTTTATCGCGGCATCTCCCACAGTTTCTTGGAATTTTTCAAAGGTATAATATCCTAGTGTTCAAAGTTGGATTTAACCTCGTGGACTGGGAATGCGCACTGGGCGTATCGCGCACGACTACGAACGCCTGTGACATTGTAAAAGCATGTACGGTATTTCGTCGCAGCATCTTCCAAATTCTGAGGGACCTCGAGGGATTCGGGTACGAATCCCGTCAAGATGAATAATTTTTACACTCTGAAATTGCTGCATTGTGATGGACCATTTTAGTTTGAAGTTGCCATTTGTTTATGGAAATATTACGATATATGTGTCACGCGATTTATTGTGATTCTGAAGTAACGCTCGCTATATTATAATAGCGTGTTGGAGTTCACCACGAAATTAAAGTCGGAGAAATCCTTCGAGGTATTTTCGAGATATTTTATAAGAAACAAATCATATGCAAAGTCATTGCAAATACTATACAGTTTTGCTCAGTTTTCAGCAAAAAAAGGATTTATGGCTAGAAAAGGCGTTTTTAATGATCCGCCCTACATTCTTCTTTTTATTTTCATATTCAAATCCTCGTATTTGATTTAGAATTCAATCGTATTCATAAGCTGTGCTCATAAGTGGTACCCGGTAATCAATGGCTTGGTTGATTTACTCGTAGCTAATGTGTTGTACAACCGTTAAAGGAAGGGATGAGTTATTGGCTATTATTGACCCTCTGTGATCCATGTCCTCTAAAAATAATTTACATCTTCTTGTAAAATAAGTCACCTCTAGTACTGGAGGGGTTGAGAAATGTCGTTCAGCACTCATTCCTCAATGAAGGGAAATATCCAACCATACCTCCTCGTGGTGGGGGATGGGCGTTTAAGGGTGGCTAACGTGGCACTGGGGACCGAATGAAGGTCGGTGTAAACCTTCTCCTCCATCCTTCGATGGAGATGGGGCACCCTCTTGTCTCAGGCACTAGAAACAGACCCTAAAGGCGGAGGGGTCACAAATATGGCCAATGGCATACGGTGGAGAAGGCAAGGAGAAACCACTCCATTAAGGATTCTCATGGATATCTCGTGTTTACGCAGCCATGGACAATGATTATCGGCTTTGAAACCCAAGATGCGGCAGGAGAATGAACAGGGCTTCTCAGTCCGTCATTCAATGAAATCCCTCTAACAAAAAAAGCAAGAAAGGTGCGACAGCAAGATCCTGGAATATGAGAGCATTACTGAAGGCAGGTAAATTATAATAAATTAATAAAGTAATGCAAGACAATGTTAAGAACACTGGGGATGTGTGAAACCAGGTGGATAGGAAATGAAGAATTCAGCGGTGTTGCTTTCTAAGTAATATATAGCGGAGGTGAGAAGAGGGGAAAGAATGAGATAGCACTAATTCTAAATTTCAAGTGGGCAACACAAAAATTTAGCTCATATATGGTAAATGATCGACTAATTATGATTAAAATTAAAAGCATATCTACTGACTTGATGAGTGTACAAGCATACTTCCCGACATCAAGTTCAGAAGATGATGAGATTGTAAGAATGTACGAGGATATTGATGAGATGATAAGGATGAAAAAAACAAAGGTAATATGATAATAATGGGAGATTTTAATGCTATCGTGGAATCTCACAATGATATGAAAACCACAGGGTATTTCGGTCAAGGTAACATCAACGATAGAGGAGAACGGCTGCATGAATTCTGCGATCAACGCAAGATGTTCATCACAAATACATTATTTGAAATACAGCTGAGAAGGTACACTTGGAAAGCAACAGGAAATATTGGAAGATATCAGATTGATTACATCATCATGGAACAACGTTTTAGCAATCAAATAAAATACAGCCTCAGTTACCCAGGCTCGAATGTTGACGGTGATCTAAAATTAGTTACGACAATATGCAACCTAAAGCTCAGGAAAATTAAAAGGGGAGTTACGAATAATTGGAAAAGTCACTGGAAAAACTGAAGGAGGAAGAAGCAAAGAGAAAGTTTGAAGAGAAATCAAATTAAATAGCTGACAAACAGGATGAAAGATTAAGTGGAATGAAATGAAAATGCGCAGGTCTGGGGTCGCTTCATTCATCCAGTGTATTTCGAGAAGCGGAAGTATGGAGACGAGTTCTAGTGCTATGTCAACACAAGTAAAAAAGCCTGCTGTTGTCGAATTTTTAACTGCTTAATTAATGACTCCTACAGAGATTTATCGTCATTTAAAGGCTGTTTATGGTTACGATACTGTTGATAGGTAAAGTAATGGGTAGTAAAATTTCATGCTTGCGGCTCTGGGAAAGCAATAATTGTTGATGAAACTTATTTGACCTTGTTTTGAGATGCTCACCGAGTTGATGTGACCAATTTTCTGAGACGAGGGGTAACGGTTAATTCTTCTAAGTATATACAGACTCTAAAACACCACGGATGTCAAGTTTGTCGGGTTAAAGGCAGCCGGGCGCCAATAATCTTGCAGCATGACAACTCCCACACACCTTGCGCGCAACTGGAGAGGATCCGCGAAACCTGAAATTCGCACCGCCCACACCCTCCTTATTCCCCCGATCTTGTGTCTTGCGATTTTTTTTCCTCAACTCAAGAGACACCTCTAGGGTAATCATTACACTTCGGACGATGAGGTGAAGGCAGCTGTAAAGTCCGGAATACGAGAAATGTCGGAAGAGTTTTTCAGTGACGGAATGCAAAAACTTGTTAAACTTTGAAAGAAATGTGTTTGCCTTAACGGTGACTATGTTGAAAAATAAATCTATGATTTTGAAACTTAAGATTTGCACTCTAATGTACTTTTCGGCCGATCTTGCTATTTGTTTTTGTTTGTGGTCTGCAAGCATGTGTGCATTAGTTTACAGCCTACCCTCGTATATTTGGGTCACGGTAGTCCAGGGGTAGAGCGTGGGACTACTGACTGAAGGACCCGGGTTCGATTCCCAGCCTCTCTGAGCGCCTGCAGCTCCACCCAAGCTTTGTGATTTTTCGGTTGCCAGATTTTCCTGGGAAATCATATCCTGCACAAGGATAGGAACTGGCCCCGCTACCCTGATGTGTGAATTTCACACGCCGTCGGGCTTGGTGCTGGGTTAACTCTACCATCACCTACCAAACCACGTTCGGATTGATTACTGTGTTTATGGATATATATACATATATACATATATATATATATATATATATATATATATATATATATATATATATATATATATATATATATATATATATATATATATATATGTATATATACAGGGTTCGTCCGGAAAATAAGTGTACTGAGCTCAGGAAAAAAAATTTATTACACTTTTACATATCTTAAGCTAATATTCCTCAAAATAGGACCCTTGTGAGTCGATACACTTGTTCCAGCGGCGTTCCCATTCCTGGAACGCTCCCGCGAAGGCATCATCGGGAACCTCTCGAAGACACGTCGTCACGGCCTCTTTGACGGCGTCCAAAGTCCCGTATCGCGTTCCTTTCAAAGATCCACGTCTCGTCACCCGAAACAACGTTCTCTAAAAAATGTGGATCATTTTTGCAGTGATCCGCAAGTTGTGTCGCGATTTCCAAACGATTGAGTCTTTGATCATCACTGAGCACTTTCGGCACCAACTTTGCACAAATTTTTCGCATCTGTAATTGCTCCCTAATAATCTCGTGCACTATTGTTTTTGGCACATTACACTACTCTGCTATCATCCGAACACTAAAGACGACGATCAGAGTTCAGTACATCGCGAACTTTTCGCACATTTTCGTCGGTGAGTGTCGTTGATGGGCGTCCAGGCGTGGTTCGTCGTCGACCTCTTCTCTGCCCTCCACGAACATCTTGTGCCACCGAAAGATCATGTTTCTGGACATGGCTGACTCCCCATAAGCCTGGTTAATCATACCGACAGTTTCGGTAGACGATTTCCCAAGCTTTACCGCAAATTTGATGGAATAACGCTGCTCCAAAAACTTCGGCATCGCGTTCCGTGACGTGGGTCGAGCGTGGAGGTTCGCGTTAACAGAGCTCCTCACTACACCACAGCTCAGAGCCGACTGCCTTTTTCAGCGTCGCTTGCCAACATACCCCCCTCCAATCGCAGCCCGTCAGAGCGGTGCTGGGCGCGCCTGGAGCGGCGGGAAAAAATCAGTATACTTATTTTCCGGACGAACCCTGTATATATATATAAACATACATATATACCACCATCATATGTATATATATATATATATATATATATATATATATATATATATATTAGCGGTGAATGCATTGGTATAAATATTCTGTCGTAGTTTTATATGTCGAAAATAATTGTTGTCATATGAGCCCAAATTTATAAATAATTGGAAAATTTATAAATAGTAATAAGTACGAAGTTCATTCGTATTTAGATCTGAGTATGTTCCAGGGGAAAAAATATGGCGTTAAAAGGCTACAGGCTATGAGTCTGTCGCCAAAATACATTTATTTGTCAAATTGAATAAATTGAATACATATGAGTATACCTAAATATGTACTCCGCATTCCATACGAAGGAAAATTTTAAGTTTTTCTCAAGGGTAGATTCTTTTCGTAACCTGTATATCCTCTTGGAAATAAACCACAATTTGCATTACAAACTATTTTTTCGCCCCCTTTTTGGATCAATATTTATTTGTATCCTGTCACGAGAACTACTGCTATTTAGGCTCTGTCGCTTACAACGTGTGATCAACTTCATATCTCCCTACACCTTTATCGAGTAGCACTCTGAAAAACTTGAAATAGCACATTTCACCATTGATTGTCCGTGTCAAACCACTTTTCTTTTGTGAAGCCTCTCTGAAATTTTGAAAAAGGAATCCTCCAATCAATAGTTGCGAAATATTTCAGCCAAGGACTTGTGTTGCTTAAGCCTTCTTCGGATTCTTACGTTTAACCATTTTTCAAATGTAATCCATGACTTCTAAATACTTGCCTCCAATTTTCTGTACTCAGCCCTTCATGCAATGAAAGCTTTCATTTAGCGTGTGGGATAGATGGTATTTCGGCACCAATTTCACTTGAAATGTCTTAATGGTTCATTAATAATTCCTTACTCCGTCTAAGGAAATGCTGTTCTCTAAGAGGTGTGCATTTCTTTTACACAATGGCTCCTAAAATTACGCATTTTGGCATTGTTCGACATGCTTTTAAATTAATTAGAAGCGATTGTCGGCGCTGCGACTTTGTGAACTTTCCTCATAAGGATAATAATATTTCTTAATTTTACACACTTATTTTATCGAAATACCATACTGTTTGCAAAGTTTTTAAATCATTATTAGTAGTGCAAAGTTGCCCGTGCATTTAATTCTGAGACCGTTAACCGTGTACTTTTCATAGTGATGTGAAAATGTCGAAACCAGTACGATATTTCAATTAATAACGTATGGAAATGTACAATACTTGCTATCGTCTAATTCGAAGTATTTTCTCGTGTATTTAGTATACGTTTCCCATTGAAAACTACTTTTAAATATAGAGGTCCCCTGCTTAGATTACTTTATTATTATGCCATATGGACTTATTTTTGTGATATTGGCTATCAGCAGGCTCCAGTAGCTCATGTTGAGTAAATTACTTATAAATTAATGAAATAAAGTCGTCAATGCAAGGAAATTCATGGAAAATATTCAACCACCCCCGTGACAAACAGTTTTTTCTGTTTTACCCAAGGCATATGTGATACAGGCATGCATATCAATCAACTGGTTATTTGACTTCAACAAAGTTCAGCGCGTAATATTCAAAAGCTAAAAAATATAAAAAATCTGTTTCAATTATACATTTGACTGCGGAAAATTTTTTTACTGTTAAAACAAGTCAAAGTAATTTTGTGTGTCGTTCTTCAAGGTAATCAATCACATTTTCCCATGCAAAAATTAATATTTTTCTCTAAATTTTCGTTGTTTTTTGTACTTTATATTTGCAGATCTTTTAAAAATAGTGAAATTCGTCACAAATTCTCTCTTCTTTCTGTAAAGCATCTTCATATTCGTAAACTAAGGTTTTCTGGGAAATCTTTTAAGACACCGCATTACGGACTACTGGGCTCGTCTTTCCGCGCTGCTTCCTCGATGATTTATAATAATTATAAGAGTCCAATAACGTTTCAATCTAGCCTTTTATATTGTTTGCATCGATTGCGAAACGCAAAAACAAAAATATCAGAAGCACTAAGTGGAGAAAAACATCTGAGTATAATGAAAACCGCTATTTCCGATTTCCAGGCAATGGCGTTATCTCGCCATCACGGAGTACGACGACGATAGATCCAGTTATATCAGAAAGCAGGGTTAGTACTTAAACGGTTGGTGCGGTTCACGAATAACCAACATTGTTAAACCTGTAGTTAGGAGGTTGACTAAATAACTCAAATGATAATTGCACCCGTTTAGCTGGTGAAACATATAAACAGTAATCTGTTTCAAACGCTATGTCCTCCTGGTTTTAGTTTTATTCGTATTCCACGTACATTGGTCGTTTCGATCATCAGCATAAAATTCGAGGAATAGTCACCAAAACTAGCAGATTCAAGGATTCCTTCTTCCCACCTACAGTATGGGATAGTAACTGTAGATTTTGGAGATAATGAGACCGCTACTTACCAGTCACAAGGTCTGGGGAATAATTAGTTATACGTATATATTTATGCATTTTACACTAATCTCGCGTGTTTTGTTGGCAAGTCCCACCTCACATGACCGATTAGGACTGACATACGCGTGCATAGTACATCTAACGTAGTGTATGTTCATCTAAATCTACATAATACCCCACAAGCTGTCACTAGGGCGTGTGGCGGGGGGTGTTAAGGTACCACCCGTAATTAAGAAAAAAAAACCGCAAGAAAGCCACAACTTTATACAATCCACAAACAAGACATAGTAGAAATTCATGCAAAAACCCTTACAACCCACAAACGTGCAAACACACAAACTACGAATCAACATACTTATGTTAAAACACTCCAAGTTTTGAGTGGATCTTTACCTTACCTTTTAAGCACTCTTCCTCTCTCTTACCTCTTGCCCTTCCCTCTAATTCCCTTTACCGCCTGTCGCACACATTTTTGGTGGATCGCGGGGTATTTATGTATGTATGGAGATTAGTGTATAGGTCAGGTGTACATTTAAGTTCATCTAACAACACTCCTGTCGTTTAAAATCATATATCCCTATTCATGGTTGCATAATACTTCTACGGATAAGTTACAAATCCCTTGTAGCCCATTACAATTGTGTTCACACGCTTTCTTCTCGAACTGGTGGTATAAAAGCTGAATGGGTTGCGCAGGTCATGGGTTTTCAACAACCACACTCCCGTTTGGATATACTTAAATTCAGGTCCATGCGTCTGAAGCGGCTCCATGCCAACCAGAGCTTTCCGAGTCCATTACATTTTACTAACGCCTTCGCTATAACGAGACTTATTCCAACGACAAAGAGTACAAGGTGACGTGCCACTCTGGCGGGAGAATAGAGCGATCGAAGTAGTGGAGATGAGTGTTTCCCGAGTAACCATCCAACACCTCTTATGTATACTTAGGTGTGCGTTTTTACCTCTCGAGTTCTTCTTCCCAAAGTGATTCCATTGTTATGGCTAGAAACCTAAGTATTCTGTGGCGAAGAAATAACAGCAGCGTTGGGAGGGAAGAGATAGATGGGGAGGGGGAGGATGAGGTTGGTCGGGAAGGATGAGGAGTAGCCAGAATGTGTGGAAGGAGGAGTTGGGGTGGTGTGAGGTAAATTTGGAAGAGGGAGGGGAGTAGGAGGAAAAGTTTCGACTGCCGCCTCACCCCATCAACCCATCGAGAGCCGTGGAACTTGAGGACCCCGAAAATCCTTCACATATGCGGTGTCTGCTCGGGCGGAGGGAGGGGAATAGCACCGACAGGGTGAGAAATTTCCACCATACACTGAAAATATGCAGGCTGACAAGGGGAGCGAGTTTGGGTCGGGGAAGGAGAGTGAGGAGTTTGAGGAGGGCCGGATGGGATGAGAGACAGGGTTGCCAACGTTTCGGGGTCCACCAACCAGGTGTCGGTTAAATATTTGAGTAGGCGGAATAATTAAAAAAATCGCAGTCGAACACATCATCGTATGCGCTTCGGTAAATCGATTTAATGATTTGGCATTCGGCGGCACATGAATTTGGTGAGTCCATACTGTGCATTTCGTAAATTGTCATACATGGTTTGCATAATAAGTATCGGGAAACGTTTCGCAAAAATAGATTTATTTCCGATATTTCTGCAATACCACAAAATTCTTCGAAGTACATCCCTTGAGCGTCGTCACACTTTCGCAAGCGGCTTTTCTACGACTTGCACGTATTGTATTGAAGGCTTTCCTCATTTGTGCACTGGCCTCTAAATGAATGATAATAATTTACTAAGTTATCAATGACGATTTTAGTTTGTCATTCTTAAAATGTCTGGTAGTGGGCGCCAAAATTGGTATTAAACTTGTCTGAAAATGGTATTCCATTCTCCAAAATCTTGTCTTTCTCCCAAAGGAACGTCGTACTGTACGTCGACCTGTCAGGATGTCGTTGGTATGTTGATACAACATTAAATCTCTTTGCTCATTGTATCAAGTAAATATCTGTCTCAAAAGGTCATTCCATATTTGGAGGATAATAATTCCAACTTTCTAGATAGAGATATTTCAATACGGCTTCAAGCGTTACATGGGAGTAGTGAGCAATAGGGTTCGAACATCAAGAAGTGAATACAGGGTTTGCATAAAAAGTATCGGGAAAAGTTTCCTGAAATTAGATCTACGAGAAATCGATTTACGTATCGAGAAAAGTTTCAGGAAAATAGGTTTATTATAGATATTGCTACAATGCCTCAAAATGCTTCAAACTACATCCCTTGAGCGTCGATACACTTTTTTTCCAGCGGCTTTTCCAAGACTCGTAAGGCTCCCTGGTAGGCGGATTCCGGAAGGTCCTTAAGGGTACGCGTGCAAGCTTATTTGACGGTACTTATGGTCCCATGGTGGTGTCCTTTGAGGGAGGATTTCACTTTTGGGAATATGAAGTTGTCGGCTGGTGCCAAGTCGGGACTGTATGAGGGTTGGGGAATCGTCACGGTGTCGTTGCAGAAGGTATTCGCTAGTAGACACTTGACTCTGCTCTTGGTCGTCGGTCAAGACCTTCGGAACGAGTTTAGGATAGATCTTTCGCATCGCCAAATTTTCAGTTATAATGGTGTGCACCGTCATCTTATCAATGCCCATACGATCTGCGATAATGGGCTCACCAAATCGACGATCTGAAAACAGTACATCATTCACACGTCAGGAAAAAATTGTAACCGATTCTTTTCATAAAAACATTGTACGTATAAAATGATCAAATTTGGTCATCTTCATTTTATTCTAGCCATTAAACTATCACCAAAGTTGTGTAAGCGATCCTGTGAAATGTAATTCATTTCGTCGTTTTCATCCCCCATTTAAAAAATTTACGACAGTAGTGCCTCTTACGCTCATAACCCTGTAAAATAGTTGAGCATCATGTGGAGTAGGAGAAAAAAGTGGACTACGAGTTGTTTGTTTGCTTCTATTTTATGTCTTTCGCTGTCATAGTAATGAGCTATGAAGTTGAGGAGGAAATACTTTTACTGCTGATTTGATAGTATATTTTTTCAACCCCTCATCTTTGTGCGGAGTTCATCAATGTCCTTTTTAGATACAAAACATTCCTCGCTAACTCAATGCTACCCGCGTATCCAAGATGAGGTCGACCTGGTGCTCAGTAAAACTCTATTCAAAATGTTTCATCCAAACTGTTCCCCAATTTTCGTTTTATTGAAAATATTACAATAAATTTAACAATCAATATCTGCAGATAAGAACGTATTTCCCCTCAGTCTGGTAAGGTTCAATTTGGGCCCCTAAGTTGAAAATGAAATGAGATCCATTAAACGTATGTATATCTATCACTCCGAATCTATGTATTTGTGTAATTGATGGGTGATCCTCATATTACTACACTTAAATATAATCTTAAGTTAAGGCCAAACTCGTGACGCAAGGCAGTAATAGTTTCAGTTCTCTGTTGAATAATCCATAAATTTAAATATATTTTATTACACATTACGTATATTCATCAAGCTTCTGTAGGTATAATACACAATTTAAGAAAATACATACCTATATCTTGCATAGGTGATAGTTTTAAAATACTCGAATGCGGTATCACCTCTCTAGAAGAAAAGAATTCTGCGCACTATCCAGCCGTAATAATTCATTGGAGTAGAAACTTTTAAATAGAATTTCTCATAATAAATCCTCGTCTCCGTGAACTTTAAATGAGAAACATAAGATACTCCAGAAACTGAGGTCATATGGGATGGCATGTGATAAGTGAACACTGCAGTTGGGAGTGTACTTATATATGGTACAGAAACGATTTAGTCACAGTAATGAGGAAGAATAGATGATGTAATGAATCGCGAAGAGGAACCATGCACCTCTTTTGTCCGTTGTGATAAAATTGAGTTTGGTTTTAAGCGTTTGTATTGTGACGAAAGTTTAGAGTAAAAGAGGATTAGCAAAGTACAAAAGACACGTTAAAATTACATGCAACATCTGGAAATGTGAGCCATTTATTATTTTTCTTGAGGAGTAGAACATGTTAGTAGTTGTTAATATTCAACATCGTTTACATCTACATCTACATAATACCCCGCAAGCCGCCGCAAGGGCGTGTGGCGGGGGGTGTTAGGTCACCAACCGTAAAAGAACAACACCATATGCAAAACAACAACGTGGAAAATTACACCAACAGCAGCGCAGACACGTATGCAAAAATCCCTTCATCCAACACTCATGCAAGCACATACTACCTTGATCAAAAAGTTCCCGGAATAACCACCGTGTGGCGCTCCCATCGTTCCGATTTGAGTTCTGTTTTTTTTGTTAAATTGGTACATCTGTTGTTGATATTCCCTTTAAATCTTAGTGTCATAACTTGACATTTGCAAAAGTTACGTAGCCAAGAGTACATCTATCTCTGTGTGTGTTGGCGATTTTTTACAATTTCAGAAATGGATTTAAATTTGCAACAACGAACTTGTATTAAATTTTGCGTAAAAAACGGATTTAGTGGCGCACGGACGTTGGAAATGTTGGAAAAGTGTTTCGGCAACGATTCTCTAAAAAAAACGGTCGTTTACCAGTGGCACGAGCGGTTCAGAAGTGGTCGTGAGTCAATCGAAGATGATGAACGCAGTGGCAGACCATCGACATCGAAAGTCGGTGAAAAAATTGATAAAGTAAAAGAAATGTTGGTCAATAACCGCAAATTAACCATCAGAGAAATAGCGGAGGACTTGAACATTGCCTATGGATCCGCCCAAGACATTGTGGTTAATGATTTGGGTTTCCGTCGTGTAGCAGCAAAGTTGGTGCCAAAAGACCTCAATTTCATGCAAAAAAGAGACCGTGTTGACGTCGCAAAAGACATGATTTGCGAGGCTGAATCCGATCCCACATTCATCAAAAGGATCATTACTGGAGACGAGACGTGGGTTTATGAGTACGACACGCAATCCAGACATCAGGCAAGTGAATGGCGTTCACCAAATGAGCCGAGACCAAAAAAACCACGTCGTTTTCAGTCAAAAAAGAAGGCAATGCTGACGGTTTTCATGGATTACAACGGTGTAGTGCATCATGAATTTTTGCCAGAAGGCCAGACAGTAAACAAAGAGTATTATTTGGGCGTTATGAGACGTTTGCGTGAAGCAATTCGCCGAAAGAGACCAGAAATGTGGGCAGAAAACTCGTGGATTTTGCACCATGATAACGCACCGTCGCACAGTGCTATCATTATTCGTAATTTTTTGACGAAAAATGCAACAAATACCATCCAACAGCCACCGAATTCACCTCATTTGGCTCCCTGTGACTTCTTTCTGTTCAATCGAGTTAAAAAACCATTACGGGGAACGCGTTTTAGCAGCCGAGAGGAAGTAATGGAAAAATCGCAGGAAGCACTGATGGACATACCGAAAACCGAATATAAAAAATGTTTCGAGGATTGGATCAAGCGCTGGCATAAGTGTGTTGCAGTCGATGGGGATTACTTTGAAGGGGACAATATAGATTTAGATGAATAAACTTGTATTTTTAATTTTCTGAATAAATTCCGGGAAATTTTTGATCAAGGTAGTATACCATAAACCAACAAACAACTGCACCCCAGGATGCAGCACGAAAGCCAACCAGCAACACGCAAGCCAGGACACCACAAGCAAGAATGCGAGACTCCACCACCACATGAACATGCAAATAGCATTGTTCTATTCCTGAATACATATTCTGGGTGATATATTCTCGATCTAGCTAGTATATACACGTACCTACCTGTTAATGTAATTTTGAGGAAGTTAGTAGAATAGTGTTTAACACAGGTCTTTCTTAATTTAAGTGATGATTGTGGTATTGGCAAGAATAATTTCTTAAAAGTGTTTTCCTTTTCTTAGGAAGTCCTATTTTTCCTAAGAATTTCCATAGAGCATTTAAATGAGTTATTTTTGCGCTCGTAATAGTCATGTTCACCAAACACACCGGATTCCCGGAAAAATTGAAAAATGAAGTCACTCTTGTTTATCAATATTTTCCGTTTCTCCATGTTGTAAAATTAGCCAAGAGATCTCTCCAGAATTAGAATAAGAGAGAAAATGTTATTATAGCTTTTGCTCCTTCAAAAAATCAAATTCCCAGAGTAGGTATGTCTAAAGGAAATGATGTGGCTAAAAGGTTCGCCGTACCGAAAGTGTTTTTATCCTCCGAAACGAATTGCTCCGATGAGAATGGGGTCGATGTTTCAAAACCGTTGCTGCTAATCTTCCTAGGATTTACATTCCTAAGGTGATGAAATTTGGCGCACTTGCGGGACGATGAATGCAAATAGTCCTCTGAACACGCCAAGTGATCTTTAAGTTGTAACAATAAGTCTCTTACCTCCCCCCTAACCCAAAACGCAAAGAACACTCGGGTATAACTGACGGATTTAAGGTGGCCACCCTGTCCAGAGGGGAAGTGTGGGCGGGAGAGAAGTGGGCGGAGGGATGGGCGGGTGGGAGAGGAATGGGCGAGGGGGACTCGTCGAGGGGGAGGCGTGGGTTAGGGTTGGGCCGGGACGTTGAGTCCCACAGAGGGAGCCCCTGGGATCTGGCGGGTGTGGAAGGAAGGACTGCGAAGGTCAAAAACGACACGGGAGACGGAGATTAAGGAACGGGACGCTGAGGGTGGATGTGTTTGAGCAAATCAGTCTCCCGGGAGTTTACGGATTATCGATAAGACGGGATCTCGCCTTGCGACTTATTTACGGCGCATTGGCGGAGTGCACGTGTTAATTCCGGAGAGATAAAGCGCGCGCCTCTCACCCCACCCCCTCCTCCCCAACTACCACTCACCCCTTGCCCCCCCCCCCCATCGGCCAACCCTTTCTGGCTCTCGGCTTGATGTACGCTCTGGATCCTGTTTTTCTAGCGATCCGCGCATGTTTGTTTGGATCGGGAGTCCTGGATTTCGAAAAAAAGAATCGTACGTGTGTGTTTCTTCTCCATTTACACGGTAAGGGCCCGAGGATCTGAATTAATCGCTCGGAAATTGGGTCTAATGGTGGGCGTGCAGGGGGATTTGTATTTTTTTTTGTGATGAGTCATGAGACGGACAGTGTTTCGAAATGTTGGAAAGTTCATCCGTCATTGTCACGTTATGCGCGTGAAAACTCTTACCCTTCTCCGATCCTTTCGGCAACGGAACGTAAATGTTTGCCCTTGCTGATTACAAATACCAAATAAGAGAAATGAAGCTAGTTTTAATGCTACAAACCTGTACACAGGTTTCTTGCGTAAGTAGTGGTTTGAAACGTACGCACTGTGAAACTCCCTTCCCATTGGTATAGACGAGTACAACTTACCACTCTGTCTTTGCTAAGTACCCATCCTTTAATTAGACGTTAATGCATGGAAGGCGTACCTATAAGCCATTCCTCGTCATTCTTTAGGTAATTGGTCCCTCCATTATGGGTGACCGTCATTATATATTGCAGTCTGACTGATAAATCCAGCGTACACATTGAATTTGGGGGGAAGTGGTGTGTGACCGAGATCAACGTAGTCAGTTGGAAGCTAAGTGCAAGGGCTGATTATCACTTCACTCGGGGCGACGATGATAATGGCGGTTTTATTGTTGAAGCTTACCGACAAAAGGAGAGTGGTTCCAATGGCGGTTCATCTAGGGACCGCAGCTGAAGATTATTATTGTGCTGTTTTGTATGCTGAGCTATGCTGTCCCCAAGTCTGGCTTCAAGCCGCCAAAACCCACCTCAAGAAAATACAAAAAACAGAAAATAAAATTGTAAGGAGATTCGTCCGAGCCCCATGGTACGTACGAAATTACGAAATCCCCCAGGAGTCGGCTCGACATAATAAGTATTAACCTACAAAGTAGCGACTGCGCATGTTTATACTAGTATATTTATATTTTTTTTGCAGTTTCGCCCCACCTTTCCCCATCCATTTGAAAAACCCTAACCCCCTTATCCCTGACCCTTTCCTCCTGGTGCTGCAACCCCTGCCACACACCTTTTTGGTGGCTCGCAGGTTATTGATGTAGATTTAGATGTACGAAATAGAGAGCTAAGAAAGGACCTCATTTTAACACCAATTCTAATCATCGCAAAAGTGATGGCCTTGGACATGAAAGCATCACTACGAAGCACCAAAAATCCCCTACTTATGGATCTATGGATTTATCCTACTAGAGATTCTAAAACGCACAGGAGACCAAAAATAGGAACAACAGCGCACGCCCCTGTACCAAACTACTAAACTAAAGAATTTAAAAAAAATAATTGTAATAATAAACAATTAAATTGATGAAAAGAAAAAAAATAGTAACCCTCCTTAATGGAAGTGTGCTGTAAACAGCTTCAGCTGGACGCTGCAATTCAGACGGTCTAGTGACCGAGAAATGCAAAAAAAATGTTCTCAGAGGCTCATCAGGCTCTCTCAAAACAGTAGATCTACCTATTTCCCCAAAAAAGGGAAGGACGGTGACTGTCCTTGTCATAATGGCATACTGCAACATCAGCGATTCGACGGACCAGTGTTCTTCATTGCTGTGTTCGAAAATAAGCAACGTGACCTTAATGTATCCCTTGCTGGGGACATTATATGATTCACAGATGGGGCGAGACATCACCCTTCGGAAACAAATCATTGGTGATTCGCTATTTCTTTCCTATACGATTTTGACTTACCGGCCATCATATTGATAGTCCTCGCACTCTTATATCAACCGGTGTTTCTTTTCGTTGACTTGAAAAATGTTGTTTGTCCGCTTCAGAGTTCTAAGGGATGTGGAGGAACGTTGGACCCAAATTCCCTTTTTATCACTCCCCTCTCTTCGAAAGTGTTGAGATTCGGATTTCATTAGAACGTCTAAGCTTGTGTGGCCAGAGTACAATAATCGGATATGACGGTTTATAAACAGAATGGAAACCACAATTTTGCACTCCTTGGGCGGTTTTATTGTCTTACGGCTTTGGCGAGATATTCGTTTGCTGTGGTACGAGGATTTTCCGATCGACGATCCATGTTCTCTTCGTGGGTGGAGACACATCGCCAACGAGATTTCAGACTCGTTTTTAAGATATTGAGGGAACGAGCGGAGAGATGTCGGATATTTTATGTAGCCCAGATTAGATATCTGATTCAAGGAAATGTAACACACCAGTCTGTTGGATATATTTTCTTCGCTGATCTTCGGTTTTTGAACGTTCGTTTTTAGCAGTATAAGACTTTGATTCAAATGACTTAAGTGCCTCAACGGTGTGCTGCGTGGAATGAAATGACCTCAATACGTAAAGGTCATATCTTCGATATTTTATTCAAGGTTTTATCTGAGATTTATGAAGAACTAAGATTTAAATAAAACTGTCATCAATTTTAGTGGGTGTTTGCCAGTTTTCAAAAAAAGTGATAAGTGTATTAAGATTCATTTATTGATTTATTGGTGATTAACGAAGTACAAGCACGCCATGAACCAATGAATCATGCATTCTTGCACCACTTATATGGCGTTCAGCTTGCACCGTATGTCCATTCACAGCATTCAAATATCGAGTAACATATATCGAAGTAGGTTCGGTGTCATAGGATGTCAAGAAAATTTTATACCAAGTGCTGCAAAACCTGGGAATAAAATAACTACATTCGTCAAATACTTGATGTTCCTATTTGCTTTTGAAACGCCTATAGAAAGTAGGCGTTGATGAAGGAGTGATGATATCCTCGGTGAAGCCGTAGAAGTTATCTAATGTACAAGTTATCCACTGGGTAATAAAATACGTCTGATTAGGCATCGTCTCAGGCAAATTTAAGTGCCAGTTCTTCCCTCTCACCATTCGCAAACATAAAAAAATCGAACCCAAGAGCCTGCAAATATTATACGTATTAACTTGAATATTAAAATTAGTTTTAAGAAAATGAAATTTGTCCAAGCGCAACAGTTATTGTGTGATGCATACAGGGCATTGTATAGGCATTTATGTGCGAGAGAGTTGTGTACGAGCTCATGCATGTTGTGTACGAGTTCAAGTGCATGTATGAACTATTATTTTTGCATGTATGACTGGTGCACTGACACCCCCAGCCACACAGTTCCCTTGCGGCGGATTGTAGGTTATGGTGTTGATGTAAATGAAGAAGTACGTAATTCAAAAATTACTGGGATTCTGTTAACTCTTCCTTTCATAGTGATATTAATTCTCAAATCTCCAGAAACATTAGCTTATTCACTACCTATACATTCAGTCGAACAATCGAGACGAGTAAAGAGGAAACCACAAGGCTCTTTATGAACATCTCAAAATCATAACCCCTCACGCGTGATATATATTTGCTGTCACTAGTAAATCTGAAAGCTTCAGCTTAATCTGAAAGATAATGCATTATCACGGGATGTGTAGTAATAGACCTTTGAAAAAATAAATTATTTCATTCGTTGACTCTTGTACTTTCGCACCCTTTATTACACCTCTTTGTCTTTATCAAAGTTAAAAATGCCAACCATATAAGCACTTTTGTATTGAAAAACCTTGCCTTTATCACGGGAGTACTAATAATTGCACAAATTTGAAAGTAATGTTTAAGCTTGAATTATTTTGAATGAGCTGGCGTTATTCTTGGACCCAAAATTTGGGGCCGAGCTTTGTATGATATGTATAATTTCTGAATCAAACAAGAAAGATAAGGTGACCCACTTAATCAGTAAAATCGTTATAAGCGAGTATAAATCACCATACGAAAATTAGTTAGCATAACATTATGCATGATAAATGTTCAAAGCAATATTCAACATTTATAATCCACCAGAATTATATAATCCGTGCAAAATTGTATTCTACTCTCAGGGAAATAAGTGGAAGCCGTACTATAGTTTTAGGCTACGTCGATAAAATATAGGCTATTCAAAGAGAATCCTTTTTCCAAGAAGAATTTGTAAACTTAGGGGTAGAAGACAATATGTACAGCCTTTAAAATATTCGAACGTATGATATTATTAAGTCTTATTCTTAATTTCTCCCTTAAATCACATTTCGATAATAGCGTAAGCCTTAAAAGTGCCTATAACATGGCTAATCGTAGACCACAACCACTCTGGTCAAACTTGGTCGTCCTGATGTACATTTTTAGGTCAATGCAAACTATAGCCCTTACTTGAAACCTTCCGTAGATGACCTTAAATGAATTTTCTTTCTTAATGTGGTCCTGTAATGGATGGAATTAAATTCACTCTGCCATGCATTCCTTTGGCAGCTAACATCGTAGTTAATGTTTGATATGAATTTGCTGTGATTATAGATATTAAATGATGAAATAGTCAATAAATAACACAGTTTCGGGTTTAACATGGCCCTCCATAATTAAAGGAGGCACCTGGTTTTTCCACATAGAATAGCTTTAATACGAGTTACCTGAAGAGGTTACCCTGTAACGAAACCTAGGTCGTATTAAAACTATTTTATGTGGAAAAGCCAAGTGTCTTCTTTCATCAAATTATTCGATAATATTTTCAAGGGAAGCTGGTGGTACAGTAGCTATTATTAGAAAAGTAGGAATAGTATAGTGATTTCTTTGAATCATAGGTATTTTTCTGATCATTCATGTGCTCGTATCTAAAAACATGTATTCATATAAAACTGAGATGGAACGGAATGCTGCGGACTGATTCAGCAGAAATAACCAGCAAAAACCCATAAAGTTATACCCTAGTTTGCGTATTTATATCCTGTTTCTCGTTTTTTCGATATTTTACTGTAAATTTCGGACTGACAAATTCACCTAGGGAACCTTTAGATATTGTAAATCGGGGAACAGAATATAAAATTATTTTGCTCTGGTCCAATTCAGACGTACTATAATATGTGTCGATGAGATATTCTTCTTTCCTTTATAGGAGGTCGCAAGGAAAAAGTTAGCCATTCTTAATTATATCAAAATTACACTTGCCTAATTGTTATTTTTAGCGCCTTTTTCTTTTGATCGTAGAAAAACAAAAAAATAGTCTATCGTATGCCGTCAGATTCTGTGAAAAAAATTTAGTATTAAAAATTCTTTCCTATATTAATAGTTTATTCAAAAGAGTTCAAATCAGTTGCGTGATTCATGCCTATTGGAAGTTTCCACAATTCTAGAATATATCGTAAGAGCAGATATCTAGTTGCTGCTCATATGCAACATTCATAATGCGCTCTACTTACGGCTTCCGAAGAATTTAGAAATGATTTTAAAATACGGAAAAAATCTTTGACATACTTAAGAAGGTTTAGCAGGTGCATTAGCTTTCCCCCTCAACCTGCCTAGTATTTATAAAACAGAAATTATTATTTTTATTTTTATTATTATTATTTTTATTATTATTATATTTATATAGTATTATTATATAAAACAGAAAAAAGCATTTTTTGTTTTCTACCAAATATTGAGTACTGTAATAACCCCTTTAAGATATGATGATTGATTTAAGATATGCAGATAAGAATAATGATGATATTTAAAAAAAAACTCCAATGGAGTTTTTCCCCTAACGTACAGATATGAATCCAACATATTGAAGAGGGATTTACCGTTCTAACTCGGATTTATAATTAGAACATTGATAAGCGACATGGAGAGGTCGCGAATTCAAATGCTTTCATATGAAGGAAGTTTGGTATTTTGAGTAAATAGTTTTGCGATTTTAAGGTGCTAACTTTTGAGAAATATATTCTACGCCTTCCGAAAGGTATAATCTTTAGCAACGACAAACCTGGAATCTCGAAAGTGGTTTGAAAAAGTGATCGGCTAAGCCTACGAATACCAAGTGGGTGCAAGTTAGACCCTTGAAGAAATATCACCTAGTAACTAACACGTGTGAGCCGAGAAAGAGATTTATGTACATGATTTCATAAATTTGGTATATATTTCGAAATCTGGAGTTTTAATATATACTCGTGAGTGGAAGAACGCTTAAAACAGAAAAAAGCATTTTTTTGTTTTCTACCATCTAAAAACTCAAAGAAAATTGAGATGATTTTAGCCCGATTTGATCCTCTATGATTACATATTACCAGGAAAACAATTGATTTTCAATCGTCAGTATGCTCTCATTTACCAAATTTTCCTACTGCCCTAATTTGTGTATCCTGAAGAGATGGACTGTTTCAAAATCCACACTTCAAAGTTATATTAATTGTTTATCAAATATAATATTTATTATTGCTAAAGAGGTGGTAATACTAATCCGGGTTTTAAAAATTAGTCACATTAACGGCTCCTTGCACTGGGTATTTAGAAGAAGTAGCTCAGTGTTTGTGGCGCTATTGTTACATACGATTTATCGAACGGCAGGTGCTATTCAAATGCAAGATTTATATCTGAAACCATATTCATTTCCCTATTTGCTTTTGAATATGCACCCTATTTGAAAATAAAATACGAAGGAATCTCCGGAACAGCTGTTAGCTCTAAGAAGCACGGCATGCAGATTTACGGTGTATTTTTGTCCGATTGAGTGAAATTGATGCAGTTCACCAAGGCGCTAAAATTGGGACCAAGAATGTCAAAAATAAAAGTCGACGAAAGCAAAAGAGGGTGCAGGGGACTATTAAAACAAGTAATGGCGAGCTCGCTAGTTTCGACGACTCCCCATTGTTGAGGGGAGTGGTGTCTCTCGCGCGATTGGATGGCAGACAAGTCCCACGGCAGCCCTCGGGTCGTCTAATTGAGCTGCTTAAAGAGCCCCATTCGATATCCCCCACGGAACTTCTGACGGCGCCCACTGCGAAGGATGGAGTCGTCTTCCCGTCCGACGGCCGGCGTCTACTTCCGGAAATGGCGTAACCCTTCTTTTTTTTCCTTCTTCCCCCTCCTTCCACTCTCCCGTGAAACAAAAAGAGATCGATGAACAACACACCGATACCCCCCCCCCCACGGCCGCTCCGGTGCGGGGGTGAGGGGAGTGGAATGAAGGGACGACTGTTTTAGAGCTCTTTGTCTTCGTCCGGCTGCGAGCTCGGGGCGTTTGTTTCTCTTCACCCACCGGCGTCCGGCGTAACACATGCACACGGAACCGTGTATCCGAGGGTCTAACTTTAAGCGTCTACTTGTTTACCTTTGTAAGCGAGGGAGCGGCAACACGGCCTTTCGCAATTTCTCCGATGTGTTTGCGTCGGGCCCCTGCCGGACGGCACGTAATGAAATGGATTTTGATCGTGCCCGCAAAACCTCGTGCCAGGAGAAGGGAATATGGCCCTCAGTCCCTCTCCTTGGTTCGTTTTTTCTCTTACTCCGTGGGTAGATGCTCTCAGGACGATATCCTTCGCGATAATTCGAAAGTTTTGAAGTGGAATGAAAATATTTCGGTACCGTGTATGGAATTTCATGTGTGGTCGACTCGCATGTTTTACAATCTCTTTCCTTGCGCGCCCCTCGTACGTGCTGCCGATGTGAGTCGCGGGCATGAATGTAATTTTCAACGGAATTCAGTTTGACTATGTTGATGGCTAAATTTCTTGCTTGAAAATTAAAATTGAAAACTTTAAAATTTTGGCGAAAATGGAATTGGCGATTGGTGATTGGTGATTGTTTAGGCTGTCTATTTGTTGATGGAGCAGGATTACCTACTATGCCTAATTTTTTAGATGTGTGTCTCAATTCTCAAGTTTTGTTATTAATCTTACTAAATATTTTTATTTAGACTTACTGCAGTCGTCTATATCTCGTTGAGTATGTATAATTATCAATTTGATGAATAGGTGCATGTCAGTATTCCCTCTATTCATCCTTCTACCTGCTCCCTAGCCATTAATACCACGCCTATCTTTAGAATCCGCAGCATCGCATGCACTCAATATTTTAAGTAATTGACGTAAAGTTATTATTTAGACAGTTACTCAATTATGTATTAGCTTCTACGTACCAGTGGATAGGCTCGCTATATCTATCTCTGAGATTGAAATTTAATTCCCTTCATTCAAATATTTTTAATGCTCATAAAAGTTTTAGAGATATTTTGTAAAAGTTATACGTAATATGCCCAAAACTTTGGATTGGTAGATATGTAACAACTGTACACAACCAGAAATTGAAGCTGAGCAGTTTGGGATGGCAATAGGCTGCGACATTATATTTTAACTAATCCTCTGAAATTTGCCAGCAGTTGGCCGAGCATTGAAAAATTAAAATAATAAGAAAATCCTTGCAAAGTGAAATTAGTTTATCAATTCGTCATGAAATGGAAACAACTGTTGATGTATATTCTTGAAATAAAAAGAGGGTACTACTTTTCTGGATGCTTCTAAACAATTGTATCATACTCGGAAGTTAGAATTAACAACTCCAAAATAGCATCTCATGGTGGATTGTCTGTCTGGCAATAGCATAAAATGATATGGAGAGGAAGTATCGCAGGAATAGGGAAACCTTTTGGCACGAGAGGTGAATGCATGTATCTTAGCAGGCGGGCCAGATAGCAAGCGGAAATGAAGTACTTTGAGGAAGGTGATTTATTTGCCAGATGGAAAATTTCACTTCACCTAACGTGTTCGGGTAAAGAACGGGGCAGCCTGTATCCGGGCTCTTGGGCCGTAGTTTTCTTTTTCGGAGCTCTTGGGCTGTATGAAAACTAATTTATTTTTAACTTTTCAACTCCTAATATTGATTATTTACATGCTAGTTTATTAAACAGAGGAAGCGATTTGATCCACGATTTCTTGCACTTCTTCTAGATTGTCGGCATAGGATTCCTTCAATTTCTTTCTTCATCATTTCATTTTTCATCCTTCACTCCACATCATTGGGGTATCCTCTAAATTTTGCTTGAATGCACTGAAGAAATTTCATTCACGTTGTGAAGTATATGACAAAGAGCTTTATTTTCCACGTAAATTTTAATAATATTTTCAGCTTACAAATATGTGCACGGTAAACTCATTATGATCACTTACTAAAATGTTAATAAAACAGTGAAAAGGTGTTTTGGGTGCATGGGCTTCCATTTTCAAGAATATATTTATTCAAAATGTATTGGTATTAGAGATATCGATCAACAATTTATGCCTAAGACTACGTTTATGTTACTTCTTATTCTCGAAGGCTATCCTACTTAGTTTTTTATTACAAAATTCACATTAGGGTAACAAATTCTCTTTTTTCAATCCATTAATTCCCCTTCTAGAGGTGTGAAAGAGATAAATTATTTAATTGACATTTTTCCTCTTGACATTTAAAGTCAGCTATACGGAAATCACAGAAAATCTAATTGAGATAACGAGTACAGGAATCCATAACGTTTCAAACGTTTGACTGCTCAATTGTTTGTTTCCATTTCGTTTTAAAATTGAAATATGGCCATTAATTATGGAAGTGTAAGTAAAACCTATTTTCATTGTCAACACAGGTCGTTGAAAGACGCTTGTAAGTAGATTAACCGTGTAGAATTACCGTGATACACGCAAAAATATTCTGAATTTTGCAATTAATAAACCAGTTGGGCGTAATTATCAATCATATTGGTTCTTGCCGCGTGGCTTTAGCATTCCATAATGTGGCGTCGCTCGTCTTAAAAAGTGGTTAAAGAGCACTGGAATTAAAGTGGCGATACTCTTTTAAAGTCTGCACAAATAGGGTACTTCGTATAATTGCAGGTAGATGAACCTATCGCTTTTCTTACGCCCTTCTTTTTCGTTTTTATCCCACACTCCGTTCCCCCGCCCCCATCTCCGTTTCACCGCGAACCTCCATTCCATTTCCGACCTCACCTTGGTCCTTTTGGACGCATTCGTCCTTCTCTCCCATTCTTCTCCTTTCGTTTCACACCCCGGCGGAGAGGGAGGGGCGCCGAAATAGATTCCCCTCCACCCCGCACGCCTCCCTCCCTCCCCACCCCCCGGCCCCTCATTTCCCCATCCTCGCCCAGGACGCAAGGCCCACCCCTCCCCCCCGCACTCCCGGACAGTGGCAATTCTTCATCCAGTTCTGCTCTGGTGGGCCCTGAGGGGGAGAAAAGGGCCGCTAGGAATGATGGGAAGACGTGACCTAAGACTTTGGCCGAGGGAGGGAGGGAGGTTTGGGTCGGGGTGGGTTTTGGATGTGATCCTTGTGTGTGTCTGTGTGTCTTTTGGTTTCTCCCCGCCGTCTCCCTCGGCACTTGGGACCTTCGTTACGCTCAGCTGTGCGTTGCCCGAGTCTCTCTCTCTCCCCTCTTTCTCTCTCTGCCTTAAGACCTATATCTGTCGAGGATTAAAAAGATTCATGGTAATTTAACCTTCTGCCGTACGCAATTTGGGACACTGGGAAAGGTTGCAGGGGAGTCGCGGATAAGATTTGCATTGCACCTTGCGGAGGCATGGGAAAAAAATGTCACGCTCATTACTGTTATACACCCATCGAGTTCATGAAAATTGCCCTTTCAAGTAGGCGCTGGTAATGAAGCAACCTTTTTTTTCTAAGAACCGATGAGGTATGTGCAGGTCATGGGTAAAGAGATAATAATTGTTGTAGGCATTCTTTTCATTAGAGGATGGATTAAATTTTGTGTTTCTGATTCTATTGAGGGCTGAACGAGCTTTCATTAATTGTCGAATTATTTCATTGGCGAAAGAATTTTCTCAACGTATTCGTAATTGAAGGCATTTAAAGAAACAAAATAGGTCCACTCTATTGGCTGATTTGATTTGTTACAGCTTTGTCATCCTGGAAATTTTTATTTTTGAGAAAAATTATTTATAAATTAATAATTATTCAATTTCATCCCTGATCGTATGGTAAGCCTTAGCCGTCCTACGTTGCACCTTCTACCCTAACTGTACCTACGTAGTATGGAAAACTCAGTTTAATTTGGTACAAAATGAAGAATGTGATAATTTTATGTTGAAACCTCCACGACGATTGAAACAGTTTCATTCACCATAGATGAATCCATTAATTCATGGGTGAAACTATCAAATCAATCCATCTTCGCACTTATTGCGTTGCTCATTGTTATATGTATCGCTTTTTTCTCTTTCTCCCCGTCGGAAGAAATACTTCAGCGGCAAATCATGGTATTTAGATGTAGATGTAGATTTAACGAGGAGGGATGCTTAACAATAAACCAAACTTAATGTACCTTATATTAATTTAAATTGCTTTACCCTTGATGGAATTTAGAGAATACATTCTTTTAATTGATGCTAATTATGTAGAAATAAAAATTTAATTCGGTAAAATGTTACACGTATCCTGTGCTGTTTATTGAAAATTGGTCTTTCCTACGTTTCTACTGGTTAAGTAATTTAGAATTCTAATTTTAAGTGAATGCCTAAAATGATCAGGCTTTTCCGCGAGCTGCAGGTACCTGCAATTTTTATCACTCAAAAAATGTCCCATTAATTCAATGAGGATAACTACTAAGTATGATAAAATAAGTGAAAAATAATTTCATATCTGCATTCAACGAAATATCCTAAAATATCATCAAATGGTGGCATTAAAATTTATATAAATCTTTTATTGTTTATTAATTTTTCACTGGAAACTCAAATATATATAACGTAAGCATAAGTTGATGAATTTTCCATTGTACCCAGATTAGAAGACCCTCATAAATGAGACATTTTGTGTACCGTTTAATGAAATCGTAATCACGGCACAATTTCAATTCAATCTCTTTTCGACATTAATGAAGAACATTTGAATTAATGGTAATGATCTTTCATCGTAGTCACCGTTCAACTCACGTTTCGGCATAAAGAGAAATTAGATTTCTTTTCCTTTGAATATACATTCACGTTATCTCCTTCCACATTTTCTTTCGTAAGTGATTTGGATGAAGTCTACTTTAACTTGACACGATATAAACTACAGCGAAAAATATATCGCATCCAAAGATTTATCCTTTCCATAGGCAATTATCATACCAATCCAAATTTTGTCATGTTTATGACCTTGTAGGATGTAGTAATTATTGTAGTTACATTTTGTCTATGTAGATGAGCTGGCATCACTTGGTGTGATAGTATTACTTGAATCATTTCGTTATTTTTTATCCTTTTTCTGACTGATGTAGATACGTTTCCTGTATTTTTGACATAGCGATAAGGAGAGATAATTTACCACGCTCACACCGTTATGCGAGTTAGACCTGTAAGTTGCGCCTTCACCCTATAAATCTAAGATGTAATTAATTACTGCACAATCCACTGCAGAATGGCTCACTCTTAATTGTTCTCAATGACATCAGATAACTAGGAGGAAATGTAATCAGCAGTTGGAGATCCTTAAATCCGGGAATGCTGCTACCATTACACATACGGTGATATGTGTTATTCCAGGACATTATATTCTAAGTAATAACCATATCGATTACAATGCACAAAATGACTATTTGCTTACAGGTAAAGCAAAGAAGGGGTCCGCCATTGGAAGAGCACTATTAAGTTTAGAATAAGGTGCATGTAGAGAGCTCTCGTATACTGTATTTCATTGTTTTCATTAGATTACGAGTATTCCATTTCATTACGACAACGGGTACTTTGAGTTTTCCACTAAAAGTGTTTCCATACCCATGTTTAAAAATATCACACAGGCAATGTTTACTTCCATGATATTGTATTTATTGTTTTGGTTTGTATTTAGTACTCAGTATATATTTTCTATTGCAAACATCGCTGGAAGAATGTATCTAAAACACGTAAGCACCTTTATCTAACGCAGCTGAACTCGATGTTGGGCTATGTCGTCTGAACCTTTAGTTATTCGCCTCTTCAACGCCACCCACAGCGACACTCGCAGCTCTCTGACAAAACTACAATTTTTATTTTATTTTAATTCTGGAGGTAGTACTCCGTTAATTAAAAATTGGCGGAAATGCGGAATCTCATGTCGTGTCTCCGCGTGCTGGAAACAAAGAGCTGTTGATACAACTTGATCTAGAGGGCCAAGTATAGTCATCACGCGTCCACCATTCAAATGTTACACCCCCTTTTCCCTCCGTAGTACCGCCACCTTCCCGCTCCAGAAATATTCTTAACACATTGGAGGGAGGATATATCCCTCGTTACGTCCGTCCTTTAACCGAAATGAAATACTCGGGAGTGGCAGGGGTGAATAGTGCATGCATGCATGCATGGACATCCATTTGAGGGAAGGAGAAAAGTGAATATAGCTTGAGGAGAGCGTTCTCACCCCGTTGGAAAGAGGTGGTTTTGTGGGAGGGGGTAAAAATGTTGCGGTGGGCGGGCCTAATGCCACTCATCCTTCACTCTCCTGCAGACAACGCCTAGTAGACGGGGTAACACGAGTGGGCGGAGACGTTTCCCGCCACCCGCTCAGCCAATGAGACGTGAGGCCATATTGCGATAGGGGCGGAGCCTATATATCTTTCTCTCCCTCCCCTCTCCGCCCACATCCCCCTTCCTCTTACCTCCTTCGCCTCTTTCCTCGCTCCCTCCCCTTCCAAAACTCACTCTCTCTCTCTTTCTCTCCGTCTCCTCCTCCCCCCTCCCTCCGAAATCCCATCGTTCCCTCCTCATCCCTCCCCTCCGCCGTTCCGACTCCCCGTCTCGGGAAAACCGGACTGGAGTCGTTCCCTTTTTTTTTGTCTTCCCCTTTTCCTTCTTCTCTGGACCCCGAAGCTTTTCGGAAGTCTTGCGAAGGGGTATAATAGGCTGTGGATTGAAAGGATAGAATGTGTGTGTGTGTAGAGAGAGAGGTTCGGAGTCTTAAAGGTTTCTTTTCCCGTGGCTCACCCTCCCCACTCTCCGTGGGAGGGGTTGGTCCGAAGGTGTTTTTATATTTTTTTTCGTCCTTCCAAAGGGAGAGGGGAGGTTATGTTGTCACGGGACGGACCGGAATTCCTCGACGTTTGAAAGGGAGGACCTTTTGAGCGCGGTCTCTCTCTCTCTCACCCACCTGCCTCGGCGGCGGCGGCCGGGTTGACTCCTGAAGGTCTTTCTCTCTCTCTCTCTCCTCCCATTCCCATTCTTCCCTTTTATTCTCTAGGTTCCCCCACGTCTGGCAGGGGTGTGCAGGCCATTTACGTGGTTGGTGGTGGAGAGTTGGGGCGAGGATGAGGCATTTAGGATAAATTTCCGACCTCTTGCATCGGCTTACTCTCCTCGTGGCTTCCCTTATTAGCGCCCTTTCTGAAAGGAGATTTGGAGTGCTGATGTATACCTATTTTCGCGCATGAGGACGATCGGTTCGTGAATAGCGCTTGGGGGAAACAGCCGTCTTTCTCCGGTAAAGCTATTATTAATATGTGGATCTCTCTTGGTGTCACTGGACCTCTTAAACTGAATTAACACTGTTAATACGGTATACGTGTACTTGGTTGGCTCTACATAGACCTTTGAAATTGACTGGTTGTTCTGTTGTAAAATATGAAATACAATTAATATTTTAGAACTCACCTTATACTTTACCGAAATGTGTTCGCCCGGCATACTTCCCTTTAGACGCAAGAAATCGTATTCAACGGATTTCAAAATTCAATGTTTCAAAATTTTCAGGCTCGCGGTTGAAGTTTGATTGTTTTCATATTTTTTTGTAATTTGAAAGATAACCATGGAAAATTAGTTATCCGTCTTATAGTTTTATCAAATTAAGCCAAACAAGGAAAATGTCAAGTGGAGAAAATTTAAGGAAATGCAATACGTATTTATTTTACGCATGAATCAACATTTTTCTGAGTTTTTCAGCGGTCATAGATAATTTCTGAAAATACCAACAAACGCACGGCTGGATTTCATGCGCATAAAGCCTAATCAGCTTTAAAAATGTTTATTGAATCATTAAGTAAAGACGATTCATTAAAGAATTGTTCCCTCCCTGATGCGCTATGATCTCGAAGGCTTCATTTATTATGTTCATTTGAGGATTAACACGGTTAAAAACTGGACAACCTTAATTCAGCATTCAGTTAAAGGTCTGTATTTCTATTGCAGTATATACGTACTGATTTGTACAGCTGAATAGCTTTGAAAATATAGAAATTTATAAATAATGATGTTATTATATAAGTTTCATGGGGCTTACTGAGTTCAACAAATTCTACAGTTTAACAAATATTTCAGTAGAGGAGATAATATTCTATTTAACAAGTGCTGTAAATTAAAAAATGCTAAATAAACGTGCTTAACTTAAGCACTTTAGAGATCCCCTATCATAACTGTAGTTACAGCTACTCAGCACGGCTTCTGTTAAAGAAGATGGCAGTTAATTTTATGCGCTTAAAAGAATACTTTTCGATCAATTTGATCAACGAAAATAATGACAAGAATAAAAGGTCAGCCGAAATAAAACGACTAAAATACTAGGAGTTATTTTCCTAATATCTTATCAAACTACTACTCTTAATTCTTTTGCAATTAATACTAATTTCACCATCTTGAGCGGCCAATAACTCGTGCAATAAGTGCAGATTATTGAGGAGGAATAAGTGGTTTAGGTGTAAGGTTGAGATATGAAAAATAACTTATAATTAATTGGAGGCAAAAGTTTGAGAAAATGGATTCCAATTAAATATCAGGCTTAAAAATTATTGTAATTCAATTTTTGAAAGTACGTCGAAAAGTCTTGCGTCTGACTAAAATAGCGGTTGCGATGAAGGAGATAATACCATTCATCAACGACAGACCAAATGATATGATTTCGCAGCGATGGTTTAAATAGAGAAATAGTGAACCAATATCACTTTTTCTTGACTACTCCCATGATAATATGGAGTAGCATTTTTATTCCCACTTTGTTTATTTCATTTTTATGTATTACAAACTTCGTCATTTCAATATACGTTCAAATGAAAATTTTAGGATAAGTATATTATTCTGGTGTAGGACGTTTAGAAACTGGATCGTTCTATTGTACTATCGTCAATGATAACTGTAAATATGTAAACGTTGTTAAATTTTTTAAAAATATCTTAGTTGATTGGCGTAATACGTTAAGTAAAATGTATTTGGTATTTTCTCGAAAAAAATTATTTTGAGCTTAATGTGTTTACTATATGCTATTTCCGTGTGGCCTCGCCATGAAGCCGGTGGTTATTTATATGATCAACGGACATCTTCAGCTATTTGACGCTGAAAATGTCACATTTTTGTTTCTCTGAAGTGATTAGTACCCATGTTATTGATAAATGACATCTGAGGTGTCGATATCGGCAAGAATCCCAAGAATTCATTATTTGGCTCTTTTCCCTTCACTTAAGATTCTTCCAAGTCATGTGAGTTTCGCCAGGCACGATAGGTATTTTCTCGTCCGGGAGACTTTTATATTTCATGGATTGTGCATGTAGAGATGAGTGATGGCTATGAAAACATTATATTCATGGTATTTTTTTAATTCTAAAGATAATGTAATCTTGCGTAGTGTCTTTCAATTGCTTATCGTGTTATTTATTCTTGTCAATATCGTCTGCCGAATGATATCATGATTCCTCTTTGCTGTGATATACCAATGCGTATCAGAGCAAAATTGCAAATTAAAATGAGAGTTTGGAGCGTTTAATTAATTTCGCGAATGGAAAGAAGAGAGGACAGGATAACTCAAATTCGATAGGGTGAAACCAAGAATTGTTTGTTGAATGCCAAAGAGCGGCTTGCAAGTTAAAATGTCCTCAAACACTCACAAATATTGTGGGTATAATTTTTCATAGGAGTGAAGAATGGAAATCACCATATATGGTGCGAATGACAGAAGAAGACCAAGGATGAATTATGAGAAGCAGGTGATGGAATATTTCAGCGCAGGCAACTACGAGCGAATGAAAAGTTTGGCAGGTGATACGATGCATCGGTAAGTCGATACAAACCTGCTCTCGAATTGATAATCTTTCACAATATCCGCAGTTGATAATTAATTTGCAACTTTAGATTCATTTTTGGAACTACTCCTAATTCCTGAAATTAATTTTGCTGAAACTATTTGGAATTGTCTTTTCAAGAATGCATTCAATATCGGGAGTAAAAATGATGATGACTTATTTACCTGTCAGAAATAATTTCTCTGCGTTGAATTCGAGAAAAGGAGTCATTGAATTATTACACCTACTCTTATATCTGGGATTGGATATTTTGAGCATTTCAAAAAAAATCCATGATTTAAACGTTCGGGTCGTGATGGCCACAGCCCGAGTATATGCAATAATTAAATACAGCGGAATACTTTATAACATTTGTACATGGACATTTAGCTAACGTCGCAGAGTAATAGAGGCCACGGTCTATCAGTTCCCCTTTTCCCAACGACCATTATCTCTCATTTTAGGCCGGAGGTCGGAGGCAAAGGGTGATGGCGCAATGGGATAAGTATTTTAAGATTTCGGAAATTAGGCGACAGTGTGAAAGGACTGAAGAATACGGAAAGGGCCGAGTTCTAATGGGCCACTCCGTGAAAACGTTGAAACCGTGCGTTTGAACTATCTCTTTTTTTTTTTGAAGAGTCAAAACCCTTCGGCACGAGAAATAATACGCAAACGCCGCTTGTAGGAGATAATTATGAATTCATTTCTTAAATTTGAATAGGTTTCCGTAAAATGTCTCTTCCGTTGACACGAATTGCTTGGAATGCGAGTAGATTTTTATGAATGGAAAATAGTCTTTATTAACTGATTGGATTATTTGGTTTACTTGATTCATGATGCGTCGGTATTTTAATGCAATTTTGGGCTTGATCATCAGGTCTGATTTCATTAATTTATCCTTTTTCCGGGAATTTGCATTATAGTTTATACTAGGCCAACCATTATTAGTAAAAATATTTCCTCAGTATTTTGCCAGCGGTTGGTCGCGCTCATTTCCTCATCAAGTCTCTGAAAGTGGTGTTTCCTCTCGCCGTGTGTCATTAAATCGACGCGACTCGCTCCAATTTCGCCCTTACTCTAGGTGAACATTTGGTTTCCCTTATCACACGCACCATACGCTGAACATAAGGTGTCTGCAAGGATTGCTGTTTGCTAATCCATTAGTTCGCGACTGAAGAGAACAGGAAAAAAAATCAGTAGCTCATCTCATTCCGACTTGTATTCACATCCATTGTTTACTTTACATTTCTCTCTCTACATCATACGAGACTGAACATTGCCAAAGCTTCCTAAATGTGAGAATTTTGCTCCGACGACAAACTTTGTAGCCGATAACGGAGTCCAGTATGCCATTTATTGGCTCAATTTCCGACGCCAAATACTTAGGATGTGTAGAAGACAATCTTTTCGTCAAACACAGTCGTGCTAACATGGGTGAATATTTATTCCTTTTATTTGGAGAATGATTGCCATAATGTGACTTATCTTTTATTCTTTACGTACTAGGAATATTTTCGGTCATACAGCGAGAAAAATAAGACCCCGGCTGTCATGATTTCTCGTTCGGCCGTAATAAGAAGAAATTAATGCAAGTCGAAAAAGCGGAGAGGGATACATAAGCGATCATTTCTCATATATGTCACGTTAATTCATTGCTAATTTATTTGAATTCATCTCGCATTGTTTTTTGTTTCATCACATTTCATCATTAGATGCAACCAATTGCTTCAACTAGTCTTAACGTAATACTAATCACCCTTACCGTGGTGGTCATGTACATGCCTCGTATAGGAGATTTCAACGATTTTTAGAATTATCTTAATTTGGCATATTCTAGGGAAATTTACTGTCCGGAAGATTAACTAATCTAATTCAAAAAATGTTTAATGAAGTGCTCACTAAACAATGTTGGTGAAGCTAAAGGATAACACGTTTAATTGCTATGTCCTTGTTATGAAAAACTTTGACTTATATAAAGTTTAGAATACTGAGAATGATTTCCGCTTTTCCCAAAGGTGATATTTTTGTTATATTTCTACTAATGAAAAGTCATTTTCTGGGCGTAAATAAATCTTCGCATTACTATTTTTAAGTCATGCATAACATATTTATGTACTTACATGTATGTTTCTGATAGAGTTTGATTGTTCTTAATTTTATCATAACTGTCAGGCTCTCAGGTCTATGGCGATGTAGATCTCAAATTGAACACAACTTCCGGAAATTTTTATCTTTTTTAACAAAAAAGGAATAAAAATTTTCAGTTTCTTTCATTTCGCATCTTCTTTAAGTCAAACAGTATTTTATAAACCACCTGTTTAAACCAAATATTTACCAGGAATATAATGTAATCTTTCAAATCATGGTATCGGAATTTCATTTTGGAAGTTCAAGATAAGTTTAAAATTATTCTTGTTTAAACAAATTCTTATAGTTTTTGAAAATATATTTTGAGAAATCAAGAGTCATTGTTAATGATGATTGAGAAATATAAGTGAATTGCCTTCAGAGAACACACTTACTTGGAACGAAATACTTGTTTTATCTATTTTAAACGAGACAAAAAAGTGTTAAATTTATCGGAATGATAAAAGCAATGTTAAAATTCTCATAGTTAAATGTTATATATTTTGTTATGATATTTCATTCATGTTCCACTAATTGTTATAGACCTAACAAAAAATATCAGGAGACTTTATTCACTCAACATTCCTAAATAAGTTAATTTTAGCATCTCGAAGTTTGATTCTTAAAAATTTTACCGGAAAACTATTTTTCATACACCCTTAGTGCTTGCTTATATGAAGTTTGTGGCAGAGGATGATAGATTTACTAAATATAAGAGCCCTAATCGTGTCATTTTTCATCTTATTTTTCCTTCGTCAAGTATTATTAGACTTCAATGAAAAGCTGCATACGCCTTGAGCTGAGAGTTTGACGAGTAATTGTATTCTGACATCTTAATTTTCATGAAAGGTGTGAATATTTACTTTCAGTATGGTATTGAGTGCGGTAGATGAGGTCTAAACCTATCCTTTGTAGGAAAGTAAAAGTCCTAGTGCGCTGTGGAAACTCACATGATGAGTTGTCAATGCCTACGCGTATTCATTAACCTACACCACGTGAAAAAGAGAAGGGAGGTAATGGAAGATGATCTTGAACTATAATATTTTTATCTAGCTATCTGGATGTACATCGGTAGAATGATTACTTGATTACTTAGGAGACAACTTGAAGCCGGTAAAACGTATGGCCACAGCCCCAGTTTGTGCAATAATTAAATTCAGCGGAATACTTTATAACATTTGTACGTGGACATCTGGCTAACTTCGCAGAGTAACAGAGGCCACGGTCTATCAGTTCCCCTTTTCCAAACCACCATTATCTCTCATTTTAGGCCATGGAGGCCAAGGGTGATGGCGCAATAGGATAAGTACAGGGTCGCACCCAAAAGTGGTATGACTGATTTTCTCTGGCGCGAACGGAGTGGTGGAGGGGGGTCTGCCTGGCAGGGTAAGGTGAAGGGGGCTCTTAGCAACAGACTGATACCAACCTCAGTCGCCTGCGGGCTATCGTTGACTGAGGACCCTGTTTTTAGTGAAGCAAGTTTTTTGTCCGCGTCGAAAAACAAAATGAATCCTAATTTAGAGCAACGTTATTCCGTGAAGTTTTGTGCGAAACTCGGGAAGACGGCAACTGAGACCCTCGATATGATCAAGCAGGCTTATGGGGACACTGCCTTAACCCGTTCCACAGTATTTTAGTGGCTCAAGTTGTTTAAAGAGGGTAGGGAGCTCGTTGAAGACGACCATCGCTCCGGACGGCCGTCGACGGCAAGAACCGACACGAATGTTGACAGAGTGAGGACACTGCTGAACACGGACCGACGCTTAACCAGTGAAGAAATTGCAGACCAGTTTGGTCTGTCTGCATCCAACGTCCAACGCGTGAAAAGGATCCAACCGGCCGGCCATCGCAAACTGCTGGGTGCTTCATCATGACAACGCGCGGTGCCATGACGCGCTCGTCGTCAGACAGCTCCTGGCCAAATACGGCGTTGCCACGTTGCCGCACCCACCCTATTCTCCCGATCTGGCACCACCGGACTTCTTCTTCTTCCCCCTGATGAAAAGACAGCTCAAGGGACGACGTTTTGACTCGATAAAGGCCGTTCAAGAGGCTTCGACGAGGGTCATCAACGGCATCCCCAGAGAAAATTTCCAGCGGGCGTACGGGGAATGAGAGCAACGTTATACTAAGTGTGTAGCAGCTCAAGGAGCATACTTTGGAGATTATTAAGTCGATGTAAGTAAATCGTCAATAAAATTCTTGTAAAAAAATCAGTTCTACCACTTTTGGGTGCGACCCTGTATTTTAAGATTTCGGAAATAAGGCGATAGTGTGAAAGGACTGAAGAATACGGTAAGGGCCGAGTTCTAATGGGCCACTCCGTGAAAACGCTGGTGGTTTTGTGGTCGCTCACAACCTAAAATTATTGAGAGAAGTGAAGGTCGGTTGAAGAAATAAAATGTTTGTCATGTGGATAAAATTGTACAACTTTTAAAAATGAAAACAAGAAAATAAGTACATTGTATGTGCTTGTTTTAACATATTGCCATTCCTAATTTTGTATGAGAAAATAACTTTCTCACTTCATACCAAATTGCTGCTTCTGCCTTCGGCGGACACCCCCCTCTGGCGATCAATTCTACATCACCTTAGCGGGTCTTTGGATGACGGTTCAATTGCACCTAAATTCTTTTTAACGATCGATTATGGTTCTGAAACACTACTATCTACTCTTATCCTGACTGTCTCATATTTATTTTTTATTCTTACCCCAAGGAACGAAATTGAATTCCACTTTATCATTGCAAACAAATGAATGCAATTATGAATCTGCTATATTGACTTCATACAATCATACTTGCTTCCGATTTGTTTGGTGTGATCATCAGTAATAATGAATTTTCTCTTCCTTCGTTTTAATAAACCTAGTGTACTGAATATGTTATATTTGAATGCTCATTCATTTATTGGTGAACCAATTGAGTGCTTTTCCAAAATTGTACCTAAATCCATCCAAATGGTGAACGATATCATATAAATTATAACATTTGACATCTTTATTTAGATTTGAACTTCGTGTGAATCGATGTATAAGATATTTACACGCTCGTATGTTAAAGAAATGAAATGCACGAATAGTGATAATATAAAATAAACAGTTGGAAATATAATTTAAATGCTTCTAAG
This sequence comes from Hetaerina americana, assembly GCF_022747635.1. Classification (NCBI taxonomy): domain Eukaryota; kingdom Metazoa; phylum Arthropoda; class Insecta; order Odonata; family Calopterygidae; genus Hetaerina; species Hetaerina americana. The sequence goes on from NW_027287538.1 coordinate 26,205,604, forward strand.
TTGAGTGAACTATTTATCCGACCCTCTCAGTTTACCGGAAAACATGAAAGGTCTCCATGTACGGCGCTGTGATATCGTCTGGAAGGACGCCAAGGAAATATTGAATTCCACGTTCACCCCGTCGAGTGGAATAATACGATGATAAATTAATTGAAACATATTACGAGAACCATTCCATAATTGAAGAGCGCAATCTAGCCATCTTCTAAAGGGGTTTAAGAACGTCGACTCTTATTTCAGCGTGAGGAGGCAATTCCTGATCCCTCTCCTAAGGCCTTTAAGATAGAGCACCCACGTTTAGATTCCATTCTTTATTTCTTTTTATTTTTAAATCTCGACGTCACGTTCCCGTCATATTCTTTCCCTCTCTCTCGCTATCTCTTTCCCTCTCCCACCGTCCTTTTGTAAGGAAGCCCTTTGACGGTCCACGCCCGCGACACGCAAAACCCCGCAACCTATCATCACCGTCCACCCGCGGCCTGTAATTCCTTTCGGACGCAGTCATTTCCAGTGCCTCCCCCTCGTCGCCTGACCCCTCCTCCGGAAACGAACCCCCTTTCCCCGCACCCTATCCCATCCTCACCCTCTCTCGCCGGACCACCACCCTCCCACCCCCTCCGCGACGCCACAACCGAGAGAAGGGGTGTAAAAAAGAAGAATAAAATAATAATAATAATAATCCGAGGCGTCCCCTCCCTCTTCTCTCCGCATCCCACGAGGCGCAAAGGGGGATCATTCATTAGGGCATTCTGGGGAGTTAATGAATGGTTGGGGGCCGACGAGTCGCCCAGGAATCATGCGATAGCGTGGTGGGCAATGGAGAATAATAAATTGATTCACATTTTTAAGTTGCCCAAGGCCGAGATGCATGTGGAGAATGTTGTATATGCGTGTGGGTCCTTATTTTTTCTTCCCTCCAGGGTATATCTGGTGCGGGGGGGTGTGGTTCTCTTTGGGCTCGCTTCATATGCAGGTCATCACGATGAGTTACGCACGTTCCACTTATAAACCTTCAGATAAAATTTGAAGGCACATGAAGTTATATTTGTGATACATAAAATGCTTATGTATGTTACTCCGAACCTAAAAATGACTAGATTTGTCAAAATTTCATTAAAGTTATCGGATCTTTTTTAAGTATATAAATTTATATATATATATATATATATATATATATATATATATATACATAATAGACGTTTGTATGACTAAGACGTGAAAGTCATACTCAGTTATCAACCAGAAGGTTGGCTTGATAGGTGAAGATAGACCTAACCCAAGCCCTACGGCCTGTGATCAGGTTAAGAGGTTAGGAGAACAGATTCATTTTCTTGTTCTGCCTGTCCGTTCCCAGGAAGATATGATGCCCTTAACATCACACGACCACAAAAAAATAGAGCACACAAAAAAGATAGCATGCAAACGAGGATTGATTAAAATTTTCGTTGCAATAATCACCTTGGTAAGTGGAAGGAAGGAGAAGAATTAAAACTGAAGTTGAAGCTGTTGACAGTTTGGATGTTTATAATTGTGTGTATATATATATATATATATAATATATATATATTATATATATGTACACACAATTATAAAAATACTAATCTGTCAACCTGAATAAACAGCTTCAACTTATATTTTTAATTCGTCTCCTTCCTTCCATTTACCAAGGTGATTATGCTACCGAAAATTTTTATCAATCCTCGTTGGACTTTATACATATATGGACATTTCTATATACACATATATAAATGTTTATACTTATATAATAATTATTATTATTAGGTAGTCTACCGGTTAAGGTAGGTTTTTGGTTGGACATAATTACTAATTAAATAATTTGTGGCCCCTAGCAAAACACAACATCCTACTCTACATCAGGTCCCTCTTCAGCTCTGAGTACTTTCTTCCTCCCTTCATCCCGTCCAACATCCCTATCCTAATCTACGTCTATCCTCCTGCCTCAATGACCACGTTTCCGCGTCGTACGCTCCATATCAAAGTTTTTACGAGTCTTTTCTTAATATCCTTACTCAACGTCCCTGTCATCAGCTCCCTCCTTGTGAAAGCCTCTTTGCCTAGCGCAATTTCGCTACTTACATCATTACTTCTTTGCCATTGTTGGTCTAAAGCACTTCCGAGATACGTAAACTGTTCTACCTGCTCTAGTTTTTGCCCTACTATTTTAATGTTTAGCTTAGCCTTTATCTCTCTGGGAAATCGCATAACCTTTGTTTTATTAATATTGATTCTCATCCCAAATCTGTCACACTGAATTTCCAATTCACTCAGGCGTTAGGCGCCTGGGTTAGGGCATTAGGCGTAGTAGGCTTAATTTTAATAATCACGTAGGAGGCTATTGGCCAGCCTAAAATTATATCAGACCAGCTGTGTATTAGATGTCTACTTGAGTAGTAATTATTACTAGATACATACATGATACCAAACACGGAGTAATCACGCTGTGATTTGGTATTTAAAATGAGTGTAAAGCTCACCTCGAACTAAGATCTAGTGCGTGGGAAATTCAAGTATCAGACAGAGTATGACAGACAGCTCCTTTTTCTATTACGTAATTTTTTTCTAAGATAGATTTAGTTGCCGAAAATGTACACAGCTTGGAAGTCGTTGAGGATGATCGATTCGCCTGGAATTGATTAAATCAGGAGCTGAGAGCTCTACCTTAACCTCTCATACGCTATAAGCATCCTCAAGTTCATGGGCTGAGAGATATACTTACTAATAAAAGCCTTATCTTATTACCTTCTTTTTTGCCTCCTCTTCGTTTTTTCAGCCAGCTTCTAATTACGATACGACATTCCTTTAACTTATATCTTGCGAAAGAATATGGTCAGAACGTAAAAATAAACTCTAGAGGTAAATGTGTAAGGGAAATCGAAAGTAATCTCGAGAAAATCGTTCAAATTATACATAATAAGTTTTTAAGGACCACATTTCACTTTAAGGCGTAGTTAACCACATAATCATGAAGATGTCTTTTGTTTTAGTCTTTAGAGACGCGATAGTTTCATGAACGACCGTCGCAATGGTTTAATATAATTCTTAAAGAGTGGGCATGATAGGAAACTCCATAAGTGGACTTCATTAATTTTCAAATTCAACATTTATTAATCACTTTTAATGTGAAAATATTTCAATTTTTTGAATTTATATTTCATCAAAAACTCTTCATGCTGGTAGCATTCACACAATTGCGCATGCGGGCGTTTTCAATTAGTTTTGGATACCATTTTCGTGCGCCACTAAACATTATCCAAATGTATCCGCAGAGAGGTTGGGTACGCTTTTTCGGGGACCAACACGCTGATAGGTTGCTTATTGAATTCTATGGTGAAACACGCACGATGAAACTTAACAACTAAGTCTTCAAGAAATGACTTCTCGAATTTGTAGGAACAATTTCTATATGAACTGTCTGGATTAGAGGTTAATTTTGACAACTTTTGTTCATTTTCTTGAGTTTCACGACCTCGATCATTCTGTATTCTGGGAATTTTGAACTGGATCAGTTGGTGCGTTCCTTAAAATCTTGGGGTTAGATTTGGCTACCATCGTTCTTTTGCGTTTCCGACCATCAAGGCCTTTGCGGCTCGCAATCACGGAATTAGATGTGCAATTTATCAACCCATAAAATAAATGTATAATTTTCAATTTTTTCCGTAATAATGTGTCGGTGGGTTTGATTTTTTTGCGATGACCAAATGAAATCACCCCGCAACCGTATACGTAACATCTAGTCTCATAAAAGTTTAATTTCTCTTTCATTATAATATTTGATTTAAATATCATGTATCCAGCGTTCAGTCATCTGATTATTAGCGGGTGATTTAATTTTGACCATTATTCGCTGGTTTCAAGAACTGTTTCAAGTGTTTTAATTTTATATAATCACCGGAACTTTAGGTCTTTTACTGCGGGGCTGAACTGAACCTTTCTGAGAATTTTTTGGAGAGAGGGACAGAACTGGCACATCCATCGCAAAGTGACTCATCAAAGCGAAACATTCGCTAAATTTTATGCGTCCACCTTATGCTCGCAGCTTTGACCGTCCCCTTGTCGTGAAGTGGCAGAACACTTCGCTAAGTCATCGCGTCCATCAAACATTTCTGCCAAGCATTTATTAAAATTCTGATGCCTTGCAACCATCCTTTAGTTTCTCTACGAAGCCTTTATTCCACCTTTAAAACAAAATAAATAAATTAAAAAAAAAACATGACTCGTAGGTCCGGCCCCGCTCACCGCCCTCTCAATTACCGCTCCTCCGTGCAAGTGAGCACGGCGAGGCTCTAAAACCCTACGCACGTCTATCAAGTGTCAACTCATTTGCTTGCCCTATCACTCTTCATCCTCCTCGCTCGGAGTGGGTAGGAATTAGGAGGGTAAAGTGGTCAAAAGCGCTCTTCCCCCCCTTCCCAACCTCCCCTCGGCCTCTTCCATAAAGCCTTCACTTTTCCACGGAGGATCAGGCGCGCGCCGTCGGACGTCCCCGTCCGCCCGCCTTCAGCGCTTGAGACCTCTTTCAACGCCGCCCCGCACCTGACGCAACCCCCTAATACCGTTGTCAACAAGATGCCCACCCCTCGATTTTGCTTTTGGGCGGTCCTGTTATTATTCTCTTTTTTTCCATCTGTACCCCTCGTCATCCCCACCGCGCTCGACCTCCTCGTGCAAAGCGCTCTCGCTTTCATTAGCGCGGATGCCTTGTGAGGATTAAGCGACGTGCTTCTCATTTTCCGTACCGTGGTTCTCTTTTATCTGGGGTCCATGAAGGTGCATGCACGAAATTTGTAGAGGCACGTTGAGGTTTCTCTCTTTTAACCTTGTATTGCCCTCGGATTCATTTCTTCGAATATTAAGGTGGATGGAACTTCAGTTGAATGTCATCATTTAAGGTTCCATCAACAGTTTCCTACCAGACGGAGGCAATGTCTACCGTTGGCATAGTCTTTCACAATTACCAAGGATGAAGTGTCACATGTTTACCCTTCGTGAAGATTGGAGTCTAATCGTCGACCCCTGAAACAGTAAAATAATTTGCGACTTACCGTACTAATGGAAATGTGTGAGTGCATTACGTTTGCTCGTTGCTTCTTTGATTATTGATACTTAAGCACTTATTGATTCCCTAGTCTTTGGTAGATTTCTTATTTTAATTTGATAAGTACTTCTCAAATTAGTTTTTCTTGTATTCAATCTTCAACTTGTGAATGCTTTGCTGCAAAGCGTAATGACAATAATGAGCTCTTAGCTCTACCAGAAATCGTAAAGAATCCGGATTTCCCAGACTTCAATAATGATCATACACCTATGTCCTGATCTTGGTTTACTATTTCCTTTTTTTGCTGGAAGCCTTCCCAATGAAGCTTTTTTCAAAGGATAATCCAATTTTGAGAAAGTACGAGAGAAAATTAGATAACTGTGTTGAGGGTAGAGAAAGAAACTTTGTACTTCCACATAAAGATTTATTACTTCACACGACCATGGTTTCGATGCTGCACATCATCATAATGTGACATACATGAAAAATATTTTCATCATCAGGTGACAAACGTGATTTATACATGCATGCATAGTGCATGAAATGCATGATAAAATATTTTTCATACATGTCACCTAATGATGATGCGCAGCATCGAAACCATGGTCGTGTGAAGTGATAAATCTTCATGCGGAAGTGCAAAGTTTCTTTCTCTACTCACATCATGAAGGAATTCCATAAAGTTAAGCCTGAAACTGCTATGTTTAAATAGCTGTGTATCGGTAATTGTGGAGGTGCGTCGCTGAGGAACCATGTAGGTAGATCACCGATGGAAAAAGGCGTCTGTAAAAGCTTCCGGGATAAATGAGATAAATTAAAGTCTTAGTAAAACGTTGCACATGAAAAAATTATTCGGTCTAGCCGATAGACATTTTATCAAAATCAGCGCAGGCCACACCATTATATCACTCGAAGCCAAAATAATAGTGCATTACCATTCGAAATTGTTGATTTAATCAGGGGTGACCTCGTCATTTGGTGGGTAGAGTGATTGGCTGCTAGTTATCCCTCTGAACATCCGACGCTTCAACCAAATAATCATAAATAGTTGCGGAAACTTGCGGGAAGACTGAGGCGGCGCCGGGAAAGGAACTGATTTGCTAGGCTCGGAATTCGTGAATTCCACTAGCCACACGGGAGATCAGTCTCAAGCGATTTTCGCCCTCATCTATCAGGTTGATTTCGGTGGTGATGCTTATTTCAATTTTAATTTGTGGATTGAATCATAGTACATTTTATTTTATTAATCAATGACACAATAGAATAATATTTTCTAAAGATTGATAGCCGCTATTTTTTAAGCATATTTCTTTGGGATAATTTATTCAACAAAAGACTAAATTTAAAATAAAATATGTCGCAGAAAAACTTTTTTATTTCAGATTTAACATTTAATGCTAGCCTTCGAATATTTTTATAATATTTAATATATATACAGTAATATTTTTAAAATATTATTCATTTTTTTATTTCGTGCATTAATTTATTAGGCCATTTTTCAAAAGAGGCTGCTTTTCCATAGAATAATGCGTTCGTAGAACTTTTACAAAAAAAATATTTTGTGCTGGGTAAATTCAGAAGGAAGTGAATGTGTTCATTAATTTGGCTAGACATTGCAATAGTAGGCGTCAACATTTTTTTTAAGGAATGATAAATTTCAACAATGCTATATTTCTATGTGGTCAGGAACTTCTCCAAGGATTGTTAGTGTCACAAAATTGGATATGTTCTAAAAATATTGTTTAATTTTATAAGAAATTATCTAAAAAAAATGTTTTCAATTCAATATTTCACTAAATTTAAACATGACATCAGTTTCTGAATGTTCTTTGCCGTCGTCCTGGCCACTTACTGAACATTTTCTTATTCGTCCTTTGTTTTAGTTTTCAGAAAATGCGTGACTTTCCATCTCTAAAGATAATTTTATACAATGGAAATTCGATGCCATATTCCCTTTTATAAATATAAAATGAATAACTCACTCAATCCTTCACATAATGCAATGCCGGAGTAATACGAGTCTTCAATTCGCAAAGATATTTTATAAATTTGCGGTACTTTGCAAAATGTAATTAATATAATTAATTTGAGAAATCAAGATTCGTTGAATTCCTCTAAAATGGAAGCACAGATAGTCATTTTTTAATATAGGGCGTTTTTGATTTGACTCTTTGAAATAATTAAAAACTGGTCATCGGAAGTCAACTCTTTTCAACTTAAAAATAAAAGGTCACTTTTTATGGGAATCGTAACTGTCTTCATAGTAAAATGGCTACCTTTTACGGTAATGGTAACTATAATTAGCAAAAAGTCTTCGACAAAATTTTACTTTTGTCCAGAATCTATCTCACATACTCAAACGAGTATATTGGAAGTATGACATCTATTATATATTGATTGTAAAAATCGAGTGCATGTTTCAATTCCAAATTATTATATTTGCACCTCAAACTGTAAGTTTCAAAGGCCATGCTACACCCTTGAAACCAAAATCGCATGAAAACAGAAATCATTGTTCCACCCTTTAAGAGGCCTTCTCTTAATGGAAGAATTTTGAATTAAATAATCTTATCTCTGTGTGATATCATGCTAAGCAAAATTTTATGAGGCCAGAATTCCTATCCATTTTCAATACATTACATTCATGTTGTGATAAACGCATATGCATGAAGGGTCTTTCCTATGTTTCAAGCTTTGACAAGGCTTGTCATATAGTAAATATTATTCGAAAGGAGATTCGATATAAAGGGTTTCTCACACGATCTCTCACCCAGAACGATATCCTCTCAGGTAACAGCGTCTCATCAATCTCTATTAAAATCTTAGTCACCATAAATGTAGAGTAAGTATATCAGAGAAAGATTGTATTCATAATGAGGACTTTTACCTTCAGTTTTAAAAGCAATAAAGATGAGGGAAAAAATAAAACCACAGTCTTGAGACGATCTTTGAAGTAATGACCATCAATTCCTGCAAAAGCAATTATTATTACACTAAACACTGAATAAACTAAAACATAAGCCAAATTTTTGATGAATTTTCCAATAGTCGACATCTTATCATTCTCGTACCGAAATATATATTTAGCTTTGTGTTTAAGAAAATAAATTAGTATTTACTCATATTAATATTCAAGTACGTGTGGTTAAAACATTTCTGGCTAAAATATAGGACACTGTTTCAGGCGTGACTTCATGGAACTGCTTCACGATTTTAAAAAATCAAATAATTTGTTGCACAGCCACGAAACCGGGGTCGCGGGATTAAATTTATTTCCGTGCAATTAACAAAGTTCTTGAGTTCTTTTCAATCTCTTCTGAATTCTCAATAAACTTTAAGTGAGGGAGGGTACAGCTTATTCCCAGTGTCTCCAAGTCATAATGCACTGAATGTGGTGCTTTATGACGAGGGGTAAATGTCACGCATTAGGGCTCTGGCGATTGGGAGAGAGTGTTACTTTCCGTGCGGAAAAATTTCATTCCACTCAGTGGCAACACTCCAGAATATTTTCGAACCTATTCTTTGATAGAGGTGCACCACCCGTGCTTAGAGGTAAGCATTGAATGAATGGGAAACATTAATGTGGCCATGAAGGGGCAGTTTTTGTTTTTGAGGCACTCCGAGGGAAATGCCTCCACGCCCCAAATGGCGTGCACGACCACGATCAAGTAAGTCTCTCCAAAGGACAAGGAGAGTGCGTCAAAGAGTCGTCCCGGCGGAAACACGGACCCCCATCGCCCTCGGTCGCGCTCGCATTAAACGCTCTTTTTCATTAAGGGTCCTTATTTTCACTCAGCACCCTCCTCTCTTATTCATTCGCTCCGCCGACCGCTTCCACGCAAAAGCGCCACCGCGTAGCGGCGGAGTCCCCTTTCTTCTTTCCAACCTCGCCCCGAAAAATACTCCCACCAACCGCACCCCCCCCCCCCCCGCCTCCCTCCCACGCCTCCTCCTCTCCTCGCACCCGCGAAGCGTCCTGTCCGCCCCACACCACCCCCCGCTCTCTCACCCGTCGACGCCTCCCCGCCTGCTACGCCCTCGCCGGCCGAAAAACGAATAAATTCCATTCCTGCAAGCTTTAAATTTTTCATTTCGTGCACTGTCCGCGCAGCTACGCTTCGCCGTCCGCCGTGGTAAGCGGGCCATTACGGCAAAACCCCTTTCCCCACCCCCCAAAAAAACCCACCCCCGCTCTACCACCTCCCTCGTGTCTCCCTCACCTAACGCCCCCGTTCCGACTCTCACACAGCAATCCTTCTCCACCCGCTCTCACCCACCCACCCACACCCTCTTCATCCCCCGCAACATCCTCCCCCTCTTACTCACACTCCACCTTCTTTTCAAATACATATGTTGGTAGAGGGGTTGTCGGATGGAGGGGGGAAAAAGAATTATACTTCCCTCTCTCTCCCTCTATTTTTTTTACTCTTGCTCTACCCCGCGCCCTCCGCCTGTAGGAGAGGGGCGCGGGGTAGGTTACGCGTTGGAGACCTGGAAAAGAAGGAGGAGGAAGCGGTGTCCGTCTGTAGCCGTCTGTTCGTGTGTGTGTGTGCATGTGTGTGTGACTGCGTGTGACTAATACCGTGCTCACACTCGTTGCGAGACCATATGCCGCTGCCGCCTTCGAATAACCGTGGTGATGGGGGGGGGGGGCGTGGGGGTGGGTTGGTGGAGGGCTTCGGGGGTGGGAGGAGGCAAGGGTGGTTTCCCTCGTCGCCGGCGCATTTACAAATTCGAATCATTCCGCTGTTATTTCTGTTCCGCATTTTATTTATTTTTTTCTCTCTCTTTCTCATCCCCTCCCATTGCTCCCCCAAAAAATTTTGATTGGTTCCCTCTCCCTTTCCACCTATCCTTCGCGAAAGGTGATTTTTTTTTGTACGTACTACGCTCTCTCCTCTTTATTTTTTGCCCCACCTACGTTGAAAAGGGTGGTCGAACGTGTTGTATGTTGCCCGTGTATTTAATATGCACGAATGTAGTGTAAATTAGCGTTTTTCCGTCCAGGTTATGTGTGGGTCATTGACGGGGAAGCGTGCGTTTCGGGAATTTAATGCTACACTCCCGTGTGTGGACTATGATCGCCCGGCATCACTCTCGCGTGATTATTAAGGAATCGTCGGATTAATTGCCCCGCACGCTCCTACCCTGTGGTGATGGTCAATTTAGATTTCGGGTAATTTGCGGGAGATTCTGAATATTTTTATGCCTTTTTGAACACATTCTTTGAAACTCCGTGAAATTGCTTCCACTGTTCGAATGAAAAAATTCGAGCATATAAATGTTGCAGTAAAGCTATCAATCCCCCACACCACCTAGTTAAATTCATTATTACTGGTGACTGCGTCATATTTAATTTCGCAAAACCTTATCTCCATTTAAGAAAAAGTTTGGATTATTAATTTAAAATAAATGCGTGCTGGAATTAACCTGCATATAGTATACAGGCTAAAAGTTAATCAATGGCCAAGTGTAATGTCGAACTATACGTGTCTTCCTAAATTTAATCATTTTACTCTTCTGTCTCTGGGATCCGATAAAATTTGTCTGTGCTGTCGCCAAAATGCATACAATGAATACAACTAGGGAGGAAGTCCATAATCAATGGATGTACCTACTCGGATATAAATATTTTGGGCTAAAGTAAAATGTTCGTACGTTATGTCCGAACCGAATTTGGAATAGAAACCTCATTAACAGATATGTGATGAAATCATGAAGATATTTTGCTTTTTCTTGATTTTAATTATTTCTCTTAATCACGAAATGTCATAGATTTGAATAAAATATGGGCAATCCCTAATCCTTTCCGAGGCGTTGACCAGGTGTTAATATAGTAGCTTGGCCGTGCTAATTTAAGTATTTTAATTATGCATAATGTGAATATTAAACATAGCTGTGGGATTATAAAAAAATGGGTTATATTATGTTCAGATTTTGAATCTCAATGATATAGAGTTTGCCGATTCGTGGAGCTCAAAAAATAAAATAATGAAGCAAGCCTCATAAATAATCTATGAAGTTGTTTTATCCCCCGTCTCATCTCCGTGAGTTTTGTAGGATTTAAGGTAGCTAATTAAACAAAATTAGTTCACAATTATTTGACACGGATTTTATGAATTAAAAGGCAGAAAATTTACAATATACAACTTGTTGAAATGTCTATGATCATCATCATTGGTCCTTAGTGCATTGTAGGACATAATTTTTAGTGTTACCGATTAAGAAAAATTTTCGGCAAATAGCGAGGACCTTAGGGACAATGCATATATTTTGGCTGTTCTCAAGCACTTGAGCGTTTTTTTATTTAACAAATATTGTGGACGCTAGCGTTTTAAAACAATCCTAAAGAGAAAATCTATAAGAGCACCATTGCCTGTCCTAATACCTATTATAGAGAAAGAGCAGGGTTTATTAAAGAGAGTGTGTCGATGCTTTGAAGACGAATCGTCATGCCGTTTAAGTGAACCGAGAACGACGTAATATAGTCAAATAAGAGTCAGAATTTCTTGTAAAACTAGCCAAGAGTGAGGGGCCGAATTTAAGGTCGTAAAGAGATGGATTAGAGAGTAGAGCTTACGCCAGTATCGAGGGCAACGAAAATTTTCGTTGCTTCATTTCGTCCGTAAGTGTCATAAAAGATACAGGCAAATAATGTGATCACATGAAGGAGAGCGGAAATGGAACTTGTGAGAAGCGGCGAAGTATCAGACAGTAGGAGAGAATGATTTGGACTAGACATGGTTCTGAATTTGCATCACCCGATTTGAAACACCCGAGGTTTTGTTGGATTGACGTTAAACTATGCAAAGCATACACACGTGTATACGCACTAGCTGATTAGGAAAGAGGAAAGGACGTTTAATTAAGTATCCGAAAATAAACATCCCAAAAAAGTGTTTAATTCTCACCATTAAAAACCGATTCACATGATACGTATCCGGATATAAAGATTTAAAAAAAGTATTCGTAACCCGCTGCAATGTTAAAAATAATTCTCTCAGACATCATTTCTAATGCAACACTTTTGTCTCAAACCACCATATTGCGAAGGACAGGGAAAGAGGAACATCAATTACTTGGAATTTATGGCAGCCAGGCAAAACAATTGGATCTGGATGTGTTATATCAAGTACTTCGGCCATGGATTCGTCTGAGGAACAACCCAGTCTGAATTTGATCTTATGTCGAGCTCCAATCACCGCCCGCACTCACGATCTTACATACAAGCCTTACATACAATCTTGTATATAGACAGATTGGCAACATGGCCGCGGTGCATATGATTAGGGTACGGCCCGTTAGGGCTCGTGAGGCGACGGCCCGTGAGGGCTCGTCGGCCGGGTTGTCATCGGAAGGGATCAAGTGCCAGGTCACTGAATGTGACTGATGATCTTTCATTAATATTTTGAGATCCATAGGTATTATAATTGAGTTAGTTTGAAAACCTATATCTCGCCCTTTGGAGAGGGACATCAAAGCGGTAGATGAATCAACATTCATTTTAAATGGACATTTTGTTAGCCAAATTAGTCCAAAAGTTCAGTGACGAACCGAAGGCAGTCGCATTAATTGAAGATGGAGTAGGAATGAAGAAGGGCTGTTGGATGTTCCAAATTGGAATGGCCACGCCACCCATGTGGAGCGTGGCGTCCGTGAAGACCAGGAGCTCTTTTCTGACCCTTTGCAGGAACGTTTTCCGTGAGAATACTGTCGGTGCCATTAGATGCAACCACCATTTATTATTTCGTTGGAACACATGGATAATTAGGAAGGTTGGGAAACGCAGTATCCACGCTATCCATGAGAGATAGCCCGCTGCACGGACAAAATCTAAGGTCGATCTTGGGCAGACTATTTTTCATGCCTTCTTATATAATTCTTAAGATTACAAGAGAAGTCATGTGGCATGCTTTCAGTTTTTTTGTGGTGGCACTCGCCAGACGTGTAATACTAGTTGATACGAAATATAGTTTCCATTTATTGTATCTCCTATCTACATCTACATCAATACCCTGCGAGCCACCAAAAAGGTGTGTGGCAGGGGGTGCAGCACCAGGAGGAAAGGGTAAGGGATGGGGGGGTTTGGGTGATTTACCAATCTGGAAATTCTAAACGATTTGGACAGTTATGGAGTTTATTTACTAACCTCAACCTTGGAAATGAGATGGCGACGCTACGCTGTCCTTTTACGAGTTTCCCATTGCAGGTGCAATGGACATCGTCCCTTTCTCAATCTTTGTTGGAAAAAATCATCTGTATTTGAAAATTTTATAATATGGCTTACTCTCATTAATATGCGAGGCAACGTTGGTAATATAATTCTTTGGAAACCACATATTAAATAGAATCATTGTTTTCTTGTTGATGATCTTGTGTAAGTCAATCTTGTGGGGAAAACACGGTATTTAAAAAGGTGCTAGCGTGGTAATGTATTTAATAGATAATGAAGAAAAGTATGGAAAGAGCACTATGTAAGACTTTTGTTGATTATCCAGTAAGTTATAAGTTTTCAAGGCTAGACTAAATCAATCTTTTAACTGCAAGCTCCTTTTGTAATTAATAAAGTGAACATATGATATAAACATGTCAAGTGAACCTATATATGAGAAATGCATTTTCATTACCAAGACTCGTTAATGACTATTTGAACTTATCAGGAAGGCCTTCACGACTTTTCTCTGGTAATAAAATTTCTTTGGGCGTTATCGCCGTGTTATAAATCTTTCAAGACAATGACGTTTCGATTCTATATCAGGAAGCTTTCCACAGCAGATGCCTTCCTGCTAAGGAGACAGAATTACAAGAAGAAGATTGAGAACAGGGTGAAAGCGCTCGAATACATTAATATTTGAATTACCTGCGGTTCTTGTTATGCATGCAAGAATTTACACTGATTTAATTCAGATTTACAGCTACTTTTTATGATAACCGCTACATATTCATATTTTGCGTGTTCGATTTGAAAGGAACATTGTGTACATTATTTCTCAGTTTTCCAAAGTTTTAATTAACAGATGTACTTCTTCAAATCATTTACCTACAGTTCAATTGTACACGCTTGTAATTCCTTTACTCGCCAACTTTCTTCTCGGTACCTTGCGACCCTATTATTGCATTTCTTAGTCTGGGGAGAGACACAATGTGCCACGTAATTGCATCATTGATTCATGACACTTTGATATAATGCACGTAGCTTGTTTGCCCTTGTCTTCACTTTATTAAAAATCAGAGACGCCAGCAGCTTTAAAATTACTCATCCCGCATTCCGGGCAAATCAAATACATTTTCCTGGGCAGCGGAATTAATTTTGCGAACACTCACGGGATAAGTTTAATTCAGCGCATACCGTGCAAGGTTTCGTTGGATTTTGTCCGAGGGGGGGGCATTCTCCGGTCTATCCCCCCCTCGCTCACGCAGAACGCTCTCTTTCTCTCCCTCTCGATCTCTCTCTCTCTCTCCTTCACACGCACATATACACGCAGGAAAATGAAAGCGGATTATTTTTCAAAAGCGATCGACAAAGTCAAAAATCAACGGAACGAAATGCGCGCCGCATGGGGGCAAGTCGGTAAAAACTCTTTCGCGGACTGTTTTCTTGTTTTTATTTTTTTTTTTGCCGGCGGATTGCGAAGTAATTAAACTAAACCGACCGCGCTTCCCTCCGAAACACATATCCTCTTCCCGTAAAATTACTACGCGTTAAAATTTCGTCCAAACGCAATTAAAGCCTCATAAATTATTTACCCTCCGCAAGCTCTCTCCCGCCGCATCAGTATTCCGGTCCAGAATTTTGGCCCGGCCAGCTTCATCTCACTCGTTTGTTTTTGAATTTCCCTCCCCCTCCTCCCCCTTTCTCTCTCCACACACCACCCCCCCCCACCCCTCCACCACCTCCCTCCTGGCCCACTTTGATAGGTTGTTTGGTGTGTGTATTTTTCATTCCACCTTTGTTTCTCGTTTTCCATCCCCATTCCCACTCTACCTCCCTCCGCTCCCCACCCCCAACACCTTCTTCTCCCTCCACCCCAAGCGCGATGTGACGATAGTCGGAATCATGGCTCGCGAGGGTTAGCGGCGACTGAATCATATAGATTCTCTCCTCCGCGCCTTCCTTTTTTTTATTTTGGGACGTACTATTTTTATCGCTTCGCCAACGCGCGACGTCCCCTCCACCTTTTGTTTTAACCCCTTGCGTCCCAGGTTCATGTTTCGTATTTATCACCATCAGTCACTCATCTTTCCCTATCTCAACTCTCTCAACTCTCTCTCTCTCTCTCTCTCTCTCATTCGCGCAGACACCCTTCCTTAGCCTGTCGAGGAATTTTTTTAGTCTAGAGTTTTGCCAGCCTCACCCTATTCCCCTTCCAATGCCCTCTTGGTTATTCTCCCTACACCATGTCCATGACTCTTGATCTTCGAGAACTTAGTCGCGCAGAAATTCCGTTCGCGCGAGATCTCTGTCATACTTTTGCAATAAATTCGCTCGTCTAGATAAGGTGTGTATTATTAAATAGCCCTTTGGCAAAATAATGATCTCTCCCATTTCTGTGGGGGAAAAAACACAACTTTTAGAAGTTTTTGGCGTGGAGGGAGTTTTGAATTATTATTTTTTTTCGATTTCATCCGCTGCGTTTCCCCATGATTCTTGAATTACGATATAGATTTGAAGGAATTTAATTGGAGTTTAATTTGATGAACCTTACGCGACTATTTGTCTTAGTCGTAGTGCAATGCTCATACTTTTTTCCGAGATCTTTCTAAAGGTATTCATTGCATTTTTATATAATGTAACGACGTAAACCGCAATATACCTAAAAAAAACGTGGATTTCTGAATCAACCAAGTCAAATTTTCAGCGTTTATTTGTAAATATCGAGACCAAATTTCCTAGCTTTTAGCCTCTGACTGCTCCAAATTCGGGTTTTAACTGATAATCTTTCTCGTGAATTACATTGTAGGTTGCGCTTGAATAACATGTGAGCAACTGGCGATAAACAGGCATTTTATCATCAGTTGATGCTGTGTTCCAAGCCAGACAAATGAGATTTGCGGCAACGGGGGATTAAATTTTGATACGTATCTAATTTGAT
Organism: Hetaerina americana; assembly: GCF_022747635.1. Lineage (NCBI taxonomy): Eukaryota > Metazoa > Arthropoda > Insecta > Odonata > Calopterygidae > Hetaerina > Hetaerina americana. The sequence continues at coordinate 26,221,753 of NW_027287538.1, forward strand.
CTGTTTCCAAGGTACGTTTTTGACGAACCGGCGCGAAAGTCTGTAATTTTGGTCGCAAAACCGTGCGGCGAAACCGCTAACAACATAAAACAATTCCCGGTTATTTATTTCCCCATCAACATCGCACTGCTCTCTCCCCCCCCCCCCTTCCCCTAATCCATTGATATTATAATCTTGCGCTTCGCCTATAAATCATGAAATAAATAATTTTTTTTGTTTGAATTCGAAGCGCAGGCCTACAATGTGTTCCTTTTCTGCTTTCGACTATGTTAGCCTGCCTGCATTCCACCCCTACCTCTGGCTCCGCGAGACAAAAGAACAACGAAAAACAAGAGCCTCATGTGTGCTCTCGTACGGACGGTAGTCTGGTTGGAAAAAAAACGAAGAATGAAAAGGGTGAAAAACAAAACAGCGACGGGGAACGACGGAGCACGAAAGTGATGGCACATTTCCCTGTTTCCATTATAACGCCATCATTTCTGCCAGCCCTCCGTCCTCAACCCCTTTCCGTCCCCACGGCGACCCCCTCTGTCCCGGCCCCCTAACCCCCCCCCCCGATATAGGCCCCCCTTTTCATCTTCGCACCCTTCCATCGCCCTCCCACCACTCTCCTTCACCTCTCACAACCCCCCTAAACAACTCCACGTGCATTTCTGTCCTTTTTATTCCGTTATTTTTTGCAGAAATATATTTTAATGCCCCTGTTTCCCCTCATCCTACACTTGCTGTGGTGTTTTGAGTTTTAATCGGTAAAAATGTGCCCTCTCTCTGCCCTGAGGAAAAACTGGCCCCGGTCGGAAGTCTGCATTTTTCCGCAATTTCGGAACACCATGATGAAAAATGTTTGATCAGATTTGCATATGAACCGTTTTTGGTAGGTACCTACATATCTGTGTTCGGTCAAATTTCTCTTACTGTCAAGTACCAACATGATTTTCAGGAATGTTGCACTTTTTAATTGTAGGTATATTTGGTTGTGTTGAAAGAATTCTATCGTGATGAAATGATTCATCAAATTACCAATAAATATTATGCCCTGCTTTATTCATTGGAGAAATAATTGAGACTGTATTCTCTCCCTTAAAACCTAATTAATAAGGGCAGCCTATTGAGAAAATACGTTTGATCGGAAATAGGCGTGAGTGGAATTGGGCCGTCCAGAGATATTCAATTTTGCAGAAATATCAGTTTTTTTACTGAATTAATCAAAACATTATTTCAATCCCCAATGTTATTCCCTGTATTATGTCTCCACTAAGTACTAACTCAAGCTCCATTTCATTAGTTATCTGCAAACCCCCGTAGAAATATGAATATTATTTTGTGATTTAACTTTATTCCAGTTACAAGGGTTATTGATAGGCTGACGTCTTCCTTGGATTTTTCAATTAGATGAATCTCCGAGCATCGGTAGTGAAATAAGTAATGAGGATTGAGCATTTTGTGTAAAGTATGAGCACTCCTTGTTTAATTTTAATCACTTTATTCGGATGACCAGTAATTTATCAGAAACAAGTATCCCGCCCTGATGTCAACCTTATAGTAATTTTTATGTCGTTGAGACAATGCTGAGTGAAAAATGTTGCTGGTATTTTAGGACGCATTGGAGTAAGTCAGTAGTCTAATTTTATACTTTAATGCACCTTGATCCCATCTTTGAAAAATTTCTTAAATGAGTTAGCCTCTAATTAGATGTTGAGTGAAATTAAACCGTTACCTCGATTTGATGCAAAACATTTTTCTACAGCCATATTTGACATACAATTTCTCATCTGATTCGTTCGTTGAATGGTTGAGTATCTATCTCCCCTGCGTATCTAAGAGCTGAAGTCATTTTTGGCTCAAGGTGGAAACTCTAAATGGTGCAAAATAAATAAAAAAGCGTAATTATGAATTTTCTATTACACCTAATTTATTTCAACATTAAGTTGAAATGAAGAGTTATTTTAATGAAAATGAACCGGAATTATACTCTAGATATATGAAGGTGGTGATTGATCGGTTAGCAGTGTTTCATTTACTTTTAAATCATTCCTTGGCAGGTCGGTGTATTTATATTCATACCCTGGTGCGAAAATCTTCAACGCTTTCAGGAATGCATTAGCATTCGCTAAGCACACCCACCATGCTCGGGTTTTTCTTAGAGAGGTACATGTCAACCCAATAGAAATGGCAACTCCGTGGGAGACGCACTTCCGTCTCTATAAGACGGAAACTTCATGAAATGTTGAATTAAAATGTACTTAATTGCATACGGAAAACACATTTGGACGTTGGGTGAGTTAATAATATGGAAATCAATGAGTTTATTTTAATTTTCATATTTACAATGTTTGGTTTCATAGATACTGGAATAATAATCGTTCTAATTTTGAAATATAGGTGGTCTTGGTTCATCTAAAACCAGCTATCAATCCCGAATTTGATTTTATCTTCCCAGTTCTGTAGATTGTTGACGGTATGGATATACCCCGCCGTCATGAAGGCATCGCATTATCATTACACCAACGTTCCTTTTATTAGAGTAACTCCATGAGTCCTATTATTGCAGTTAATCCAGGGGGCACGTACTATAATCAAGTCGTGAACACCAATCCAGTACATTGATATATTTTGTAAATAGATACGCTGGGTACGAAATCTTATATTAGATTATTTGAAATTCAAGCAGAATCTCTGGAAAAAAAAGGTCATTGGCGGTGTTTTTCTTTTGATTACCAAAGTCACCCATTCTCCTAAAATATGCTTCAATTCATCATCACGGTTAATCCGTCCAAAGATTGGTTTGGAGCAGTCCTCGAAACTATTCTACCCCCTGCCGATCTCTTCCCTCCCTCAAAGCTCCTTGAACTGACATTTTCATTTGCCTTATGTTTCTCTAGTAGCATATCGTAGTTCATCGTTCATCTTCTGTAATTCTTCCAATTTATTATTCCTTCGATTTTGGTATTAAGTGTGTTATTTGGCATCACAATGTATCCCATTAGTTTTCGTCTTCTTCTTGTAGATTTCTTCCATAGGATTATCATATTTTCAGTCTGGATAAATAAATGTGTCGCGTTTTAGTACGTCATAGTTATTTATAAAATCTTGCATAATCTGAGAGTTTTTCTACCCTATCACATCCATTAATTTGGGAGGGTACATTTATTTTACTTGCTCTTCCTTGAGGGGTTCAAATAGTGAGCAGCTAGAGGAATTTTTGGCCTAAGTATCCTTCAAATATGCTGATCTTAAAGCCACTCTTGGTGACTTTAGGTGAAATTTATTCCACAGACCTTTGGCTATATTCCATAGAGAAATTTATTTTTTATATTAACATTATTAAAATGGGAAATGTTCACCATAGGACATGCATAAATATAATTTTTCCATGCCAGTGCATTTTTACTAACGCATTTTCTAATGAAGGCTCGACAGTATTCCGTTCAGAGGTGATTCTGGAATATTCCCTCTCGGGATTACTAGCAGTTCACCTCCATAAGATATCCTCATGAATCGGCCTGATCATAAAGCACAATTTCTTTAGCGAAAACATGTTTTAATTGGTCACCTGAAGATGAAAGCGGATATCCGCGAAGCGAAGTCGTAATTGGGGCTCTCTTTAATTTCACTTTCCCCTCAAATTTTTGTGTAATCCCCTTTCATAATTTCGCATTTCAGCTTTTTAGCGCAAACCTCCACAACTATCCCCCTCTCTCTTTCTCTGCCTCCCCCGGAGATGTCCCAAGATTTTAAATTTCAATTTCACTCATGCCCGCCTTCAACCCTTTCTCCCTCCCGCCGCCGCAGCACCTTCCTCGCGCCTCTCCCACGCCCTCTCCTCCCTCCGCTGATCCTCCTCCACGCCCTCCTCCCATTACAGTTTCTTCCCGGCCTAATTAACGCCCTCACTCCCTCATTTAGAATCACTTTGCTTCTTCCCTCAGTTTTCCTCCTCTTTCCTTCCCTCTCAAAACCACCGCCCCCTCCCACTATCCCTCCCCTCCGTCGCCCCCACCTTTCCTTTCCTAACTACATCTCCTAACTCTTCATTCCCTCATCCTCCCCCTTCCTCAGGAAACCCTTTAACTCTGGCCTCACTACATCTTCCTTCCTCCCTCCCGGCATGTATTCGCAATGCCAAGGTTAAATATATTCAAGGTGGGAGGAGTGATAGGGCCCCTTGTTAATTTCACTCTAGAACAAAAGAGATGAAAAATTTGAATAAAAACCACGAGCACAAAGAGGCAACAGAGTTCATAGATGGATCGAAATAGATGCAAATGCGTTCATATTCAGAGGGAAAATAGTTGGTCCACTCCCTCAACGGGATTTTCTACACCTGTCTAGGATTTGAAACGCTCCGCCCTCTTCCTCACCATCTAAGGAGTAATTTGTTAACTATTCATTTTTCCAACGTTTTGATATTTACGAAATGCGAATCGCTGTCTTCACACCCTCTTCAATTTGTACAAGATTCGTCCCGAATACAAGATCTGTACGAATAAGTAAAATAAATCTGGGGGAAAAAATGTACTGTAGATCAAAGTACTCACTAATTGCTAAAATTCTTCATAAAAGCACCCTTATGCATCGACTTACTAATGCCAGTGCCTCACTCAGTTGTGGTATGCTTCCTGTAAGGTATCAACAGGACCTTCGATCAGGCACCTCGTCATGGCCTCTTTGACACAATCCAGCAGCCCAAAATGGTACTCAAAGGGGTTACACTTGGGTTGTGCTAAAAAACCCATGTCTTCTCATCAGTAACCACCCATTTTGAGAAATTCGTGTCACATTCTCAGTGATCCAGGAGATCCCAAGCAAGGCAACACTCTCAGAATGTGAAATTTTATCGGATGCTCTTGAAATCAATGATTAACTTCACACTACGTTTTTATGCTAACTACGTATATTTTTGATCAATCGAAATAATTTTGAATCGCGTGGATTTTTACATAAACTCTGATTTCCACCTAGATTTTGGTGTTTTGCAACGCCATCAGACGTATAACACATACATATTGGAATTTAATGCTGTCCCTTTTCAAGTAGGAAGTAGGGTGTCGCATGTAAGAGGCAGGTGAGGTCAAGGGGGGTATTTTGAGCGTAGGTATTGGCGCTCATCTGTCCATCTGCAACCTCGCCCCCATTCTATCAATTGAGATGTCCAGCCCATTCAAAAATTATAAAGTTCTCCTTTGTAGTATTCACCTCATAAAAGTGTGAATTGAAACGCAGTTCGTGAACTAAAATCTTAAGATAAGAATCAATTTGTTACGACTTCACCATGAATCTTCTCACGATTGGCGTTGGAAATCGCCCCTTGAATAATTTTCATGTCTTGACTTCGGCATAATCAATCATTTTCTTCATTGACAACGTAGGTATTAATTTTTATTTAATTTTTTTTCGTCAAATTTAATGCAGACATTTGTTGGATTGAAGTTGGGCACTTCTTTTCCATCATCAGCGAAATGTCTACTGAGTCTGTAACTGTTTGATTTTAATTATTATAAAATCGTACAGAATATTCAAATGAGACTGGCACAGGAATCATTTCGCCCAGTTAGCGAATATAAGACGTATCATTAGGAACACCAGGTAAAAGTAGTTAACGGTAGACCAGTTGGTTCGATTATTGACTAACCTAAACCGTTTAATTTGTTTCGCCGATTGTATGAAATGCGACTGTGTCTATGTACCGGTGGTAACATAATCGACTGAACCGAAGTCCAATGCGAATCAGTCGCCATAGTTATGTGGTCATGTCATGTTTAAGTCTTCCTCTTTCTGCCTGTTGCAGGGTTTTCAGCGGAAGGAAGAAGACTTGAGCCCAAACGCCTCATGCCACTTTCTTTTTTGTCGGATAATGGGTGTATAAATGTGTATATAAATCGAGATTCAAGGTGAACGACACCAATCAACTGCTCACTATTATATGTGAAAGGATATTTTTTGCAGACTTTACATGGTAAAAGATAATTCAGCCTAAAGTAAAGGAAGAATGAGTTCAGAACATAATATGGAACATGAAACCAAGTGTTTGAAAAGAATTAACGATTGAAAAGGTTATTTGTAAGTTAGTTATTTTTACTTTATTGACGACTGAGAATGGGAAAGGATAGAAAAGAGTAGAACTCTTTACTCAAAAAAAAGAAATGAATAGAATGGTCACTCAGTGAGGCAATGAATTTATCTTGAGTCAAGATTTAAATTTTGCAATTTAAATCCTCTGTTAGGGCAAAATCGAGACCAAAAATTGCGAGCATTCCAAAGGGCTCCAGGTGAAAAGTGAAATCGAAGCCTGCTGAGCAGAATTCTCTGCTGATTTTCACATTGCGCTGGATGCGGCTGATGACACCACGGTCTAATATACTTGTAAATGGTCTGATATAGGATGATTTTATTTGTTACCTTCCAGAACCATAAGGATAGTTTTTGGAAGAAGGGTAGCCAGTCATTCTTGAAAACTGGGGATAGAACAATCTCGAAAAAAATCCTTCGAAATCCTGGATTTAGGCAGTAAAGCCTAAAAGTTTGGAGAATTAATCTTATTTTACTAGAAAATAGATAGTGAGCATTAGAAAGAAAACTTAAATATTTGACTTTAATATGAATGACTAAACTAGCAAACTTCACTACGATATCTATTTTTCAAGAAGGTGAAGAATTTTACATCGCATCTGTGTATATTGAAGGTACATTTGTGCAGTTAATGAAGCTGGATGTCGTACTACGAAACAAATGGTTGCTTACCGATTATCTATAGTTGAGTTGTATTCGTTAGGTACTTAGTTCTTTGAAATTCAATACAATGGTAGATAAATGCACCATGGTAGGAATGATTTATGTTCACGAACATTAGGTACCTGCTGATATTATCCCTTATTATTATCTGTTTACGATTTGTAATTCTTGAATTCTTGCAATAAAAGGTCTAAGTACCTGCATTAAAAGGTGCCATTAATTAGTTAATATTCATTTAAATGATCTGGATACTCGAAAAAGTCAAAAACGCTGATGTAATACTCCAAAAATCGAAGCATTGTTATCTCTACAGTTAGTGGGAATGTTAATAGGTGAGCCGTAAAATGTTTACAATGTATTTTATTAATTCGCCATCTGCTGACAAATTTCTACGTTACAGAATAAAACGGCTAAATACCCGTGCGTGTATTTAGCAGTGTCCATTGAATTACATCGAGGATACAAGAGAGTAAAAGGATAACTCAAAACCTTGGCCAACGAATGCATATCCTCGGAAACTCAACATCAGAAACGCCTTAATTGCCGGCCACCCAGAGAAGGGAACCCACCTCCTACTCAGACAGCAAATGTGTCAGACAAATTTCTACGTTACAGAATAAAACGGCGAAATACCCGTGAGTGTATTTAGCAGTGTCCATTGAATTACGTCGAGGATACAAGAGAGTAAAAGGATAGCTCCAAACCTTGGCCGACGAATGCATATCCTCGGAAACTCAACATCAGAAACGCCTTAATTGCCGGCCACCCAGAGAAGAGAACCCACCTCCTACTCAGACAGCAAATGTGTCATTGTTCAAACGTAATTTCCTAAAATATTTGGACATAGGTAGATAGGATCTACTTCAAGGTATATGGAAAAGGAAAAACCTCTCAAAATATAGATGTAAATTAATGCTCATTGAAAGTACTCCAGAAAGCATTTCCTTCGTTCTTGATTTTGAGAAGTACATTGCGACTCTTTTCCCATGCAACGTTTTTTTCTGTAAGCTTCAACTGTGATTACCTTTTAAGTGATAGCATTATCCAATGGCGCAGACAACACCGTTTGCAGGAGTCTGGGTACTAGTTAAACTTACACGAAAGTGGTGAGGTGAGTTCTGCTGTTGAGTGCAAAAGCAAGTTTGGGTTTTGTTCTCGAACCATCATTGTTTTTGTTTTGATAAGTTATTCCCTATTTATTACAGATAAAAGTATAACTAGACAATAGGGCAGCATTTTTGTCGCTTGAATTGAGTAGGGAAGAATGCACAATTTACCTAGATGCCGCTCATTGGACGCAGCAATCAACTAACTGCTAAATCATGAGCTTAGGATTGAATTAATCAACTGTATCTCTTAGTCTGGTATATTTTTTCTGTCTGATATAGCATTTCAATAATTCAGTTAAATTTGGGGACTCATTGCCTCTTTATAGATCTTTACTGCCTGTATTAAATGTGTAATTTGACGCATCTATAAGCAGCCCTTCTGAAAGACTTCTCCATTAAATATCGAAGTTGACGACGATTGAAGAGAGAGTTGGTTACGCAAATCATAATTCTATAATACCTTTATGCATTTAATATCTATATCGAGGCGGAAGTTGTTATTTAAACTGCATAATATCTTTTGTTTTAATATAATTCCGTTTATATAGTGCTAATGCGCTCTTTCACGATTTAATTCTTGAAAGAATAGGCTATGTTTAATATTCTTATCGATGTTATGGCAAATAAACAGGTATGTGGGGAAAGGGAATAAATTTAACTGAAGTGACTGTGAGAAGTTATAGAATATGGCATTATTTTGTATTAAATATTTTCCCCTGCCGTGGAAAAACGTAAAAAACAACGAATGTCAATTTTTTTTCTTCGGCCAGACGTCTTTGTCAAAAGCGTCAACCAATAGCAATGAACATATTTTTTTAATAATCTCAAATACAAATAACCGTGTGCGTACGAAATATTTTTGACACGCAACTGATTCGAGCAGATAGTTCAATTAATCCAGACATAGTTTTGCAGATTTATATGGAGGATATTATAATATCATTTACATACTTGCTTGCCCGTCATGTTTCCTTCCCTGAGCTCAGACATTTGAGTCGTGCACTTACACCTTTCTATTTGCTACTTTGTCAGCTTTCATAGAACTTTCCGGCCCCGTGCCTTTTCTTTTACTTTCGGAATTCATAATTACGTAGCCAAATCCTAGTCTCAAATACACTCATCCCTCCCCTATCTCGGAAGGAAAGAAAAGTATCATCATCTCCACGGAATTTCACTTTTCTTCCTCGCACTTTTAAAAAGCGTTTTTCCCTGGCGTAACCCTCTCCATTAGGTTCCCCAACCCACCGAGAAATCCCTCCAAACTCTTCCCATCATTCCTTTTATTTTTACTGCTCGGCTTCATCCACTTCCTCCTCTTGCCTTTTAAAGCTTTAATTAGTCAGCGGTGATAGCGAGGGGAGGTTTTTCTCCCGCCGTGCAGAAATGCACTCCATTGCGTAATTTGGCCGTCACATCTTTCATTTTTGCCCCTCGTGGAATAAAAACAAGAGCCCTCCTTCCTACTTAATTTTTCGGCTATCTCTGCCTCTCCTGTACTTCACTGAAGGGTCTTCTTACGATCAACGCCCACCAAGACGGAAAGGAACGCTCGGTGTGTGCACGTATTCTCTTACACAATAGTATTCCACAATTTAATACTCGCTGAAATTTTTATCTAGTATATCTTTTTAGATGTGATCATGTACGAAGAATACATAAAATTATTGAATTAAATTGAGTTTCCTGGTGGGTCCTGTAATTTGTCATTAATATGGTTTATACCTCCCTTGGGTGGGACGCGGGTAATGGTATACTAACTATCAATGTGATTCCTTTCATAAGCGTCACCAGCTCGTTGAGATTAGTGAATGCGGGATCAATGTTATTTGGTTTCGATTGTACCATGCTGGAAAAAATGTGCCAAAACGATAGAGTACCACAACCGTTAGAGGGGAATGCTGCACGTTACGTTTGTACTGCATAAACTTTGCGTATCGGATATCAAGCAGCAGAAACCCCGATGAACGGCGTGAACCAAATAAGAATGATTCATCCAGAAGGAAAAATGTTAATGTAAAATTGATGACTATTGATACCCGGAATGTGACAGTAGTCCATGAGAAGGGCAAAGGGTTAATCACCGGAATGATTGCTGCAGGAATGAATGTCTTTTATGTTTGTAGCAAAGTCCATGGGTGGTGATGCTGAAATTGACGGAATGGTTCAACACTACTGGCAGGATTCGGACACTATTGTACACGGTCGTCATGGTGTATGTTTTATTTCAAATGACTGGTCTGAGAAGTATATGAGGAAATAGCAAAACCCCAGGACTCTTGCACTTACTTACCTAACTGAAGGAACCGCGATTGCTATGGGTTCGTATAAATGTTGGGATTAAAGAAGTTGTGATTACACCCTGTTGTGCACCTCATAGTGGTGGTCAATGCGACCTCGGATCAGTTCTATAAAATATTGAGAGCCTTTTTGAATGAGTGTGACCTTGGCGAAAGGCTAATAACTCTAGGAAACATGAATTGTTTCGTTGGTGTTAGAATGAGCGCTTCCGAAAAAGTACTTGGGTAATTTGGTGATCTTCTATTAAATAATATTGGCGAAAGGTTTTGAGCATTTACTTCAAAGGTATTAATATTGGATACGTCATTGAAGTAAAAATCTGTTGATTTGAAAACGAGATAGCCCAGACCGTAAACTTGATTGCACTCGGTTTGTAAAGGGGGAGGGGTAAAACAAAGTGACAAGTATGGGGAAAGATAGGGAATACACACCAGATCACTTGGATGTGTTTGGGAAACAGTGACCCACGTCTACCTCAATCACACACAAAAAGGCAAAATTAATGATTCAAACAAAAATTAATTAAAAAACACAGCCGCTCGATCACTAGGGTGTGTTAAGGAATATCTCTCGTGAATCGCATTCACATACACACTCAGGGTTTGCTAGTATTCAGGTGCCTGTATCTCCTATTCCAGGGACCCGTTGTACTCACACAGGAATAAAAACAATAAAAATTAAAAAGAAAAGACCCAAGTTCCCCTTCGCAATCACTCGGGTGTATTAGACCTTTGTAAATTGCACTGACTCACTCGTTCAGGGTTTGCAAGGATTCCTCCTATGCCGGTGACCCGTCAATCATACAGATGAATGCAAAATTTTAAAACGGATATAACGAAACATAAAAGAACTTACGTAAACACTCAATCACTCGGGTGTGATGACCTGTGTGAATCTCACTGACTCACTCGTATACTTACATGTGTTGATTTGTTTGCATGGCAAAGAGTTTAGTTCAAGGGACATTATAGACATAGATACTGGCTTCACTTGGTGGTATTTTTCCATCGGGAGAAAGGGAAGTGAAATAGCACTTCAGATCCACATACACAATGCATATACGGCAATGGTTTCGTTACCGTGAGGCAACATCAATTAAAATACAATACAAGGGAGCACTATGTTCACAGGTCCAAGGGAGAGGGAGTATAAGGGACGTTTTCTTAATTTCATAGTGTGTGAATTTCTAGCTAATTTCTAAGGCGAAAAACCGTATTTTTTGACCGGAATTGCAGGTTTAATTGATTCATTTATTTCATATGTACCCGTAGTAGATTTTAAAAGTAGCTATCGTTGCCTTAGCCAAGGTTAAATGGAAATTGAATAAAAAAACTCAACAGTTCAAACCATTTTCGTGAAAGTTTAGAATATTCATATCAAAAGAGACACAATAGTATTTTTCACGACCTTTTTATACGAACGACGCATTTCACCGTATTTACAGCATCTTCAGCTACAAAAACTGGACATAAATCTTGAGTAAATATAAATAAAATGGAGGGTGTAGGTTTTCACATGGCTTAGACGTAATTTTGACCCTCTGTGTGCATGTACCTGAACTACAAGCTCAGCCTCCTCTACTCTAAGATGCCGTAGCATAGTGAAATGCGTCGTACAAATATTCATAAATAGAACAGTACTATTTTATATGTATTTCAATGTGAAATCAAATGACTAGAGAGAGCCAACTTTCTCGTTATAAGTCGTCACATTCGTAGTTTCACGGATCACGATTACCCCCTAGCGGGACGCGAAATTAACCGAGTATATATACCAAAATAACATACTCTCGTAAAAAATAAATCAATTTTTTCTCAACTTAATCATAAAAAGTTCCAACGTTATTTGGGAAGGGCTGTAGCATAATTTTGGGTAGAGTATGCAAATTTTCTACCCCAGGATTAGAAAAGGAATTTTTTCCTGGTGATAAATAAAGGCTTTGCGGCTCTTTCTTAAAACGATGGGCTTTCCTCTGCAGACGATAGGGCTTTTTCAACCTTTCTGAAATATCTTTCATCTCCAATATACGCGTAAGATCGGCGAGCTTGACAGTACTTTAGGCGTGCTTTCTTCCTCTTTGATTTCCTGACTCTCCCGGCCCAAAGGCGGCTTTTAAACATTTCAGTAACGCTAGCCTTCCTAATAAAATTTCCCGTCACAAATCTTGCGGCCAGTCGTTGAACATTGTCCAATTGCTCAATGTACCAGGGGAAAAAATGTTCTATTTTAGCTATTTGCCCTGACGTTGAAGATCCTATTGCGCAGTAGGCAAAAATAAAAAAATTCGACTGGCTGAAACACGTTGCCGCTTTTGCTCATCGAGAATATTATCAATTTTTAACTCGTTTTCAGCGATCAACGGAGTCACAACTGTCTTGTTCAGCGGTCGCCATGTCGACCGCGGACGCGGCGAACATGGAAGTTAAGCTAATATTTCCAGCGGAATTATTATTTCGCAACAATATTTTAGGAGGGGTTCACTTTACAATGATGACTTGTGACGCAGCGAGATTTAAAGTTACCAGAAACAGCCCAACTTCTGTTATAAGCCACTCCCACGAAATATGAACTTTAACCCTTAACCACAGAGAGGGTGTTCTTATCTCCCCTCACGTTTCCACTGTTAACTCTTAGAATTTTAACTTCCGATTTCGGAATATCTTTTAAAAACAAGAATTTACCCATTCCCGCTCACACACTGGTCTTTCCTAAACCTTGGGAAAAAAGAACCACCTCAGGGTTGAGTTTTATGCCTCTCGTGTTTTATCCATTCGTTTTCGTTAGCCGTTGCTAGTTTGTTTTTCACGATTTTCCTTGAAATAGTATACGAAATCATAAAAACGGCTAAAAATAATTTTTAGTGACCCTGTAAACCCTGGACAGGCAACCCTGCGTGTGGTCGCTTCCTCGGGTTACGGTTGACGATAAGATGATCTCCATTACCTTCTGCGTTTGTGTTTTAGGAGCGGAGGGCAGAAGGTTTATTTTTTTAAAGAAGAAGTTGGACATTGAAAAACGGAGGTAACATGCAAAGGTAGATCCAAGGATTTGACGGCGTGTTTGATTTTAATCGGTGGGAATTAGTTGCTATAATTTCGCCGTGATTTAATAATACATAGGTCATGAATGGTGCATACTTGACGTTGAGATCACTACGCTCATAATGCTCCAGCAAAGGAAAGATTACCAACGGATTCCTGTTTTGTTGTGGGCACCACGGAGAAATGCTTGGAAGTCTGAAGATTGATGAAGTTGTAAACAGGGTGCATTTAGCCGGACTCAATTTTTACCCAATGCTGACATTTTTCAAAATAGGCCTAAATTAAAATATTGAACGAAAAAGGCAATATTTAAACTTTTGCTTTCTCTAAAGCCGAGAATGAATTACAGTTTTTTGACCGAGCAAAAGTAAACTTCTGTTAAAAGTTTGTGACGAGAAGGTTTGATAAGATTCGCGCCATTCTTTGGGCGAGATGTGTATCCACTTAAGCGCTTGGCAACGAGAGGATAGATCTGCGGAGTCAATCAACGAGCCAGCAGGACTCGGAAACCCTTTTATACTGTATGCGGTAACAGAACTTCCTTTTTATAAAGCTGAACCCCTTTAAAGTACGAAATTATGTCGCCGCACCCTGAAAACCTTTTTTATGAGGTATGGAATCATGACTGTATTCAGTTTATATATCTTTAAGGCTCTGATTCATGTGGAAGTTAATCTAGAAACTTACCAATTAAGATCTGGCATCCATAACTACACCACAAGAGGTAAATCAAATCTAAATACTACTTATTGTAGATTGTCATCAGCTTGCAACACATTTCATAATATGAACATACGACTGTATAACTATCTGCCTACTCAGTTGAAATGGGACTGTATCCAGAGTTTCAAGAATAGGGTATATACCTGGTTACTTGCTCACCCACTTTACTCATTGGATAAGTTCTTTTGTGACGGTCATCATCGCATTTAAGAACTTGTATTTTATAAAGTAATATTTATATTGACGTCATTTAAAATTGTTGTACCATTTTTTTAAATAAATATAATATGAATATTATTATAACATCCATTAATTCCTGGATTGGCAGCAGGATTTAGGCTTTTATTTTAAGTTTAAATACCAACTTTTATTCCGTAATATATAAAATGAATGTAGTACAGGAGAAAAGCTTGAGCGTGATGCATGAAGTAGGTTGTTAAAATGTTCCTGGTGAGAGAATAAATCGGTTAGCTTAGGGTTGAAGCGATCTGGAAGTTACCACAAGCCTTTCTTCATTCTGTTTTACGTTTTTATCAAAGGCGTGCTGAGCCTTTGATAAAAACGTAAAATCTATTAATAGGTCTATTTTTCCCATTGGTTAGTGAGGGACTTTGACGTTTTGATAAGTTCATAAAAAAATTAATTTGACTGGGTGCAACACGGAGTGTTTGATATGTGTAATGAAGACCAGTATACTCCATGTGGAAACCTGCAAGCCTCAATGCTGTTGTGTGTAATTCCATATCAGGTATATACTGTTTGCATTGCATGTAGCTAAAAACTGAGGAACCTAGTCATACTAATTACAATCTTATAATAGGTCTGTGGAATAATGGTACAATTTATGCTACTCGGTCTAAAGAATTTCCTCTCAAGTGGCTTATTATAAAAAATTAATTTAAATTTGTATTCATGATATGTCATATGTTTTCTTTGATATTAACATCATGAAACTAACTCCTCACGTAGTGCAATAGGCTTATGATATGTTTTCAACGTGACGATAGGGTGGGTAATTGCTTCTAAATTACAGAGAGATTTACTCTCTAATTTAGTCTAACCAAGTCTTCGACTTGTGAATTATTTTCAACCCAGCCCTCCCATGTAAAACTATTAGCTTTGTCATAAATTTTACAAATAAACATTTTTTCTGCATTTATAGTTCTGAAATCAAACATACTTCTAGATAGGTGCAGACACAATAGTGACTTGAATGACATTTGCGTCCCGGAACAAGCTGCGTGCTTTCACTGAATTGAGCCTACCTTTGTACGTGTTGTGTTAGACGGGGACACATTAGAAAGAAGTGAAACTGCACAGGCACAAACTCTTGATCTGTCGCCATCCCATACCAATGACGAGGGATGCTCCTAATGCATTTGAATTTGATGGCAACTTATATGTGATTATATACGTATAAATGTTTTGAATTATTCAAAATATTATTCCTCGATGCGACTTTATTGAAATGCATCATTAGGTAATTAGATATTAAGACTTTTAGATATAATATAAATAATACTGACTCATTTTAATCAATATGTTCCCTGAAACTATTAATTTACATTCGGTTCAATCCTTTGAATCACGATGTTCCATTATTTTACCACGTTCGTCACTCTAGGGATGGGATGTTTTTTGCCGGTGATTTTCGCGTAATAATCACTGCATGCAGTGCAAATGCTCTTTCAGTAACGGAGTGGTGAACTCTAAATTACTGGTGGCTCGCGAATATGAAATTACAGGGTTAGCGTTTTACGTCCCCTTTCTAAAAAAAATGGTATTTTAAGCAAGGGGTTTTTGAAATGTTGAAGTTAAAATATTACTGCGTAATTTCATTCTTAATTACTTAGTTTGCAATCTTTGTTTTGCCTCGGATATGCTATCCGTAAATGCATCATTCATTTGAAGATTTTTCTGCGAGGGTTGTAATAAATGACTGCGATTTTCGTTTCACTTCGCAGTTCACATTATGGGATTTGGAATTAGTGTGTTACAATTTTGCGTTCTTGATTTGATAACATTTTAATCAGTACCACCCTTGGGGAACAGACCTATAATTTAATTAGAATTATAGCATTATTAATGAACGCGTAATTAGCCCATTTGGCCATTCGTTAACATTTCCACTAATTTAGAGTCAATGCTAAAATTAACGTGTGGGTAGAGTGTCCCTTAAATAATATTTTTAGAAAATGAGTGTGTATTTGTGAACAGTTGTTCTCTATAAAACATTCAGCTTTCATATGCATTATTTCAATGAAGTTAATCTTCGAAATGTGAATTTATGTTAACTAGGTTGGAATTTAGCCTGTTAGCTCGAGGCAAAGGAGGCTTTGCGCTAGCAATTTTTGACATAATATTGTGATCTGTTTCATGCATTGTATCTCGAATTTTGTACGTGAATACACTTTGATTAAGCCAATTCACCTGCGAATAGGTGATACTGTTTAGTAAAAGCGTTTAAGGTGATAAATCTACATAGTTGGATTTACTTAGGATGCAAGAATTCATGTTACATTGGGTGTGGTTTCTAAGCTTTATTTAGCTCCTATTTTATAAATTTTATTGTTAAAATACTTGTACATGTACATCCTCATTTGTTTTCCTTTCGGCCCATTTCACCTTCTCCATTCTTCTCCACACCCTCATTTCAAAAGCCTCCAATCTACGTCCATCCTCCTGCTTCAGTGACCACGTTTCCGCGCCGTACAAAGCTACCCTCCATATCAAAGTTTTTACGAATCTTTTCTTAATATCTTTCCTCAATGTCCCTGTCATCAACTCCCTTTTCTTTGTGAAAGCCTCTTTGCCTAATGGAATTCTTCTCCTTCCGTCCCTACTACTTTGACCGTGTGGGTCCAAAACACTTCCGAGATACGTAAATTGTTCTACCTGCTCTAGTTTTTGCCTTCCTATTTTAATGTTTAGCTTAGCCTTTTTCTTTCTATAAAATCACATAACCTTTGTTTTATTAATATTTACTTTCATCCCATACCTGTCGCACTGAATTTCCAATTCACTCAGCAGCTTGCAGCCCCTTGGCTGACTGACAAACTAAAGCTTGGTCATCAGCAAACCTAACTGATTTTACGAATTCCCCGCCCACTTTCATTCCTACCTCCAGTTCTTTCCATGCCTCTTTGATCATTTCCTCTGTATACAGGTTGAACAGCAACGGTGATAATGGGCAAACCTGCCTTACACCTCTTCTTAACACTGCCTATCCGGACTCCCCGTTTCCCACCCGCACCTGAGCAGTCTGAGATATGTACAGGTTGCGGATTAGCCTCCTGTTCCTTCAATCTATTTCTATTTTCTGCAGTATACTCATTGTTTTTTTCCAATTGACCATATAAAACGCCTTTTAGAAATCTGCGAAACAGGCAAATACGTCCTGATTGTATATTCCTCTCGATTAGTGATCTCATTACTGCAATGGCATCGCGCGTGCCTCTCCCCTTCCTAAACCCAAACTGATCATACCCTAAGTAATCATTTGCCCTACTCTCTATCCTTTTGCTGATGATCCTGAGAATCACTTTAGCTGCGTGGGGTATCAAACTTATTGTTCTGTAGTCTTCACATGATGTAGCCTTAACATTTTCGGAATAGGAACTAACACAGATCTCACAAAGTCTTCCGTCTAGATTCCTTTCCTAGATGCTACGAATCAGTCCTCATAGTCTCTTCCTACCACATTTTCTTTAACCTTTTACTAGTTCCGCAGGAATGTTGTCCACCCCCACGGCCTTATTTGATTTCATCTCCCTTAATGCTGTTCCATCTCATCGTCGAGTATGTCTGGACCTCTCGTATCTTCCTCTACTTTATGTTTTCTTTCTATGTCTAACCTTGTTGGCCCAAGTTCTTTACCATACAGTTCTATATAGTCCTTCCATCTCTATTGGATCTTTTCGTTTTCAAATATTGTCTTAACCGACTTATCTCTGTTAGCACAGATCTTCCCTTCTTACTTCCCGATAGTGATTAAACCTTGCTGTGCGTATAACGCACCAATTTCACCCTTCTTCTGCAAACTTTGCATATCCTTGCCCTGCATCTTCCACCATGCCTATTTTGTTTTATTTGTTCCCCGTCTCAGTTTATCATTTAACTATTTGTACTTTCTTCTTCATAGCTCTGTGAAAACCCATATGGAAAAAAATATTAATTCACATAGAAATAAGGAAAAGCGATACATACTAAGGGCCAACACAGGACAGGTTGGTAAGGCGGAATCGAGCAGATCACAAGAGCAAAAATATTTCCCGGGACGTGAACACCGGATCTTTCGACTTGCCGGGTCGATGTTCTAACCTATATGTATATATCTATGTATAGGTAGATAGATATTGTAGCGGATAAGGTAGGCTTTGGTTGGGCCCAACAACCAAATATTTTTTCCCTTTTCTCTCCTAAAAAATATAAATATATATACATTTATATATTTATGTATGTGCACACACAAAGAAACATATATATATATATATATTTCCTAATTTGAGGTATTTAATCTTGAATTTCAATAGCATCAGTACAAAAAATCCCGACACATGACTGGTTCCTCCGTTCAATTCCATTCACGATTTTTAATTAAATTCCCGGGATATTTGTCTTCCTCTCTGCTTTTTGCCCACGTTTGCTCTCGGTCGCTGCCGGGTACAGAATGACGTGTCCAGAGGTCCTTTAAAAGACGCGCAATAAGACCAGTATCGTTGAACCGCTCAACAAATGTTCGCCCGCTACCCTGCTCACCAATTGATCGGACAACGTGTACCTACTGAGTTGCCTCTTCAATCTACCCTTCTTTACTCCCATGAGCGAGCGCTCTTTGTCCTCTCCCTCAAGTGCCGCGAGGATTGTCAATGTGATGGAAGGCGCGCATGAGGGCTCGTGCTTGCGAGCACCCCGCCAACTGTTTATGCTTCGGAAAACAAACATGAGGGAGATTGATAATTTGTTATGAACCTATCACGCCTCAGATTGGATTCCGCATATGGAGAGCTGTAATCGGTTTCTAGAGCTAGATAACGTCAAACGGGGCCAGTGGATAAGGGAAAAGACAATATCATAGTCTCCACATAAGATGTCGTTGGAACAGCAGGTAATCCAATTAAGTGCCAACAGAACAAAATGTACTTTGTCGAAGGAGTCGTAGTAGATAAGTTTTTAATGAATTATTTGGATACCTCTACTGATTTCTTGGTTGTCTGTCGTTATTAGAAGAGCTTCTCGTTTAATCGCTGTGAATGCTTCGAGTAATGCGCGTCTCTCTTTAAAATAACGTTATGTTAAATATGTAAGGTTTAAATCTTCTAGGAGAATTTTGAGGCTGCAGAGTGTTAATTTGCGTTATTTTTTCTGAGAACCAATCTTGTTTAAGTTTTGATAATTACGTTTGTCCTGCGTCTCGTTCATTTAATTGGCAAGTAATTCGGGTAGAAATGCAACTCAAGGCAAAAATATTACTAAGCCACTTTTCTTTCGTTCAAGTAATAAATGTAAACTTTGCCGCCAGTTAAAAAAAACAAATATTCTTCATTTAAAAATTTTAAAAATATTCTTCCTGAAAGTTGCGATTAGCAATTTACATTTCAATTATGTTCGTCCGCCAATTTTATGTGTTTTTTATGATTAATGTTTTCAGAAACCCTTTTATCATTTTTAGTGCGTTTGACTTCAAGACGATATTTGCAAAACAATCTATCGAGGCAATGCACAAATTTAAAAAAAATCGTGGCATTTCTTGACATTAACTGCTTAAGATTAATTTGAACATCATCAAAACGTTTTTGCTAGCTTCATCAATCTTCGCATTTTCATGTCAGCATCTCCGTTCGGCTCCAGAATCCCTTAACAGTTTATTACAGGACTAATGTAGAGTATTGTGTGTTTTCAGTCATGTAATTGATGCTTTAGAGCCTACGCGCGTGGTTTGGTGTACCTTTTTACCTGGCCGTACGAAGTATTAGTTAGTGTTTGAATTCTTTTGACTAATTTATTTTTTGTTGAAGGTCATTAGGTATAGTTTATACGAGTGCAAAATATGTTTTTGCATTTCTAAAAAATAACGGCATAATAAATAATCTATTTTCATAACGATATAAAATTTGAATTCACTGTTCGGATTTCATAAAATGTTACAAAACTGTGTGCTATTTTTCTGCCGCTTTCCATGTCCCCCCCCCCACAATTATTTTTCAATTTTATATTATACCTGTTAAAGGAATATGCTTTCGAAATATTTTATGATTTACTCCAGAATATGCGTCTCCTCGCACTTCGTGCGAGACTGATCACAGTAACCGTCGTCACGATGAATTTCCGCGGGCCTTCATAAAAGGACACTTGGTCCTTCCGACACTGACGTCCCTGATGAGGATGCAATCGTTCAAACCAAGCAGGCGACATACATGCATATATCCTTGACTGAAAGAGATAGAGAGACAGGAGGGCTTCCTTTCCAACGGATGCAGCCACCATACCCATTCCCCTCCCCCAACGATCCCGTCACCTCCCCCACCTTCGTCGACATGCAGCAGCAGCAGCAATGTCTGTAAATCACACTTCACTTTCGCCTTGTCCCGCATCCAAACACAATGCAAAAAGGAAGCACTCAAGTCCGCTTGATCTTGATCCACTCTTCATTTATTCTCCTTTTTAAGGAGTCTCTTTGAAGTGCGGATGGTAATGAGATTTCAAGGCATGGACACTTGGTGTGCGTAGGGTGGGGATCAGGGTCGTCGAAAGTGCCCGGGTGCAAAGCGAGAGCAATTGAAAAACACCGTCCGAGCCAAACTGGATGCGGTGTGTGGGGTGGGGTGGGGCTGGAGGCGTCATGGGTGGAGATTTTGGAGCTTGTCAAGTGAGGGTGGGAGGATGGCTTGTGGGGAGGGTGGGGGGCGCATGTGCATCTGGTCTTTGAAAATATCCACCTTCTCTCTACCCCCCCCCACCCAATGGTTACAAACAGACGTCCGTCCGTTTTCGTCCGTGCCAGTACCTCACCTCACACACTACCCACCCTCTCACCGGCTTCTGTAATTCGCCCCATACCTCCCGGCCAATATCCGATTCGAAATGACGTGCCTACGGAATAAACATTACCCCCCTCTCCTTACCCGCCGGCCCTGTACGTGCAAGTGTGGGGTGGGAAGGCATTGCGGGGTGGTGCGCTACGCTCTCCTCCCTCCCTTTTCCCGCTTCCCACACCTCCCCCCATTCTTCCCTGCACCCACCCACTGTTGGCATGCGGTGGCGGCGGGAAACCCCTTGCCACGAGGGCGCGGTGTTCTGGTGAGTTCAGGGGGGTCGTCGGGTCGGGGGATGGGATGTAGGCGCGGGATTTGGGGGTGGTACCGTGAGATGGAAGTGTTTTCCGTGGCAGGATGATTTGTGGACATTCGCGATTTTTTTCTCGCCCTCTCTCTCGCGCGTCATCTCGTCCCTCCCTACCCCACCCCCAGCTACCACACTCCCCCCCGGTATGTGCTTCACCTGCGTGGGCACATACGACCGCGGGCTTTCGACAGCGCAAGCATGGGGGGGAGTTTAGGGATTCCGACGGGCTTCCTTCCCGCGCTCTCTTTTTTCGTTCCCGCCTATGTGTGTGTGTGCGATTCAGAGGCATTGCTCGATTGTTCCGGATGCAAGCTTGCTCTCCGCGGGAAGTGGGGTGTGCGAGGACTGGTTTGAATTGGTCGAATAAGAATCGAAAGGGGTAGGCGTGAGGAGGAAGTGGTGAAGGGATGAGTTTATCGAGGAGGAGGGTGGGATCGTGGGTACAAGGAGTTGGATGTGGGCAGGTGAATCTTGGGTTTGAACGTATCGTAGTAATACTTGTCTCGGTACCAGGAGTAAGAGCGAGAGGCCCACGGAGTCTTGCCAATTCCTTCCAACCCCCAACAAGCCCTCCTAAAGGCATACTTAATGCCCAACATTTTCATAGCACCACTCACGCTTCGTATCTTTGGGGCGATATCGATGCTGGGAAGTCATTTCTTTGGAAATATTAATCGATTGTTGTTTTTGCAACCGCGGATTTTTATTTTTAACTATGAATGGTTTTTATAATACCCTTAAAACATTTATATGATTGACTAAAAATTATACGTCTAATTTTTTTAACAAAAATTGAAATACCTATCTAGCTGAATTTATTGGTTGCATGGTGGGATAATTATTGTTATTTTCTTAGGAATGGGATTGTTCCAATTACGACTCCCACGCAGATTGACGTAAGAAATCGTTGCTACCGGCTGGACCGTAAGTAAAGTCTAATTGGTCTCTAAATTAAGCTATCGGCAGATTTAAAGACAGTTTCTCTTTTAAATGAAAGTTTTACGCTACTTTCGGCTAGAAATTATTTGAAGAATGTACACCATCCTGAAGTTGAAGGGAGTTTATCTGTCAAGAGTTATGCGATAAATTTGTTATATAGTATTTTATGGCATTGGTCTGTAGTTATATTGAACTAGGGTGTTAAAGCCTTTGTTAGAATGGAAACATTTCATGACACCCATTAAATATTTTTTTGGACGCTTCAAAAGTTCGTTTGTCTTTGTTGTAAATTTTGATTCAGTGGAAGACCAAGGGATGAGAAATCCTTGTCATTATGTGTAGGTGAAGAAGTCGTAATTGTGGGGGGAATCCTTATTTCCAAAAGGGAGGTTTAGTGTAATGGTGAAGAAGAGTCTTGCACTTACAGGATTTGTCTTTTCATTTATTAATCATTCCCTCTTTTTTCATGTTCTTCTCCCGCCGCAGCCCCCCCCCCACCCCCATCTCCATGTTCACACCCTCAGTGGGCAACCTTGAAAATGAGCGACGTCTACGCGGTCGATTTAATTATCGTCTGGGAAGATGGTAATGGGGCCGGACAAATGAATGCAGCCGCTGCGCTTCACCTGCAAGTGAGCGATCGTCCCCTGCAAAGTGTCCCATTTATTCAGTGCCTCCTCCTCCCTTGGCATTCACCCGGCACCGTGATCTTGTCCGCACTTGTCTCCCCTGTGGCAAATGTATTCAATCGCATTAATCGATCTTGAATACCTTAATGGGTACGTCTTACCTGCCATCGCGTCACTGCATTTGGTGAAAGGAATTGAAAGTGACAATTGTCGTTTGAGCGCTCGCTGAGGACACGTGGCTGAAATTCGACTCACATTGGAGACCAAAGGATATACATGTACGTTTGGCGGGTTTCAGTGAACATCCTGATGTGAATTAAAAACATGAAATAGGAAGGCCTCAGTCCAGCCATATGACCGGAGGGGCTTTATTATTAATGTAATAATTACCAATAACTGCTCGTTAGTAGTTTACGGGAGAAGAGAGAATCCTCCCGTAGACTTTTACGAAAACCAACACAAAGCAATAGGATTTGTTTCTACCGTCGTTTCAAGTCACGCCCTTTTTATACCTAAATTCTATTTAATTTTTCAGTGATCATGCATATTAATAAATGATATCCTCAATAATATTTATTCACGCCATATATATCCTACATAAAGGACGTGTTTCGTTTAAAATAAAGTGAAGTAATATGAAGCTTCTGGTCCCAAAGAAAAATCAATCTCTTTTAAAATTGCCAATAGCAAATGTTACTTATAGTACCATTCGACTTACTACACCATGTCAAGAATCAAAAAACGATTTTTACGAATATCTGCTAAAGAATCGAAATCGGAGTAAACCTTTGCTTAAGGGGAAAATACACAATTATCTTAACCTTTCATGAAACCAGTAATTTGGGCCGAAAGGTGGAAACAACATTGTTAAAAAATAAGAATTTATGATATATTTTAGCTAAACGAATGTAGGAGTTTTTAGAGTAGGAAAAACAAATTACTATTAGAATCAAGAATACAATAATAACGATAAAAATTTTTGCGACAACGTAATTTTAAAATATCTATGATAGAAGTGAGAAACTGTTTTTCTTAAAATGAAAGTAATAATGGAGGCCATTATAAAGTAACGTATAAATGTTATCGCTACGTATATACGTATAACGTCTACATGATATAACAGAGTAGATGAATTCAGTTACTGGCTGTAACGGTTAGAAATGCATTTACCAGCGTTTTTTGTTAATTGTTAATCGAGTAATATTTAATGTTTAATATTTTTGGTAATCCATGGTATTTTTCCTAGGATTAATATATCTCTCCAAGAGTTTTATTAACGAGCTCTTTGGTTGCAGTGAGATTCGTAGTTGGAAAGCGTCATTCGGAGTGGTGTACTCGTAGAGGCATTTTGGTCGGAAACACATAAAGCAGTAAAAGATTGTTGTGTTTGTTGAATGATTTCTAACTTGATAATTCTTGCGCGAAAAGTTAGTCAAAGAATTTTTTGTTTTCTTCGCGTGAATTACCATTTAAATCGCTTTCGTAAACGATGGAGCCTATTTCGTTTGGAATAAAATGATTGGCAGCTGTAATCTAATAACCGAATCCGCAAAACTCAGGTGCCTGCATAAAATTTCATGTGAATATTAGTGATAGCATATATTTCATTGTACTTTTCTAAATTTTCCATGACTCTTATGTAGCAAATAACCATAGGTATTTCAGTATCATGCCGTTGAATTCA
This sequence comes from Hetaerina americana, assembly GCF_022747635.1. NCBI lineage: Eukaryota > Metazoa > Arthropoda > Insecta > Odonata > Calopterygidae > Hetaerina > Hetaerina americana. Next base: position 26,246,252 of record NW_027287538.1, read on the forward strand.
TAGAAAAAATAATATAATCCTAATGATAATATAATCAAAATAACAATGTAACCCTAATAATAATACAATCCTAATAATAATATAATCCTAATAATAATGTAATCATGATAATAATACAATCCTAATAATAATATAATCTTAATAATAATATAATCCAAAAATAATATAATCCTAATAATAATATAATCCTAATAATAATATAATCCTAATAATAACAATAATAATTCTAACCGTTAATTTGTCAAATTCGACTAAGAAATGAGTGACATTTGCCATCCTTTGAACAAATTCAACATATTTTGACAAGAATAAGACAGCTCGTACATCCGGACTTAATTTTGGTTCTCATGAGCCTAATTTTAGAAATTTGTAACAATGAGTTTGAGAATGTACAAATATGCCATGAGAATAATTTGCACTTGTACTCTTTTCTTTTATCAGTTCAGCGAATGCAATCGATGTCCGTCAACCCGGAGATATGATTTCAAGTTTGGGAATAATTTTCGCACATTGCATAAACACCTTACTCCCTGCATCAGATCTTTCACAATGTCACCATGAATGCCTCTGGAACGATTGAAAGTAATAAGGTAGAATAAATGCTCATTTTTTATTTATACAGCATTTTAAGATATTGATGTGGTTATGTAATTTAATATATAGTATTTCTACTCTCAGTGCCTGCGGCTGTACCTGCCCTCAAAATGCATTTAAAATGAGGCTGTAGAAGTAGGGTATCTAAGATATTGATTTCTAGCAGTAAAACAGAGATAGTTGAAGACGAAAAAGCTAGTTAATTAGAGATCTAAGTAGACAGTTCCGTAGAGCCATTTCGAAATAGACGACCGTCACTGGTGATATATTTTAGCATTGGTCTAAATAAAACGAAAAGATGTGGTATGGCACGGTACACATTAACCTGATGAATCTCCAAATTTAGGTAATTTAGCTTTCAATCTTCTCAAAGTTTGGTATTTCGTTCCATAACGTGGTACCTTGATAAGCAATTAGGTACTAAGTTTTTAAATCTATGAACGCGTCTCTTAAAATGAGCTTATAGGTGATGTTAAATTATATTTAAATTGACAAAGGCTAAGAGAGGAAAGAATATTACAACAATAAATTTTTACACGAATTTCGAGCATCATGGCATTCAATACTTGAATACCTATAGATTCCACTTTTTTAATGTTATGAGTGGTCTGCCAGTCAAAGTTGGTTTTTTATGAAACGTATAAGTCCCGACATACACGACACTGAGCGCCAACACCATACACTACAATAAACCATTCACTAATTCCACATACACTCTGCCTTCCTCATCTCCGTCCCATATTTGCAATATATTTCTCCCTTACATCTCGAACGCGATATATTCCCCACTATAACTATATTCACACTTCCACCGCCACGCCTGCAACTTCTTCGTTTGTTTTTCTTTCTGTCAATTTAAGCCTTTTCAATCGTTTTCACGCCTTAATCCAGACAGCTCAAAATGTTCCAATCTGCTATTTCAACCTAGACTTCTCAACTTACAATATTACGCTCCATATCAAAGTTGTCACTGATTTTTGTCTCTGTATTTTTTCTTGGGGTCTTTATCATGAACTGCCTCCTCTTTGTCAAAAATTTCGAAACCTAACCGATCCTTCTTCTGATGTTATATTACCTTGCTTATATTCATCTAAAACGTTTCCTATATTGGTGAATTATTCCATATGTGATCTGTTTTACAAATATGCCCTAAGTTTTGCATGTCCTATGAATTTAATGATTGAATTGGCCTTAATATTTCTCGAGTATTTGAATGAATTTTCTCCTACCTAAATCGCCCAGGTTATTTTACACGCTCAGTAATTATTGCATTCCCTTGGCTGACTAGATAATTTAAAGCTTGATCATCGGCAATTGTAATTGACTTGATGAGTTCCCTACTTAATTCAATTTCTCTCTCCAGTTCTTCACATACCTATCTAACCATTTCCTGTGTGCATATGTTGAAAAGCTCAGGTAATAAGGAAAATCCTGTCCTACGTTCCTGCCCATCCTGATTCTGCATTTTCTATGCACTGTCCGTTCAGATTTTGAATCAGGCTTTTTCCTTCAGTTTATACCTGCAGTCTTTATATATGTTCACTAATTATCCTCAATTTACTTTGCTGAATGCCTACTCGTAATTTATGACACCAATAAATATATCCTGGTTATAATTTGCTCTTTCTATCATTGATTTCATTACACCTATGACAGCACACGTAGCCCTTCATTTCTATTGATCATACATTGACTCAATTATCATTATTATACTTTCTATTGACCATACATACTCCTTTCTCATGAGAAATCCAGTTTATGTCCATATAGTTCAAACATATTGCTGAAAATACATAAAATATAGTCTAATAAGGTCAGAGAATGAACACTGAAGTGTTTAAACGTGTAATGCGAAGTTGGTCACACGCTCCGCAAATTGTACTTGTTTCGGGAGTGTGTTGTATGTCGAGAGGGATAGAGAAGCTAGGGTTATGCGGTAGAATGGAATGGTATTTTTTATATTATTCCGAAGAGCTCTGGTCCGAAAATTTCCTCTGCAGCTTCTTTCTTCTGAAACCTTATTTGTCGTCGATTTTTCTGCCCAACTCATTTCTGGGATGTTGAACCTGCTATTTTATAAGTTATTTTCGTGAACTTATTACAGAGGAATATTTTAATATTTCATTGAATGTAGGAGAACGCGGAGAAAGACTCAAGAATCCCAAATTTTATCATTGGGATTCTTGTACGGAAGGTGCATTACCTGGTAACTACATTCCATCATACTTCCGTGGACTCTCTTGTTATATCTCTTCCTTTTTGTAACTCATGGCTGCTCATTCTCTGAGCATCTTTCTCCCTCACTATACGTATACTATAAATATTGTTTTTCATAATTCTTCCATATAGTTTAACTCGATTATCCTCTAAAACGGTAAATTTCGTTAATCCTCATACTAGTTACTTTTTAGAGGTTTTTGAGATACGAGGTGTGTTCAATAAATAACGGAAAGTAGATTTTTTTAAATGTATTTATTCGTCAGTATCAATCTTATCTCCTACAAAATAGTCTCAATTCGATTTTATACACTTATGCCAGCGCTTTGTCCAATCCTTGAAACACTTCTGGAACCCGATCTTTGGTATAGCTTAGAGTTCTTCCAGCGATGCGTTTTTAATTGCAATATAATCTAAATAATTAAATTAACGCTTGTAAAACGACGGCCTTTTAAGTATATCTTTGTTTTTGGGAACAGAAAAAAGTCATATCGGACCATTTCTGGCGAATATGAAGGCTGGGATGCCATTACAGTGCTTTTTTGGCCAAAAATTCACGAACAAACAGTGAAATGTGATGAGGTACATTATCATGGCTCGAAAGCCCGAATTTTATCGCCTTAAATACGGGCGTTTTTTTTCATATTGCATCCCGCAAACGGCGTTGAACTTGTTAGTAGTATTCTTTATTCATCGTTTGACTTTCCGACAAGAACTCATGGTGCACTACGCCATTGAAATCGAAGAAAATAGTAAGAAAAAATGCCCGTTACTTTTAACTCACCACATGGGAATGGTGGCGAGTAGTATGGATGGGTTTAGAGAAAAATGATGAAATTAGTAAGAAATAGAGAAATATGAATTCGATGAACACGATTTATTTCTAAGTAAATAGGAGTAGAGGAACTGAAAGATAATGGAATGGTGAAAGATGATGAATAGTATTATATTTACTGCAAGAAAGTGTCTTAAAGCTTTTTGGTGGATGGAAATACTTGTCAGGTACTTCTTATATTTTCAAAATTTATTGAAATTCAAAAAATAGTAGTTTGTTATCACACCATTTCAGTTTCTCGACGGACCAGTCTGTATATTGCAAACGACTTACACGACTGTTGACTTCGGTCGTTCGAGGCGTTTTGACTTTTAATGTGAATTAAAAAGTATGGTATAACATTCCGTTAAATGTTAATTAAAAGGTACGATCCTTTGAATTACTTATCTTAAGTACGAACAACTTTGCCTGTAAACGATTAGGCTACTCTACCAGTCAGGTTCCATACAAGGTCCACATTATGTATGCCAGTATGCTTTCAACGAAAGTGAACCCTAGTAAGGTTCAGGACAATATGCGCATCAGCTTTAAAGAAACTTGGCTTCATAAAACGGGTGGGGGGGAAATGTAATGACAAAGTTAAAGAGAGGTGTTATTTTGCTCTAGTTAGACCTCATTTGGAATATGCCGCAAGTATTTGGGATCCTTGGGAGAAATTTTGACAAAAGGAATTCGATAAAGTCCAGAGAAAATCCACTAGATTCGTTAAAAATTGTTATGATTAGAACACAAGTGTGACGGGTCTCTTAGGGGATTTAGGTTAGGAACCACTTGAAGTGCGGAGAGAACAAGCCAGGCTTACACTTTTAGAAAGGCTCAGAACAAACGAGTTTAACTATGACACTGAAGGAATTATAATGGCCCCACACTACTTAGGTAGATCAGACCACAAAGATAAAATAAGGGAGATAGATTCCAGTAGAGATAGGTACAAATACTCATTTTTTTCCCCCAAAGAATCAGAAATTATAATAGTAAGAAACCAAAGTCACTTTATAAATATTAAAAACATTGAATTTACGACTCGGAACAAAATTAAACATTGCAAAGATGTTAGATATACTTTCAGGTGCAGGTGTATGTTAGTTGGTAGTTTGTGTTTGCGTGTGTGGAGGGTGTAAGTGTTCTTGCGTGAATGTATGCCATGTTTTTTTTGTGGCTGTATGAATTTGTGGCTTTTGCATGCGATTTTTCTTTTCTTCTTTTCTAAATTACGGGTGGTATCCTAACACCCCCCGCCACATGCCCTTGCGGCGGCTTCCGGGGTATTAAGTAGATGTAGATTTAGAAGGATAGCTTTCACTATCCTTGACAGTCTAGTATCCCTTCCAAAACGACTGCCTTGACAGCCAGTTTACTGTTTCCCAAGCCCCTTCCCACCACTATGAGTTATGACACACTAGGATAAATCCTTTCTTAGATATTTCTATTGGTCTTCCCTTACATTGGGGACATTTTCGAAACAAAACCCTGCGGAGAAAATAACTCTCGAAGCTATCGCCGAAACTTTCAAATATTTAATGTGTGTGCAACATTCGTATTACAATGCGATGAGCACTGTCACGAAAAATTTAGATTCGACAAGAAGTATTACAACATAATTGTCATATTTATTTCTCTCCTTGAAGGGGAACGGAGAGTATGAATGGGCAGTGTTAGCAAGAGGTGTGAGGCAGGGTTGCCCATTATCACCCGTGCTGTTCAGCGTATATGAGGAGAAAATGATTAAAGAAGCATGGGTAGAACTGGAGGTGGGAATGAAAGTAGGAGGGGAATTCGTAAAATCAGTTAGGTTTGCTGATGACCAAGCTCTAGTTTGTCAGTCAGCCAAGGGGTTGCAAGATTGCTGAGTGAACTGGAAACTCAGTGCAATAGATGTGGGATGAGAATCAATATTAATAAAACTAAGGTTATGTAATTTTCCAGAAATAAAAAGGCTAAGCTAAACATTAAAATAGGAAGGCAAAAACTAGAGTAGGTAGAACAATTTACGTATCTCGGAAGTGTTTTGGACCCACACGGTCAAAGTAGTAGGGACGTAAGGAGAAGAATTGCGCTAGGCAAAGAGGCTTTCACAAGGAAAAGGGAGTTGATGACAGGGACGTTGAGTAAGGATATTAAGAAAAGACTCGTAAAAATTTGATATGGAGCGTAGCTTTGTACGGCGCGGAAACGTGGGCATTGAAGCAGGAGGATAGACGTAGATTGGAGGCTTTTGAAATGTGGGTGTGGAGAAGAATGGAGAAGGTGAAATGGACAGAGAAGAAAACAAATGAGGAAGTACTTGGTATGGTGGGCGAAGAGACGGGTTTGTTGGGAGAAATCCTATGGAGGCAGGTAAAATGGATGAAGGGTGTATTGATCGGTAGTGAGATGTTGAAGACTTTAAGAGAGGGGAGAATGTTAGGCAAACCAGAAAAGGGCAGGAACAGGATAGGGATGGTGGACGTGATGAAGGAAGGGAGGAATTATTCGCAGATGAAGAGGGCTTGCTGTGCTGTTGCATGTAAATGTAAGCAAAACAAATCTTATGTGGTTTTCGAGAATGATAATGACCGAATTAAATATTATAATGGGAGGTCATCAACTAGAGCCATCGGAACAGTTTAACTAGTTCGGAAATATTCTAGACCAAAATGGTCAAAATAGTCCAAACCTAAAACGTGGAATTCCTTCAAGCAAGGAAACTTTCATGAGGAAGGGGGAATTGATGACAGGGATGTTGAGTAAGGATAATAGGAAAAGGCTCTTCAAAAATTTGACATGGAATATGGTTTTGTACTTCCTCAACAGTTTCCCTCTTCTTTTACTCGATTAGATTTTTATGAGGGTTCTTTAATATCATGATGGTTTTTTCAATTGCAGCCCCTAGTGTTGCTCAGGGCCACAGAGTATTCCTTGCTTGTGAGCTTCCTGCTAAAACTTCAAATTTCCACTTTCGCCTTCAACTCTCCTTTCATACCCTTTTGAATTTGAAATTTCATTTCATAACAGCCAAAAATACGGTCTTGTTCTCCATATCCGTGACGTATTCTAACTGCACTCTTTCTCTCCGCTCGCCATTTTCCATTTGTACCAGGTGTCTGTTATATTGTTTGAAGAAATTGTTAGTTAATATTAAACTTTTTCACCTACAAAACCTGATTGCTTTGGTTCCGCTGCCATTCCCAATTACAAAACTGTGTTCTCTCCCCTCCCGTTTCTCCCTTCGCCTACAACCGCGTTCCATTCCACGATCGCTATTAGGTGTTCGACTTATCTGACATGGGTGGCCCTAGGAGGAGCAATTACCATTTCCCCTGCCAGTATGGCTCAAGGGTCATCGGTACGCGTAGCCCCTTTCGTCACGGTAAGGTCATAGTCCATTGGGAGGGAAAAACAGATGCAGTGGTGTTGAAAATATAACAGGGGTATAACAAAACCACCGTTGATAACTTTTGTTGTACAATTTAATTGATTAGAGAAGCATATACCTCTACTTTCAATCAGCCCTAAGGCTTAACTAATAATAACGTCCAATATTTTCAAATCTTTATTGTAATGTTAGGCACTTTTCATAAGAATTTTCGGTTGCTGATCCTTTTTTAGTGAATGAATAAGTATATTAAGTTATTCCTTATGTGTTTCTTGTGGAGGTATAATTTTAAACCCCCTACTTTGGCATTAATGCGTATAACTTCTCTGTAATACAGAAATATACTGTTCATCGCTGAACATTTTATTGTTTGTGAATAGTTAAACTTAGTCAATGGTTAGTTAAGAGAATACTTCTCTTAACTGACTTAATTATTTTTCATTTAACTTGGTATTTAGAATTCGTTAATATTGTCTGCTATATGTTTTTGTTGCGTCCTCCATGCTTGGTAAGTTGATTTTCAAAGGAATCCTAAATTGAGGTTTAAACATTTGGATGCCATTATGTGAAAATTAAAGTCATAGCAATGATTTTCCACTTCTTTTTCCACGAGCATATTTACCCCGAACTTTGAAGGTATATTTCAAACTTTTTTAAGGCCTTTAACTCAAATATTGCAACAACCATCTGTATAAAAATAGACTTTGGTATCCCGCGCAGCTAAAGTTGTTCTCAGGATCATAAACAAAAGGATAGAGAGTAGGGCAAATGATTACTTAGGGGATGATCAGTTTGGGTTTAGGAAGGGGAGAGGTACGCGTGATGCCATTGCAGTAATGAGATTATTAATCGAGAGGAATATAGAACACAACCAGGAGGTATTTGCCTGTATCGTAGATTTCGAAAAAGCGTTTGATAGAATGAATTGGGAAAAACTAATGAGTATTCTGCAGAAAATAGGAATAGATTGGAGGGAGTGGTTGGGCAGTGTTAGGAAGAGGTTTAAGGCAGGGTTGCTTATTATCACCGTTGCTGTTCAACCTGTATGCAGAGGAAATGATCAAAGAGGCATGGGAAGAACTGTAGGTAGGAATGAAAGTGGGCGGAAAATTCGTAAAATCAGTTAGGTTCGCAGGAGGCAGGAAAAGTGGATGAAGGGGGTATTGACCGGCAGCGGGATGTTGAAGACTGTAATTGAAGGGAGAATGTTAGGCAAACGAGGAAAGGGAAGGAACAGGATAGGGATGTTGGACGGGATGAAGGGAGGAAGAAAGTACTCAGAGCTGAAGAGGGACCTGATGTAGAGGAGGAGGTTGTGATTTTCTAGCGGCCACAAATTATTTAATTAGTAATTATGTCCATCCAAAAACCTACCTTAACCGGTAGATTGCCTAATAATAATAATAATAAAAATATGCAGGTTAAAGTAAAGGAAATAAAATAATATAAATTACAATGAGACTACGATTTTCATGTGATATTGTGAATCGTAATCATTAGACATTATTTTACAAAAGATACCTTATTCGTTTTTATTTTTAGTACCATTATTTCTTCAAATTTCTTAAACGTCTTACTTACTTGTGTATTATGTATTAATCTAGAATTTGCCTGGTATTTAATGTTCTGCTGAAATTTCCATTAAAAGAACTGATATTACTGATTTATATCTCCCTCTCAGTCTGAAAGGTGTTTATTTATCCGAGTAGTTGTACAGAGTTTAACAGTAACAAGTATAAAAATTGCAATTTTTTTAAGATAACAATACAACTGAAGAGGAAGCTTTGTTATAAGCAATATGCCTCTTCAGGGTCTCGAGGGACCGCAGTTGAAGTTTGTAGTCAGCGTTTGTAAGATTCCATAGATCATCAATGTGGTTTGCGTTTGTGAAAACCTCGAGTGTACATTTCTTGATGAGTTAACTCGTGCCTGTACTATGATTGATCAGTTGCCCTTGGCATTTTTTACCAATATCTAGTAGCCAATTGTTGTCAATGTAATAAGGTAAGCTGTTCTGATAATTTTCATAGTTGTATGCTTTAGTAGTAGCAAGGCCGTAGACTCTGAATGAGAGACTGTCTGAATGAGCTGTCCAACACTACTGAATACTCGCACCTCTGATGGGTGTTCTGAAATATCTTAGGGCTATGGTACTACATTCGTGGTATGGCTAGCTTGTGAATTTATTAAGGCTTTTACCCCCATTTTGTCGAAAGAATTTAGCATAAAAATTGTAAGAACAGCGGTAATTCACGAGAAAATTATTATACAAATGATTAATGTCCAAAGTTATTAGGAGGAGGTATAATGAAATGTGTCTGCATATTTCTGGTTATTATAAAATAGGTTTTAGTCATTACGTGCGAATGTATTTTGATGGGTTCGCGTCTATCATTTTCGATGAATTACTTCATCGAAACACTTGTATTGACATCGAATTACAACTTGTTGACAGGTGAATTAGAACATCGAATTACTTGTGTTGATACACAAGATTTGAAACATTTTATCCTGTTTGGAACGATTCGTTTAATTTACCGTCATCTAGTATTAGTTTAGAGAGCCAACGCTAATTTCATCTATTCTCTTTTGAAATAGTATATTTATTCGTGAAAAAATATGACCATATTTTTATAATAGAATGAATGTGAATACTATGAATATTATTCTATACTAGCTTCATACTAAATTCTCTCAGTTCATTTACGACAGTTTTTCAAATTAACTCATTTAATACTATAGATAGTGCACTGACGAAGATGACTTCAAGATCAGAGTATAAGTTACGTCTATTCTTTCTTCGGATTATGCATGTTAACCACTAGTAAAAAATACCAACGTTATGACAGACAAAATTGCTGTATACGGTGGGTCTACCAACTACACTGTGTACATTGAATGTAATTTATGCTGTGTGCTAGAATTACTTTAGCCTCTAAACAACATTTGAAAACCTCTGCTGAACCAAATCCCAATTGCTCGAAAGATAGCAATACAAAAAAGGGAGTGGAGTACGAGATAGTACGTGGAGTAGAAGGTGAAAATATGAAATGATTACTTTACGGAAAATAACGAAAGAGCTTTTGGGTAAGCATTGAAATGGAGTGAATGTGTTAGGGTGCTAAGTTCGAAGATGGGTGTTATGCCATTAATAAGAAAGAAAGTGACCAACCGAATCAGGAACTTCATATCCAACCGTAAACAAAATGTCGTCGATGGGCTGAGATCACTAGAGGCAGACATAACGAAGGGAATACCACAGGTGTGTTATATGGCTCCTACTCTTTTTGATTCGAAGCTCCATAAGTAGTTAGGAGCATTTTTAGGTTATTTGCGGACGACTGAGTGAAATACCGAGAAATAAGGACACCTTCGTTTGTGTTTCGTGGTGTACTCATATCCGAAGCACATGACAGTCAGCCGTAAAGAAGCTGGTCTTCATGAGACGGGTTTTAGGAAAATGTATTAAATAATTGAAGGAGAGGTACTACTACGCTTTATTCATGCCACCTTTGGAGTACGTGGTAGAAGATTCAGAGAAAATCCACTTATACGTGTATATTATAAATCGCTACGAGAAGAGACAGTGTAATGGGTATATTGGCGGAATTAGGTTAGGGTTCTCTTGATTCACGAAAAGAGTGGTCAAGACATAGAAGGGAAGTACAGGACACTAGAGAGATACATGACTCCTGAGTTTTCTTGCAACCCGGGGTGAATTATGATGGCACCAAATTACGAAGGAATTATGCAAAATATACGTATAAATTTTAGTCTTGTGGAAAAATTGTCATCAGGAAAGCGTGTACTAGTTTGAACAAATGTAGACATGTTGTAGAGTATGCATGTATAACTTGGCACAACAATCGTCAAAACAAATGATTCTAATATAACTTCTCGGATAAAGTGGCTGGCTCTAATTTGTGGCTATTGATTATAAATAAACAACTAAGGGTTTTACTTTTTCACTATATGAAATTTGCAATGAATTTTGATGTTACTGCGTTGGAATACGAACATATGTATATGAAGAAGTTGTAATTTTTTTTATTTATTTATTTTGAAAAACTTTCTTCAAACTACACGTAATAGCTAAAATATTGCAACGTTTGGGCCATGCACCTGTAAGTATCAATCGGGGAAACGACTAAATGACGCAAAGGAGTGTATCAACAATTTTTAAAGAACTCGGTGGCAACAGTTTTAGAATGTGGTTTTGAATTAAAAGGTTTATCATAAAATATACGTGTTATAGTTTTTATAATTCATTGGTGTTCCCCCTTCCCAAAATTAGGTACCTTATTATTGAAATTTTAGAATCAAAAAGGATCAATTTGCAACATTAATTATAATTGCTTGGACATTTGTCAAATCACTATCTTATGACTCCATCGAATATGTTTTAAACATGCATTGTGGAATAAACGGCTCATATCGTATGTGAATTGGACTGAGATATAAACGAAAGAGATCATTGAATGTGATAATGTTCCTTTTTACGGTTGGTGACCTAACACCCCCCCCCCCGCCACACGCCCTTGGGTCAGCTTGCGGGGTATTATGTAGATGTAGATGTAGATTGAATATGATTAGAAAACGGCATGAAATGAGTAAAAGAATACGCTTTTTTTATGATCCATTTCAAATAGTTCAAATTGAGATGGTGCTTTCATTCGGTAAGAATAGGATAACAAATCGTCAATGTTGCCATTGTAACACAATAAACGGCGAAATTTCACAATTCAAGCATCAAAATTTTCGGCGTGTGGTCGAAACAGGGTGAAATTTCAACCCATTTGGGTCGATAAAAAAATGCCCTAAAATATATTTTTCATTTAAAGTGTGTATCATAAATTAAAGATAAATGATATTCTTTTTCAAAATTTCATCGTTCAACATAATTAGAACCCCTGACGCTTGGAAAGTGGATCAGTCGCTGACATTTGAAGTTAATATGAGGGTCATCCGGAAAGTAGTACCCGTTCGTGAAATAAAGACACAAAAGTAAATATTAACAAACATAAAAAATTTTATTTGAAAGAGGATACTTTAAACTACTTCTCAACATAATCTCCAAGCAAATTAAGGAATTTGTCATAACGTGTGACAAGTTTCTGTATTCCTGCTGCATAGTCCTTCGCCGCCAGCTCATTGAGATACGCGAGGGACCCATCTTGCACAAATTTTTGCATAATGCAGATGGTGTTTAACAATTTCATGAACAATTGTTCGAGAAACATTGGGAAAATGCTCACAGATGTCATCAATTGTGACGCGCCGATCGTTCCTCACGAATTCGTCAACTGAGCTCACCAGTTGGTCTGTAATGACAGACGGTCTCCCCGAACGCTCATCGTCGTGTGTGTTCCCCCTCCCCATATTGAAGTTGCGACACCACCGCCGAACAGACGACTCGTCCATTACATTGTCTCCATACACCTCCTTTAATTGGCGATGAATATCACATGGGCGAACGTTTCTTGCATTGAGGAATTTAATCACTGCCCTCACTTCACAACTGGCGGCGTTCTCAATTTTTTTAAACATTGTAAACAATCACAGAAACAACACAGGCAATGCTAGCGTCACGCAACTTGGCTCAGAGAAGGCAGACAAGCCACTGAAGCTATCTGACCTCGTCCAGCGGCTACTCGCGTCGTCAGCACTTCATGCGGCACGAACGGGTACTACTTTCCGGATGACCCTCGTATAATGAGGGAGAGTAATTTATTTGAATTTTCAATTGATTCGTATTTTTTAAAGGGCAATACTGATGATGAATTGCTTCTAATGTTGAAATTTTGTGTAGATAAGGAAAAGATTTATGAATATCAATTTTTTATCGCATTTAAAATATTCCTGTCGCCTCTGGAAAAAATATGAAATTGTTGCTGCGTTTGATGTAAAAGTTTTTAGGAACTTATTTACTAAATCTCTAATATTTAGTACAAAAATGTTATTATTCCGTACATGAAGGAGAGCATTTTTACAAACTTGACTTGATGTTAGGGGCACCTAAGATTCTTACCTCAACTCTGACACAATCTCTGAAAGTTGAGTTTTAATACTCGTAGGAGCTTGACCAATCGGGGAATATTTTGCCTCTAAACCTGAGCCCCCCGAAGACTCCATATATTTCTATGGTGACAAATATCAACAACCTACTGATGAGTATAGACATGTATTTGGATCGATACATGTTAAATCCTGGGAAGAATAAAAAGAGACGTTTCAGGCGTGATATGGTGGAATATCATGATTAATTAATTCCTGGGAAGAATGTTACGCCGGGTAGAACTACTACGAAGCTGGGTAGAACTACAATGAAATTTTATGTGTACTCCGATTGATTAATTTTTCTGATAAATCATATGCTATTTATTTTAGGGGAGCGATCTCAGATAAACTTTTGCGATATCGTTTGCAATCGAAGCACAAAAGAAAAGGATAATTTTTTTCATTCCCCGAAGGATTAACAACTCAAATTACTAATTAATGAAATGTTCAGCAGTTATGAAGGCATGCAATACATCAGCGTATGAGATGAACTAGAACTTTTAGAAGAATTTACATACTGGGTCAGGAGACAAAATTTGGAAGAAAATGGGTATAGCGGTAGGGTCATTAGAAGAGCACTTCCAATGGGGAAAGAAACATTTGCAAAGCGTTGGGAACTGGCAATAGACACGCTGAGTAAAGACTTTAAACGTAGGGTTTAATGCTAAACAGCATTCAAAATTGTTTTTTGGTGCAAGGAGTAAAGGGGAAACTGTGGATAAGAGGCTTTTGATATATGATTATGGGGACGAAAGGAGTAAATAGGCTGGTCGTGGAAGACTGGCCACAAATTGTGAAGATATGAATTGGAAAAGAGAGAAAGTTGTAAAAAGTTGAGATTCGAATAAGGCAGGGTCGGTATATGGAGGACATATATAGAGGAAGTGCGATGCTGAAGGCCGTGTTAGAGGGGATGTTGGGAAAACAGAATGAGGAAGGAAGGGAATTTTGAGATGTTTGGATGGCATGAATGCTGATAGAATGCATACATAATTAGGAGGGAAAACTAATTTAGGTCAAGCTCTTTGAGTTGTGGTAAGTCCACACCGTATTTCATTGTTCCGAGGGACTGTCCAAATAATATCTTTAATGGGCAGACTACCTTTGACGAATATCTCAATTCCCTCCCATCTGAACGATACGGAAATAATCCAAAATATATCTATGTATATTTGTTATGTACGGCTGAAATCAAAAGCCAACCGTCTAAAAATTTAAATGATTACCTAAAACTCTTTGGAGATGTGCGAGATTGTCTCAGTCATTTATTTAACAATAATAAAATAATTTTGCCGCACAGGCTTTTATTATCTTTCGATGACTGAAATTCTATCCATTATTTTTTCCCAATCATCTTCATCACTTAGCTTTAAATATAGACTCCTGGTTTTTGCAATAATCGAACGAATTTTAAACCGTGCTTACATTACTCATGCCATGTTCTATTTATTTTTTCTATTTCCTACACGAAAACTTGATGCAATCAGTGTTCCGTCGGAAGCGACAGCATTTGTGACGTCGAGACGCGTCTTTGAAAAATTCGCCCCTCCTCATCCCTCCCCCGTCTGAAAATCCTTCTGCGGGGAGGAGAGGCAAGTGCCACACGCCTCCCATCACCTCGAACGTCTCCTCCAACCCCCCCCCACCCCCGGTGCATTCCGGTAGAATTTAAAACATCAGCACGTCCCGTGGTGGATGCAGGCATAGAACACGGCAGGTGTGTGGGGGGAGGGCGGAAGGTGGTGCGGATCGGCGCCTGCTGAAGGGGGAGGTGGGAGAGCGGAGGTTTGGCCGGAGTGCGCCTCTTCACCACCGCGACCTCTGCCGGAACACTCCCTCTGCGTCCCCCTCCCCTTTGCCCCCTCTCAGGTGTCCCCGATTTCGGATCTCAAGGTGGGGTGGAGGCGGCGGTTCGTGGTGTGGATGTTCTGGAGGGAGGGCTCCAGTGCTACCGCGCCGCGTGAAACGACCGGTGTGTCGCGATGAGGGGAGAGAAGGAGGGATCCGAGGGTGATGGAGAGGGAGTGAAACACCTGCATAATCTTCCAATTCATCACCAATGCCCCGCTTGCATTCTGAGTGGGGGCTTTACGAATCTGCGGGGCCGTGACAGTGCTATGCGAGCCACCAACACTCCACCTTCATCCCCCTCTCCACGCCACCACCCCCTCCCCGCAAATCCTCTTTGTCTCTCCCACTGTCTCACCCCCGGGAGCACCCTTTGTCTCCATCCCTCTCTCTCCTTGCACCCGTTTCAGAGTCCTATCTTCCGCCAAAATCTTTCCTCCCATCTCCTCTCCTCGAACCGCCCCGCCCCCAATAGCGTCCCACCGGTGAAGCGGCGCAGTTTTGGCTTCTCCGAGCTTCGGTTTCGTCTTCGAGTCTCTCATTTACCAGTAGAATGGATGCATCCATGCATGTCAATTCGTATGTACGAGTACTATGTGCAGTGAGACCGAAGAGGCAAACAAGTGATAGCACTTGAACAGCTGAATTGTTGCGAACGAAAATCTTTAATTCTGACAGAGACCGTGACAAACTTCAAAGGGACATTAATAAAATGGCAGATTGGGTGACAAAAAATGGGATGGATATTAATGTTAACAAATGCAAATCAATCACTTTTAGCAATAAGGTAAATGGAAACAATAGGGAATATAAATTCTCAGAAAATGTCATTCCTAGAAGTGATACTGTCAAATACTTAGGTGTATATTTAACTAAGGACTTAGGGTGGGGGCTAAATGTGGAGTGTATCTATAAGAAAGCTTTCAAAACTCTTCATTGGGTAATGAGAAACCTCAAAGGGAGCGTTAGAGCAACCAAGGAGAAGGCTTATCAGACCCTAGTAAGGCCAATTTTAGAGTAAGCTTCTCTTGTATGGGACCCTCATGAAGAAGGTCATATTAAAAAATTGGAAAAGGTGCAAAGAAAGGCTGCCCGATATGTACTGGGGAAGCATGGGAGGATGGAGAGTGTGTCTGACATGCTAGAAACGCTGGGCTGGGAACAGAGAACAAATTAAAAAAATTTTCTTTTCTAAATAGAACAATTGTTGAGTGGAACACTTTACCTGCAAAAATATTCGAGCCCTTTCCTAACAGAGTGTATACTTTTAAGAATAGATGTAAGGCATATATGTAATAATTTGATTGATGTGTGGTGTATGGTATTATATGTAATAGCCAAATTTTTTTTTATTTATCTTTTTTTTTCTTGCTGATAAATGGTTGTAAATGGGATGGGGATTCACTTGTTTTGTTAAAGAGATTTGTGTTTTGAAGTCTAGTTTTATGTATTATCTTTTGCAATTATTTGGGACTTGTGTGCCACCTGACAATGTCTATCAGCACATGTGTATTTTTAATAATAATAATAATAATAATTCAAAGCTTTGATTTTACGCATCGTAAATGCTTTATGCCTTCCATAGTGACTGTCATATTTTGAATAACCGTTTTTTCGCTCTTGTGGTAAATAAGGGAAAGGTAAATGGCAGGAGGGCAAACGAGGGGAGGGAACGGTTTAGGCTGCGAGACAAGATAGGCAAAAGTAAAGTAAATTAGGATTATTAAGCGACCAGAAGAACACGATTTAAGGAATCTTGGACTCACCATGATCAAAATACTGTTTATAAATGAAACAAAACGTTATGGGGTGTACTCTAGTGAAATTAAGTTATAAGTTTCAATCTAATGTTATGAATGAAAAGTATTGAAAAACAATTTGGATTTGAAGATAATGTGACTGCAGAAAAATACGGACCACATTACTTTTCGATTAGATGGGGCAGGTTTTTGGACTTGAAATGGAATTGGCTTTGGCACTGTTTGTTTTCGCATGTTTTGTAACTCGGTGATATAATGTACTAAGATGCATCAATTAATGTAACCAACAGGAAGGTTGTTTTAGATACTTAACGTTAAAGATCATCCCGAAATAAATCTAAAGAAGTGAAATTCTTACGTTTACAGGCTAAGAGGGCCATTTCCTTCCCTTTCACCCCAAATCAGTTTTCCACGAAGTCCTATCAATTACATCTACTAGCGCTAGATGAGATAATAACCGAAGAATTTGAATATCAGTAATAGTTGTAACTAGAGCCATTACAGCGATAGGAGTACTAGTAACTAGATTAATTAATATACATTGAAGGCTAATACCAACTATACAGAGAGCCTTCAAAGCTATAAATAAAATTATAATCCTTTTATTATTTAGCAACTAAACAATTTTAGAATTGCAGTCTAACACTATATCCAACCCATTTGATTAATTATGTATTTCTGCACCTCAGACAGAAATTAGCGTGATTGTAATGGCATCCAAAAATGCATGGATTGGCTGGCATTTTTGTGGTAAATTTTTTGAAGCGAGGATAAGGTTGAATGATCGCTTCTTTATGTCACTGACATTTGGTCTGTAATAAAAAGCCAACCGACCATATTAATCATTTTTTAAGGTTGGCTTGAAAAGTTAGTGTGGATCCTACCCCATATAAACCCCCATGGCACGTGAAATGCACTCATTAAGGTAGGGGTCCATTTCCTAATTCCTGTCCTTTTGTTGCCTGCGGTATTTCAGGAAAAAATAGCAAATTTCAGAAGAGGCACACACTTACGGGGTCTTTATAAATATCCACTGGATTTAAACCCGAGCCCTTAAGTCAGTCGTCAATCGCTTTCTCAACTAGGTTTTATTTATGAAGCATTTTCAGGAAAAAAATTTAATCAAGCGTGTTCCCAGATGCTTTTCAATGGTCAGTACCTCGCTCGGTGCATCTTTGATTACGAAATTCCTCATTTAAGACTGCTACATAGTTTTTCACACGGTGCGTCGACATTTCCACCGTTATTTGGTAGAAATGCGTGGTTAAATATGTAATATTGCAGTAAGTACAGAACAATTCATGACCGCGCATTATACGCTAGAGTAACTGTTGTGCTTTACGTTTGTATTATACATAGACCTTGTGCACTTCACTTCTCTAAAAAATATTGAAATCCTGGAATTCAGCTTAAGGTTATGCTTATAGTATACATCACAAATTAGGAGACTAAGTTTTTTACGTATATTGAATGAGATTTTATGAGTATGTGGGGGTTATTTAAACATTGCTAGATGGCAATAACTATTAATAATTTAAATGAAACAGTTTCTGGCGTCACTTGGTGGAAATTCTTCATATTGAAATTAAATTTAAAATACTTCATGTGTCAAATTCCAAAGAAACTGCGGGAGATGCCGCAACAGTATCTTTTAACGGAGTCATCCG
Organism: Hetaerina americana; assembly: GCF_022747635.1. Lineage (NCBI taxonomy): Eukaryota > Metazoa > Arthropoda > Insecta > Odonata > Calopterygidae > Hetaerina > Hetaerina americana. The sequence continues at coordinate 26,264,585 of NW_027287538.1, forward strand.
TTCACCTAATACTGAGCCCAAGGGTGCGTGAGATTCTCTCATCAGGATTAATAGGGTTCATTTAAGTTACGAAAAACGAATTTTTGTCGACCTTCCTTATTTTCTTTCACGCTCAAATATAATCATTCGAGTATCTCCCACTATTTTCTTACCTGTCGGTCTTACATTCAGCAACAGGGACGAATTGCATTTTTCTCGTGTATTTTGAGTGAGATCCGTTTCTTTTCAATTCAATGCAAACTTGCCATATTTAATGAGGTATTTATCATAGAGTATCAGTAATACAAGCTGATGTTCTGCTATTGATAAATACTCTCTACTTCGTTTTTAAACAGTCCTTTTTCCTTTGAGTAGAACAAATTCGTACCAAAAAATATTAAAGCTAGTAGTTGTGTTGCCAAAAAACATTTAGAAAGTATATTTTAATCAATTTAAAAGGTATACTGGATGGTATTACTATTACGTACGGCAGGGGATTTTTTTTTAATTTTAAATTATTGATCAATCTGCTTTAAGTCAAGTAAGTAACCTAAGGGATAATAGACATAGACATACTTTCCACTCGCATCTACTTTTGGAAGAATGTGTTACAGCACGTTGCGGCAATTGGGGCTCTCTATTGAGTTTGAGGCTTCTCCTGAAGGGGTGTGAAAATAACGAGGCCTTCTGCGAAATGCAGAGCATTAAGCGGGACCTACCCCATATTCTATGCGATAACCCCGATAAGGTCAGCAACTTCATGATATTTTTACCAGAATCAGATATAAACTCGTTGCAATGGAGGAATGCATTAGTGTAAACTTTTTTCTCGTATATACTAATTATATTACGGGTCTTAATAGGCCTTGAGAGGTGCGAAATGACCTTCCTCGTCAAGGTACCCGAAAACCATAACGCCCACCTACCTACCTAAAGTACTAGATACAATGGTACTGTCTTTGAGTTGACATTGACGTTATTGTTGACGCCATAATCACAATTTTTTTCTTCTCGTTAGTGAAATGCCTCTCTGACAATTAGGCACTTCTGATTGTCCCATCTTTTAGATTTAAAATATTTTTTTTTTACAATTCTCAAAATTCGTGTTCCGATTTTTGTTTCGTCTTTTCTTCCTCTTTGCATTTTGAATCAATTTCGGCTATTAGCTACATTATATTATCATCCTCTTTGATTCTCCATGTTACTTTACTTTATTTTGGTAGTTAATTTTCTAAATAGTAGAGTGACTAGTGTGCCGAAATAATTTTATTATTCTGTTCATAGAATTTTTATGGTGCTAATGCACACATAAATTGATGAAAAATTACGTTTACCTGTTCATTTGAATTTGCTTCAAGCCCTGCATTACACTTAAATTAAAAAACAGTTACCTTGCAGATACTTTCCTCTAAATTGAACAAATAGCACTGGGAGTAGTATTTGGTAGTGTTGTTGGGGGGGGGGATTTATATCTGAGATCATTTGCGCTTTTGGGGTTAGATGAGTGGTAGGTGAAGGATTAGCAGGGAATGAAGGATGTAAGGTTGATGGGAGGAAGCCAGCGTCTTGGTATTACCCTACCCTAAACGATATGCACCAAAGGGTCACAAAATTTAACTTCCGACTCGACAAAGAGCGTGCTCACTTTAAGTGCTCTCCACATGACACTGAGTAGAAATACACTTAGCTAAAAAATCCTGCCACTGCCGAGATTCGGACCATACTCCCGGGGAGGGAAGCTAGTACAAATACTACCGCAAAGTTTAGAGAAATTCAACTAATCTGTTCTTGGGGCCCATTGAATTACGATAGAGTGCGAAATAAAAGGAAGCTGACTTTCCGACATCAGTGAAATGAAGAGATATAATCTCAGAAAAGAGTCGGACGAACTTTTATGACTTAATTGTAACGATCTATATTCCTGAAGGTTTTCTACGGTTAAATTGAGGTCGCAAAGCCTGTCGAAGTATTCCGAAGGGTTTGTTCACGAACGTATCTGAGATTATTGTTTATTGTACTCTCTTGGATTGCGTTTTTTTCACGCAAGGGTTAAACATTAAGATAAACATTCGAATTCTCTGGTAATGGAATACCATTTTCACGAATATCGTAATGTATTGATTGATGTGAATGGATTGTGGTCATTCGTACTCGGGGCAAATTTCTACCCAAGAATTTTTCCGAAAGAAAATATTGTATCACTTCCTTATCAGGATCGTTATATCCCATCTCGGTTGCCCTCATCTTAGGGGTTTCACTCCCTTAGATTCCTCCCCGCCTTCCCCTTTCACATTTTTATCGTATCTCCACACCTTTTCCCGCTTTTCAACCCCTCACTCCTCCCCGTCACTCTCCACCGCAGAGCCTGCCCGCCCACACGGCCCTCCTTCCTATTCCCCCACTTCGGCTTCCCTTCTCCGTCCCACCTCCCCTCTCCGCAACCCTCGCTCCTTCCCCACCCACTCCAGGCCCTACCCCAAAGTCCCGCTTGGCAGAGTTTCAAGTCCCGTACTCGTCACGGGTCACATGGTGCTGACCCCAAGTCACTCTTTTTCCATTCCTCCCTCGCCCTCCGTCCCTCCCCTTTTCCTCAAATTCTCCTTTCGTGCCACTTCCTTGCTTCCTAACTTTCCTCCTCCCATCTCGTCTGCTCACAATCTCCCCTGTGTACTCTTCCTAGCTTGAGCCACAGCTTTCTCACTGTTTATAGTCAAGGGCTCGCTCGGATTGCGCCGGTAAGGAGGAGTATCCCTCCCTTCCCGACATTTCGGGCGAGTGGAAAAAAGCTTCAAGTTGCTCGGGGTGGGTATACTTCAGTGTAATACTCCCTCCTCCCAAACCCATGCTCCAGCCTCTTTGATTTGGGCTCACGATGCTGAGGGACATTGCAATAAGTTTAGTTCGTTCAAAGTTCAAGTGACTCAGGATTGACCCCAGAGTGTTATAGGCTCAGGGGCGAAAGGATTCAATCTATCGCCATTTCGATGAGAAAGAATATCCTCAATCGGATGGCGAAATCCAACCATAATTGATGGTTTCTGGCATAACTTTATGGAACCTATTCATTATAAATAAATGAAAGGACTAACTTTGTAGTTCCACACGAACAATTTATTCACACGACCCGGGTTTCGAAGTAAGACTTCATCATCAGGTCCTAATGATGAAGTCTTACTTCGAAACCCGGGTCGTGTGAATAAATTGTTCGTGTGGAACTACAAAGTTAGAAATCCAACCAGTTTATTCGTAACCTGTGACGTGTGAGTCTTCAAGGTGTTGTTCGCACACGCAAATTCGTCATCACAAATTTAAGTTGCTTAAGAACATCGATTTGCTATCTATTTTAGGGGTGGTGTCCTAACACCCCCCGCCACACACCCTTGAGGCGGCTTGCGGGGTATTGTGCAGAAATAGAGTGATTAATTTTAAAATAATTATAAGCCAAGTGAGATGAATAATACAGTGGGAATGAAACCGGGCGATTACTTCGGTTAAGAGAATATATTATTTACTTTACTCCCGTTACCGCGGCAACTCGGTGGCGGTGACCCCTAACGCCGTTAATACTAGGGTTCAGTGTTCCTTTACTTCTGTGAGTTAGGGATGCTCAGAATAGTGTTCCAGTCTTCAGTCTAATGTTCTATATACTTGTTAACGTATAGATCAAAGGGCGTCAGCTGGGAAGAGGACGCAGTGGATTGCATTTCTCTTGAGGTGTCTCAGTGTTTATGAAAGCTCTACGCAGCACTTACTTATCATAATCCAGGGATTTGGGATACATTTGTTATGCATCTGGTTTGGAGAACTGTTAATAGGAGCCTTTGAGCAGGAAGGAGACAGGCGCCCGGACGCCTCATGGGTGGCTTGCACGTACGGCGTGGGTGTAGATGAATTAAGGTGAGCAGGGAGGAAGGAAAATAATGTGTAGGTTGAAACTGGAAGCGTAAAATTGTAGAGTGAAATTCGGAGACAAATAAGCGGACAATAATTAGTGTTGGGTTGATGCATGCTTGCGAATGAAAGTGGTATGTTAGCTAGCGAGTGAGGGACAAATTTTAGATATACATCGGAATGAAAAGAAGTGAGAATACATCTATAATTAAATGAATGCCAGCATCGTGAAACAATGTTTTTTTCTTATTTTCTAGAAATTTTTTTATAAATCCATACTAAAATATAATGATTTCAGAAACCACCCCAGATCCACCGCTGATATTTGAACTAGTTTCAATATAAAATAATTAGGACACGAAAATAGCATGTCGAGTAGGCAGAATATATGAATATATTTGCAGTTTAGAATTTTAGTAACTTTGACCCTTGCCTCCATTCAAATAAGCCGTAGGTGTCCCTTTAAATTGTCCGACCCAGTATTGATCGAATCTAAGTTTAGCTAATATGTCCTTCTTAGCATATAACATATAGCGTTGTTGATGTTAGTTTGTAGAACTATATATCATGGTAGTGACCTAGATCTCGATCGTTTCAGGATATAAAATTTTGGCAATATAAAAGGCATTGATTTGGTTCCATAATGCAATATTTCAAACATTCTATGAAAAAAGTAGACTTGTGCTGCGACTTTATTATGCGTGATGATAGTATTATGTTTAAAAATGTGGAAATCTGTAAATAGCTCCCGAATATTATTGGTTGGCCTTTCGTGAAAATATTCCGTTTGGGGTATTTTTTGCCGTCTCTTGTGTCATTAATCGGATTTTCGGACTCTCATTTTGTTCAAATTGGTGCAATGGCCTTTGATTAACATTTCTACTGGATATCAAACTTTTATAGATAATTTTAAAATAATATATGCAATGCAAAACAATAGATGAATTAAAAATGCAATTTATAATTATATTTTGCTGGCGGTTGAGTGTTTGTAACAATTCAAAAACAAACTATTTTAGAATGTTTGCTTATTTTATTATTTTAATAACTATTTCTATAATTTCGACGAATTAACCCCTTTTTGGTTTTGTTTACATGTTAATAAATTGTTAGAAGACTTCAGCTCAGAAGATCGTTCAAATATTTGATTTTATCAAACTTCCCAGTAGTACGAGTATTATTAGTGTTTGTTAGCGGAGGCGACCGGCAGCAGAGGTAATTTGCTCCTGAAGGGATAGGTGGTTATGAATGGGATGTTTTAGAGAATGGAGGAAGGATGGAGATAAACCCAGCGTCGACATAAGCCTACGGCTAACGAAAGGTGTCAAAAGGGTCCGCAGTTTAACGTCCCATTCGACGGACGGCGTACTCACTTAAAGATCTCTCCACACAGCACTGAAAAATTCGGCTACCACCGAGATTCGAACCCGGCCCCTCGGGGTGGAAAGACGATAAATTTGCCACCATACAAATCAGATCCTCCCCCCTTCTGCCCTGATTTAAATTGAGACGTTTTGGAAAGAGTGGATGTTAATTTAATGCATTTCGATGCGACATGGGATCTTATGATAAATGTGTACATAGCATTGATTATAGATCCAATATTTATTCTAAATCAAACTTTTTTGGTATTTCATCAGTATTCTCGGTGAATTATTTGAGTAAATGCATGCGCATAAAATATTTTTGCTCCGCTTTTCATGTCGCCTACCCTTTACCCCATGAATACTTCCAGCGCTACGTAGAACCTCGTTCCTCGCGCTCTTCCGAGATAGCTTTCCTTGTAGAACACTCTTGGTCTCTCATTTCCTTCTCTCCTTTCCTTCCCACTCCTGGGGAAGAAAAGTGCTCAGTCCCTCGAGGCCACCCACGCGGTAACGTCTTAATCCTTTTTCCCGGAATATCATTCAATTTTCCCCCGAGCTGTTTTTGTCATTATCTGATGAGTTAAACCTTTTTGCATTCCGGCTGACCATTCGACCCGTATGGGCAGTCCTCTCGCACCCGAATGCATTGCTTGTACATTTAATACCCTCAAACGCTTTTGGTCCTTTCTCCTTTTGTTCGGGGTGTTTGCCGAAAGGCTTTTCTGACTGCAACGCGAGGGGTTTGTAACGGATACTTGTCAGATTCAAGTCGGATAACTGTTTTGTTTCGACACCTTAAATGGTTTGGCTGTTTTTATTTTGAATGTAGATAGCTGTAATGTGTGATAGATTCTGATTTCAAAACAATTGAAAGACAATTTTACGTGTGCAATTAGAGTATGTTGACTAAATTTTTTTCTTAATTTTGGGTCTTGAATTTACGTATGTTTCGTGAAATTTCTATTTTCCTTATATTTATCAGCCTATTCTTTTCTTAAAAGGTTCATCCACGTAGTTTTTAAATAATCGGTATTATTGTCAGATCTGCAAAGTATATTGATTGGCAGTGGATATTGTAGACTGTGCCAGAGGGGAGAATGTTGGGCAAACGAGGAAGTGACAGGAATTGGATAGGGATGTTGGACGGATTGAAAGGAGGAACGAAGTGCATGGAGATGAAGAGGGACTTGTAAAGGAGTAGGATGTTGGGTTGTGTTTTGTTTGGAGAGACAATAGAATTATTTGGTAGTTTGTTTCCATCCAGAACCTACCTTAGCCGGTAGATTACGTGTAATAATTGTCAGATTGTCCTTGTCTTCAAATATTTTCTGTTTGGGTTATTTTATTCATTTAATCAGTCTTTCAATGATGAATTGTTTATCCGTGACGGGGTTAAGTGTCGAAATCTGAATCTATAATAAAACATTTTCGGTGAGCTAAGCGATATATTATTATTTCGAAAATTGATAATTCCGTAGTGACGCATGCAACCTTTAAGTATTCAACATTCTAATTCATTAGGTCATTTATTTCGAATGCGTAATTTTTTCATGAGTTTACTGTGGTTATAAAAACTGAATATCTAAATATATCGACAGCCAACGGAATAAATGCCTTCAGGTAAATATGCTGAGATCGTAAAATACCAGTTTCGTTCATGATGTTCCTGAAAAGAGAAAATAAGAATGATACGGTATAATAAGGTAGCAAATGCCTTTAATGGGGATACCATCAATGGACTAGTAGTTACTTTAGTGTTCGCAGCCGTGTCCAGATTTACTCCGTGAGTTTTCGGACGGAGAGAGTAATGCCTGTGCTCCGTCCCCTCGAATCGTCCCAGGAAGTGATGGCTTAATCCGAAGTCAGCCGTTAACGAAACTTGTCCAGCCATGACTAGGTCTGCATTCCGGAAGCTATAGGAATTCCTCCGGGGCAACCGTGCCCTTCGTATACATCGTCAATTTTTTTTCAACCAGCCCAGAGAAATTAATTTAGTTCAGCGCGTCAACTTTTAAGCCCGGGACGTATCCGCCGTCCCATGTTGTCCATTTTTTCTTCATTTTTGGAGCAAATCTTTCTTTTTGTCGAAAAAAAGAATGTGAATGTAAAAATGTTTCATCCCTTTCGTCCGTAATAAAAAAGAAAAAAAATATCCCCCTCCTTCGTCCGCCCTGTGCTTACGGACACGTTCACGTACACACACACACATACAATTCGTGCGAGGCGGACACACGGACGCATGCACACGTGTGGCTCGGACCACAGGGGGAACACATTCGCCTTCACATTCTGAAAACAGCAGCCGCCTCTCAAAATCTCGTCTCCCTTTTCCCCCGCCCCCCTTCCTCGCCCTCCCCTCTCTCCCCCTCCCCCGCCAAGCACAGACTGTCCCCAAAATTTTCACCCATTCCTCCCCTTCCTCACCCACCCTCCTCCCACCCATTCCCCAAACCTTGCCGCGTCCCCATCCCGAAGCCGAAATCCTCCTTTGCCCTCCACCCTGCGCGCCCCTTTTACTCTCCCTACCCTCTGGAAAAATCGACTCCTGCACGACGGGACACCAGCATGAGGACCTTGTGGGGCCATAAATCACAGTTCCCAGAGAGGGAGGGGAGGGGGAGGGGAGTGGGGTGTGAGTGGGTGGGGAGGGGTTTGAAAGGGGGGAAAAGCTCTTTCCTTCCCCACTCCCAGCCCCAGACCCTCTGGCTACCACCACAACCTCTTCTTCCATTCTTTTCTCCCTCTCTCCTCATCTTCATCTCCATACCCTCTCTTCCTTCCTTCCTTCCTTTCTGCCTTCATCTCACCTACCCTAGGCTCTTCCTACTTCCATCTCTTCATCAAAGCCCTCTTTCTCTCTCTTGTTTCTAACATTTCCTTCTTTCGTTTGCAGTTTTGTGACTTTTCTTACGTTTACGAATTTCGTAACTGTTAGCAATTTCTTCCATCATAAAATTTGCCGCTCAATTCTTGGATCCGTATGGAAAACCCACTGGACGTTGCCGAGGCCTAGGCCTGAAGCTGACTCGACCTCCGTTCACACACTCGTTTTCCGCAACTTCTTTTTTTACTTTTTCATGGGTTTAATAGTAATTTTTTCCCTTATGGCTTCCTTGTATTCGTTCAGTTGTGTTCCACGTTTTTTTCATGCCATGTTGACAATAAAAATATGGTTTAAATTATTTTTGTAACTCTGAATGGTTATTTGCTTTCCAATTGGCCATGTGCTTTAGACTAAAAATTGGATTTATTCGCACAATTGGCTTTCTTTCGTAGACGGTGGCAGAATGAATTGCGGTCCAAACATTTTCCTGCGGATTGAAAAAATTCTACACCTACACAATACCGCGCAAGCCGTCTAAAGGGCATGTGGCGGGGGTTTCTAAGACACCTACAGTTAAATTAGAGGTCAATTACGTACTTGCAATACCAATAAAAAACATACATATGCACACCCATAGATACTCATACACGTATTCATGCAAAACGTATTTCATCTGACACACATGCAAATCCACATACAAGCATCTAATATACGCAAGCGCCTGTGCCTACGGATTCACTAGATTTCCGCGCAGGGTATGATTTGGTTGTCGCTTGGAACAACTTTGACTTCAATTTTATCACTAGGTGAGAACTAGGTATTTTGATCATCGGAGGAAAGAACGAATATTTAAATCTATTTGTACCGGAGTATGTCTCCCTTATCTTATCTTTGCGGTCTAACCTGTCCGTAGAATATGGGGCTATATTCCCTTTGTCATAGTTAAACTCGCGTGTTCTAAGCCTTGAGAAAAGTCATCTTTCTTCATCTCCAGATTTTCTTAGCGTCCAGTGTTTGATCATCAACGTTGCACCATAGATCTTTGTTTGAATGCGATCTTACCGATGAAATAAGACTACAGCACTGAGAAGTTAAATATTCGCTCGTCTTTACAACCCAGTTTAGGTAATGCATTCTTCCCTACGTGATGAAAAGAACCTACTCTGTCTCCGATCCTTCTCCGTCGGATGATAACTTCAAAATAGTAATTTTTTTTCTTTATAGCTATATAAATTGCACTGTATTATCTTAGCAGTCCCTGTCATGTGCCAATTAAGGAATCCATTGAAAATTATATCGGTGCTTCCGATAACTAATTACGCGCATTGTATCTGGGGGTGAATATAATTCTAGTGTGTTATATATTCTTTTAGGAACACCCGTACAATCATAGTTTTGGTATTATTTTCTAATGTTCATCCACATAAATAATTTATCGTTTTATTGAACCTTTCTGATAACTAAATTCTTTATTTTTCATGCCACTGTTGTTTTGTTGGAATCCGCCACCAATTCCATAATGGATATTCCCTCTTGCCCTTCAGCTCTTAAGCCTGCGGATGAGCGAAGGAAGGGTAGCCGGAAATTCACGAAATGGAATAATTTTCGTAAAGTTGCAATATTTTTCTTTACATAGAATGTCTACTTCTCTCTACCGTGCTTGACTTATCTACTCATCTGTTCCCCCTTACTTAAATGTCTTCTATTTACATTTTAACGGGGTTTATCGTTTTACCTTCCTATTTGATCTATTCGACCCTCTACTGATCTGTGTCAAAACATATCTTAACTGCACGCGTTATTATCACACGCTGTGTTTCAACCTTCTGTCCGCTTTAATCCTTTTCATCTCCCAGCCTAGCTTTCTGCTTCCCGGCCGTCCTTCCCACGAACCGAAGCTGGCATACGCCGCGCCCAGCTTCGGTCTCATATTCTCCCCCTCACACTCTTCACTCCCCGAACACCTAACTCCCCTCTCCTCCCCCCCCCGGAACGTACATACAATGCATAACAAGGAAGGCTCCTTCACTCCGTGGAGGGCGGTGTTATTCAGACGGCGCCGTTGTCCGCCCGACCCCCGTGTACCGCCACACCGTCCTAAATGGCTGCAGTTGTTGGGTGTCACTGCTGCTACAGGTGGTGTGGGCCAGGGATTCGGTGGAGGAGACAGCCCAGGGGGGGGGGGGTTATGTTGGTGAGGGGGGGGGGGCATTCATTGCAACGGTAATGACGAATCGCTCGCAAGTGCGAGCGCACCTCTCTCCCGCAAGCGACGGGTTTTCCAGCGAGGATGCGTGTTAGCCTGCGTGACTCCCGGGCGCCGTCGGGTTGGATCGGTCGGACTCGCGTCTCGGTGACGGATGAAAGGAGCGCGGTTTGCCCCTTCAATCAATGGAGACCCCCAAGGGATAGGTATCGAGAGTGAAATATAGCGAGAGAGAATGGGTTGCACCAACTTTTCAGTGGTGCTGGTATATGATGTCATGGATTTTGTGGAATTTGGAAGGCTTTGGAATTTTCTTTCGAATTGGTTTAGGTATTTGTTCAATATTTTAGGGCTCTCGCACTGGCAACTCAATCTAGGGCGCCCAAATCCGTGGAAATTATGAGAAACTAATAAAATGACATAGTTCGTTCACAGAAGTGAATTTAAAACTTGAGAAAATGGCCGATTTGACTCTTGCTAATTCATTAAGTGTGTAGTTCTATACTACAGTCGACCTAAAAGTAAATATCCCATTCTTCACGTGGAAAAACTGAAAATAACATATATAACGATTTGTAGTAAAGAGTTATGATGGAAAGAAGGGTGTCAATATATCACTTGAGTAACCGGGTCGGTAAGAAATAATGAGTAGGAGATTGAAGTTAGGCATAAAATGGGTGGAGTTGGAAAGTACAGACCCTTAATTCAAATACCCAGATCCCAACAGTTTCCCTAGAGGGAACATTAAAAAGTAGTAATTATGACATTAGATGTCAATTATGTGTAGGGTTTCCTGTCATCCTGGCACATTTCCTGACAGCAGTAAATTTTAATTTCTTTAATTCCGCATGATGAAATTTGAATTTATTTTATGAGCGCTGCGTTGTGATCAAGTGTTGTTGTTCACCTATCTAGACAGGGTTTTGGCCCAAATGGTGAAACAATACGGGATGTTAGAGCAAGTCTTGCATTAGACAAAGAAGCTTTCACAAGGAGGAGAGACGGATGGCAGGGACGTTGGGTAAGGATGTTAAGAAAAGAATTGTTAAAACTTTGATATGGAGCGTGGTTTGTACGGCGCGGAAATACCAAATAGTCGTTAAAAACGGTATGCATGGATTGCAGGCTATTGAAATATGGGTGTGAATAATATTGAAAAGGTTAAATAGTCGGAAAGGAAAACAAACGGGGAAGTGCAAGTGATAGGGAGAGAAGAGGAGATTTTTGGGATAAATCCAAAGGCGGAAGGAAAAATGGATACGGCGCGTTTTAATTAGCGCTAGACTATTGAGAATGTGATAGAGGAGAGAACGTTTGGCAAGGAAGGGGTACGCATAGGATGGACAAGTGGGACGGAATGAAGGGAGGAAGGAAGTAAGCGAAATGGAAGGAAGGTTTATTTTAGTGTCGGATGTCTGGTTTCGTTTCGTCAGGAGAGCTGAGTATCGCTCAGCGAAATGTATCGCTGAGCCATTTTATAGCCTAGGCTGACCCAAATCCTTCCTTAAACGGTTGAATACAAATAATGACAATTAAGTATCAAGGCTGTTGAAATCAGCTTATAATGAAAACTTTACCTTCAGTGATGTGGTCTTGGACTCCACATTTTTCCTTGTTTGAGGTACGAAATTAGGATCCAATACAATTTTAATCGGGGTTAGGATGTTATTAGATATTAATTAACAGTGAGTTAGTCAAACACATCTATTTGAAGGTGATTGAGAATTTTTTTCGAGCTAACTCATGGCTACCATTCAATCTGATGCCAATTTCCATAGTCAAATTTTGCTTATTTATCATCCACCTAATGACTAAAAATGTCCCGCTCCAAGTCTGAATTGCTGCCAAGACTTGGGCTTCTGGGAAACACAGTTGCATTTAAATTGGTTGGATCTCAGCAAGTAATACTATAATGACATTGCTTGGGTTGTGTTTTCATAGAAGACTAGGCTCATCTTGTAACAACCAAGTTATTATTTCATTGTCAATTATTTAATGAGAGAAAAAAATCTTTTATTGAAATTCGTGCCTTCGGTCATTAGACTAGGAATGAAATCACTGTGCCAGTTGGCTCTCCTGGTGGAACCGAGAAATCGGAAAAACCGAGAAATCGGAAAAACCGAGAAACATATTAGCATCGTGCAGTTTTTCTTAGTGATGTGAATTGTGCAAAATGTGCACGGATAGAAAAAGACAATTTCTCTTTATGTCTGAAAAGTATTTCTTAATGAGGATCTCAATTTCTCGTATTTTATTGTATACATCCTCGCCTCTCCAATTCAAACTGTTTTCCTATGCCCTAACCTAATGAGGAACGAGTGTGTCTTCTTTGTTTAATTTTATTATTATAAGTTTAGGATTACCGGCAAGTATAATTTATGATAACATAACAGATACACTTGTCGTTCGCGACTCTGTTTCCCACATATTTTGGAACTGGTGATCTTCTTTCTTTTTTTCAAATATAATTGCCTATACAAGCTATTTTTTAGTTCCGGTTTAGCATATACGACGCTGGGCTTGTTTTTAATGGGAATGGTAATAAAGGAATGAGTTTACGTCGAAGAAGAAACCATAATGAAATGATAATGAACGATATCCTTCTTTTTTAGGCTGAAATTTTAAAGTTTTGTATCTAATTACTTATTTTTTAACGGATTATCAATGTTGGTAAATTATCGTAATCCGTATCCGGATTACGGATCCGGATCCGTATCGTAAGTAATTAAATACCGAATTATCAATTTTGGTAAATAAAGAGCGTTTTATTCGCTTTGACAAAGAAGAAAATACATTTTGGCCGCTTTTCTCGTCAAATATTTGCCAACAGAGTTACAGAAAATGACAGGCACATGAAAATAATATAGGACGAATTCAGGAAATAGTCGAGTACTGAGTGAAAAAAAGCAATGCAACAAGCTGGTTTTTAGATGAATGCATTGTTTCCTTCAGTTACGATGATTTATGTAAATGGCTTCCAGCGATCCACTTCAATCGTTTACCCTAGGGAGAAAAACCCATCCTCTGCTGACTTTGAATCATTTGAGTGTTTTTTTCATATTTATAAGCGTCCTTTGTTGCCGGTTAGAATACAAAATTAAATATTAATGGCATCTGTTTTACATTGTGGCTATTTTGGAAATGTTTTGACCTCCTTCTGCGCGTAATATTAACCGTGCATCGTAAAATCCGAGGCTTACCTCCATTAACACGTCACCGTGCGCGTATTTCTTTCTGTCTCTGTGAGTGTTAATGTTATTCTTCCTTTAATTCAATTTATCTTCCAACTATCTCCAGAATTTCTTCTCCCAATCTATCTTTTCATCTTTCTTCTCCTGCATAATTGGTGCCCACTCTCCTTTTCATAGGAAAACGTTTAAAAATGTCTCTCGCTCTTCCTTCCCCCCGCCCCCATATCTCATCCGCAGCTCTCCTCGCATGTCATGCAGTTTTATGTTGGCAAAACCCTGGTATCCGTAATAATTAATCCTTCGCCAAACCCAAAATGACTGCTATAATGTTTAAAAATACACAAGGGATCCATGTCCACATCGTGTTAATCACACCCTGCCCAACACAGTGGTCGTCGTGGTAATGGATCTTCAGTGAGTTTCGAGTTGAGCGAGGATCCATTCATTAAAGACGCGGACATTTGTCGTAATGGATGGTAAATAATATTCCCATTAATAGAAAATCAGAATAAACATGCATTTAAATCCAGTCGAGGCAAATTATTACCATAAGTACCCACTGTCTAATAACTTAGAAGTGTCTAAATTTATTTCACCAACATCTGTTTACCGCCGTCGCTGGGCGAGCAAGTTTATCACTCATTTATATTTGAGCACATTTTTCTGAAATTTGGATGACCCGGCTTGTAACTTACCTCGGGATATGTTTTACAATTTATCCTCGTGTGTTAAAAGGTTTTCATGAAATTATAGGTACGCGTCCGCTCCCCTTGAAATTCGATCAAAATAATTATGACGAAATGGTAGTAATTATTGTACTCATCTATTTGCCCTAAATAACGCTCTGGTACTCAAATTTCCAAAGAACAGAGTTTTAGTGAGAAACTTTCAAGCAAAGACATATAGCGATCCTCACTTTGCTACCAGTAATGCTGAAAGGAAGTACAGAATTCATATTCTTCTACTCATCACCTCAAGTAATAAGCATGATATTATTGAGTTGGCATCGCCCGCCCAACTGATTCACTTGTGATTAGCCTGTTCGTGTGATGATGATTTTTTTCCTGCGTTCTTTAATGATAATGAAACTGCTGATTGTCTTAAAAGAATGTAATGCATTGCAATCAGCGTTACATTCAGGCCACCTCATAGTTTCTGAACAGCTGTTTTTCATTATGTACCTTTGATTTTTCCTAAATAACCTGTTTCATGTATTATTCTACCAATGCAGCCTAATTTAACATGTATTTAATTAAATATAGCATCTTCAAGTAGAATTATTTGTTAAAGGCATGTTGCCTTTAGGTGACTCGCTGAGTCGAAACGCACGTCGTTTATTAAATCTCTTTATTTGCCGGAAAAGTGCTAAATTAAAAAAATATAAATTATTTTCACCATATAATGCTGGAAACTGTGAATCTTAAAATATATTACTGAACAGGATGTGCCCATCTGATGGGTTCTGGTATGAGTAGTAGCCTCCTGACGCCTACTACATGATTAGAAAAAAATTTTAAGTGTTAGGGGAAAAAATAACATTAGGGTTATTCCTCTTTTTCAAATATCGTGAATCAGTCAATTAACATTCGAAAAACATTTTCGGTTTATTAGCTGCAATGTGATGTTCTTATCATACATAAGTATCAGAAAAATATTAATTTAAGTCCTAAGTAAACTATCATAGAGCATAAATCTATGATTACAAAGTGTATTGTGAGAGCTGGAAAACTTGTGTTGATAATTTTTTGTAAACCATTTAAAAATAGTATACGAGTATGAGGTATGAATAATAAATAGTACTCTATGACAAATTGGAAGAACGTTGACTTGAAATTTTAAAAATAAATATGTCACTTATGGTTGTTTGTGAACATATTTGATTATGATGGAACCAACTCTGTCATGAGTCCAAGAAAAGTAGCATACCTTAGATAATATGCAAGAGAGTCTTCAGTGATGTTCCCTCATCTGTTAAGACACTTTTCTTTGTTAACTATACTGGCACAAATAGCTTTCCATTGATACGTCTATGGGCATCATAATCCATTGATCCAATCTTATTAACATTTCTTACCACCTTTTTCTTTTTTGAAAGTCTACAAATTTTAGCACTAATTAATTTAATGCTATAATTTCGCTACTTCGCTCACCGAATGAAGTTAGCTGAAATTCGTCTGATCTTTACCCATTCCATCCCTTCGAAAAATTATCATCGGTAACTCTCCGACAATAGAACCTCATGTATGTAAATTTACCCCAAAAACTCAAGCGTACTTGAGCGTCATAGTTTTCGATAATCAGAGGATTTTTCCTTGCGTATGAAGTTTTAAGTTTTTTTCCTCATTCACTAAGGTTATCATATGTTTTTAATGCATAAAATCCGAAATATCCATCGAGTATTGAGTGGGAAAAAAAATTCGACCCTGTCGTGGACATATGTAATTTTAAACTAATTTCTGGGACACGTGCGAGAGTCGCACCATCCTCAATTTTAGTAAATTATGTACTTCCCCGCAGCGAATTTCCTTTTTTCCGACCTCCCCCCTCCGCCCCCCACACTCTAATTTTCTCTCTCCCTCTGCTCTCACGAACCCTCCACACATTCCTTTCCGCACTAACCCCCACCACCTCCCAACCCCTAAGCACGACGCTTCCAATAACTTCCCGCCTTCGCGCCGCGCAGAAGTCGCTTTTCATCCCAACCTTCACCGAAATATGTCTCACGTGGCCCTCCGACGCTAAACCTCTCACCAAAACGTGTCGTCTTCACCCCTCCCTTCTCTCATCTACTCTCCCTCCCGACCAATCTCTCTCCCTCTTCATTCTCTTCCCCTCTTTTCATTCCTTCATTCGCCGTTTTCATTACCTGCTCTTGACTTTTCGCACCTTTACGTTTCACATTAAGTTATTTCTCGTCGGATTCAAAAGTATCGCGAGGGATCCCACCGTCAATGGGTGCGTTGGCTCATATCTGCCGGCAACATAAGCCTGAAATCAAAGGGGTGCTTGAGGGAGATATTTGGAGCATTTTAATCTACGTTAGTGAGGCGTGCGATAATTTAGGCATTGGATTTGAGAAAACTAGAAGCGATTGAAGTGTGGAGGTGAGGTGATTAAAAATGAATCGACGGAGAGGACCAACAATTGAGAATTGTTTCGTGATCACGGATGTTTTATTTTCTGTTTGGTCATGTTGTTTCGTCATGGTTGCCACCCATAATTAATTCAAAATCCAAATATATATTTTCAAATGCTGTCCTTTGCTTATTCCACTGCTCCTGCTGATTCCTTAAAACCTATTTTAGCTCTGTTTTCTCGCATATCTTTAATCATCTTCATTTTTCTCCATTTTCTCTTATTTATTTTTCATATTTTTGCACGGTTTGTATTCCTTACGATTGTAGTCCGCCTTATGGAGGCCCAAATCGACCAATTTATTCGTATTTTAAAAGCATATTCCCGAGCTTGCCTTTCCTCCGCTCCTATGCATGCGTCGTCTTGATCCCTCGCTGTATTTTATGTTAAAATTTCAGTTGCTCCAGTGCTCTTTATCATTGAGCGTCAAGTTTTTTAGCGCAGCTCCCATTCGTTTATTTGCCTTAGTAATTGCATTCATCTTCATAATCTCACAGCGACCATATCTTTGGTTATGCCTGAGCAATTATGACTGCTTCGATTATTAATATGTTGCAAATAAATATGCCTTGACCCTCCGTTGAAAAGGGCATGCTCGCGGAAAAAGGCACTTGCTACGTTCAGGGAAGAACTAGAAACATCATCGATGGTTTATTTCTGTCGTGGCCAGGAAATGGCTTATTTTCCATTTGGGTGAACTCCATTGCGTAACTTGTAATCCGCGCGAGCCCATCTTTCATCCTGTGCAGCCAGTCTTGAATTATCCAGCGTCAACGTGTTAGTAGACATGCCATCCTGCAATCGCCAGTGAGACAAGTGGTAGCTGCCCATTGCGTCAACGTGGATGGAGAGTACGAACGACGAGGGAAGGTAAACTAATACGCGTTGTATTTTACCGACGATCCAACCCAAATCTTTCAAGGAATGCCAATGCGAAAATAAAACGTCCGTGATAGTGATGGTGAAACCATGCAAGACGCTAAAACAAAGTATTCTTCGCGGAACTTATTTGGGAAAAAAATCAATAGGGTTTCATACATCTTGGATTAATGTAGATAAATATTTCTAGAGGATTTGTGTTGAATTTCTTAGGTACCAAAGAGTAGCACTTGGCCGCAGATACGTTCTATGTGCTATCGTTTTACGATTTTGATATGCAGTAAATACTTCATGTGTATTATAAATATATGCAGGTATTTTGAAATAGCAGTACAGCTGATATATAGCACTACATGGAGATTCCACTGCTATATTTTACATCTGAAGAAATTTTTGTTGTTTTTAATGTGGTTTATTTTTTCTTATTTAATTTTTAGTTATTAGTATTTTGTTTAATATTTGATGCATTAGACGTTAGTGTGTGCCGCACAGATCTCAGAAAACACCCCATTTTGTATGAGGTGATATGTTTGCGCGGTTTTCAAGTCTAATAATTGAACCAATTCCATTTAAAATCCACATATTGTATGTTAACACATCACTCACGTCATTCTAACGCCGCCCAAGATCCTAGCGCGTCTCTTCTTTATCCGCTTCCCTTATTCGGCGCGAGAGAGGGATTCAGCTCTTCAATTCGGGAACTTCTCTTCACCGTGGATTCTTTCCCAAACGGCACTCCTTGGAATTTCCGCATCAACATTTAATCCGAGCCAATCTCCTCGCCAGCATCTCATCCACCGTGCTCCTTCTCCTGCTGTCGCTTTTCCCCTTCCATTTTGCTCCGCTCCTTTCCTCTCAGCCCCCCTCTCTCCTATCCCTTTCCTCCCGATACCTCTTCCCTTAAACATGAAAGATTCCTTTTCTCCGGAGCGTGGGCGGTTAGAACGCACTGCCTTGGATGAATCTTATAAATCTCTCTGCCGCCGGACACTTTTACCCACGCAACCGAGTCTGCCGAAAAATAAAGGAAGAATGCGGAGCGGTTTTCAAAAAAGAAGTCGTCGCTGCTGGATATATACACGTATTTATAAGCGCCGGACGTTTTCGTGTTTTTGGTATGGCGAGTGGAGTCGGGGATGTGAAGGTGGAGGCAAGGAGTCTTAGCGTCGGAAATCTCAAGGATCTATTAAATGTATTCCCGTGTAATCCACGTGACGTTAATTCGAAGCAACTTTTTAGTTCTCGCTTCAATTTACGGCACTGGTTTCTGTAACTTTGCGGTTTTCAGTTTGAATAACTGATATTTTTTTCGGTAACGGTCAGGCACATCTGCAAGGTACCCTGCAAGCCACCAAATGATGTGTGGCAGGGGGTAATTCTACACCAGGCACGCAACATCAAAATAAATATTTGCCTAACTGATAGTTGTCAATGAAAATGTGAATTACGTATTGATATGAAGGAGGTTATGTTAATTTTAGCTTTTAGCACCACGGTATCTTAGCGCAAAATATTCTCTGCGAATGCGAGACGAGCTACCAGATAATACAGGAGTACACAAGGCTAGATTGGTTAGAAAGTGTAATGACAACATTTTAGACTAGTTAGAGTTAAAAAAATTTTTTCTTCTGGCGCGGTCGTTTGCATCTATTCTGATCTCTTGCTGTACGTGGCATAAAAGGCATCTTAAATCTATCTGTTCTTCGCTTAATCTCCCTAATTTAATGGCATGATCAATTATACCGTAGTACGATGCTACACTGTCAACATCATTGTTAAAGAGAGGCTCTTTAACCTTATTGGCACATTTCCTCAATACTTATTTAATAAATCCTAATTTCTTGCTAATTTTTCCAAAACTTTCAGAGCTACGTGTCACCCAAGAGAAGTCGTTTGCAAGGGTAAAATCTTAGTATTCAAACGAATCTACATTTTTTATCCTGTTATTTTTGATGCAGTATATGTTCGAGTGAGAACTTCCCCTATTCCTAAAATCATCAATACCCCCTTATTTAAGTTTAATTCTAACCACTGTGGGTTGCACTAACGCTATTTTATATTGAGGTCATCTGCTATTGCGAAATTATCCTCGGGTCTAAGAATAACTCTGTAAACTAATGCGTCTTCTGCAAATGAGCTAAAATTTCTATAGCCACGGTGTTAAAGTCGTTTACTAAAGAGATAATAGTAGAGATTCCATTACACACCCTTGGGGAACACCTGATGTGACTTCGACTACATTAGAGCTAACACCTATGATTAACCCATGTGCGTGAATATTCAAGTCTATTCCAGCACAGAATCTTTTTATCTATGCCATAGGCTTCTAGCTTTGTGAATAGTTCTTCTGAGGCGCTTTGTCGAAGGCTTTTTTAAAATCTATAAAACCGCGTCCACTTGGACATTGCTCTCTCCCGAACGGAAAACACCATGAAAAAAACGCAAGTTCTGAGTCAGTGAGCATCGTATTTGTGAGTGTCTGTGATTCAAATGAAGTCATAATAGTTAATGAATTATTTATCAAGGATTTTAATCGATTTTAACTGATTTTTATGAAATTGTGTTTCCCTTTAAGCCTTATTTACACTATTTTAAGGATGGTTTCCTTCAAATTGAAGTAAGTCTTTTTCCGTTTCCCCTTCAATGATGTTAACGAAAGTTTTTAATGTTTTTGAAAATAAAAACAGATTCACAGGCATTGCTCATTACTTTGAATTCATTTTTGATGCAGGTTATCGGCCAGGTAGCGGATGTGAACAGTATAATTGGTGGTTTTATTCAAAATATAACATATATATATATATATATATATATATATATATATATATATATATATATATGTATATATATATATATATATATACTCTTATATGAGGGTGGTCCCAGAAGTACCCGACCCAACAAATAAGAACACAAAAATTTTGGAAAAAAATATATTTATTTTCAGCATAATCTCCCTTCAGCCCTTTCACTTTCCCCAGCGATATTCAATAAGGTCGATACCCTTTTTATAACAATAGCTGTCTTGTTCCTCAAAATAGCCATTAATTGCCGACATCGCTTCATGGTTGGAAAATCCTTGACCACCGAGCCAATTTTTCAAGTTAGCGAACAGAAAATAATCCGAGGGAGCTAAATCTGGCAAATTTGGTGAATGAGTTAGTAATTCAAACTTTAATTCATGAATTTTGGCCATTGCAATAACGGATTTGTGGGCTGGTGCATTGTCTTGATGAATCAACAATTTCTTCTATGCCAAATGCGGCTGCTTTTGCTTGATTTCTTCGCTTAAACGTTGCAATAAGTTCGCATAATATTCACCGTTGATAGTTTTTCCTTTTTCAAGATAGTCAATGAAAATTATCCCGCGCGCATCCCAAAACACCGACGCCACGACCTTTCCCGCAGATGACACGGTCTTATCCTTCTTTGGAGGCGGTTCTCCCTTTTGAATCCATTGTTTTGATTGTTTTTTTGTCTCGGGTGTGAAGTAATGGACCCATGTTTCATCCATGGTTATGAAACGGCGCGAAAATTCTACTTTTTTTGCTGTGAAACTTTGCTAAACACTCAATTGAAACATCTTCACGACACTGGTTTTGCTCGAGTGTGAGCAAACGCGGCACCCATCTTGCTCACAGCTTTCCCATGCCCAAATTTTCAGTTAATATGCGATATACCGCACTTTTTGAAATGCCTACCATGTCTGCCAGCTCGCGCACTTTCAGTCGACGATCATCGAGTATCAATTTGTGGATTTTCTTCACCGTTTCTGGAGTCGTCACCTCATTTGGTCGACTAACGCGATATTCGTCTTGACAGGTCGCACGGCCTCGTTTAAACTCTGCTACCCAATAGTTTACTGTTGTAAACGAAGAAGCAGACTCACCCAGAGTAGAATCCAGTTCAGATTTGATATTGGTTGGGCTGAGGTCTTTCCAATAAAAGTATTTTGTCACATAACGATGACCAATTTTCTCCATTTTCACAAATTCACTGAAAACGTTCACTATTGATGGCTGCCAAAAATCTACTAAACAACGTGGCGTCTTCAAACTTGAAGCATATGCTTTATAGATTGTGTACTTTCTAATAAAGTGATATTTTTTAAGCAACTACCGCCATCTCTAGGTCATGCCGGGTACTTAGGGGTTCCCCACGTATATGTCATTCGATTCATATAGCGGAGATTTAGTATTTGAAAATAAATCGACAGTGATATGCGTCGACAACATTAAAACTGGGGGAATTTGAAGTCATATTTGAGGATAATGTAGTTCATCGAAACCCGGTCGGTAGTACAATTTTGATCCAGTGGAAAGGTGCTTTTATTTGCTCATCAGAATTTTCTGTTTTTGCTAAGTATATTTGATTATTTAACGCAGAAGACAGGCTTTATTTAGTCATAACTTATACCTCGTTCAATCATCATAGTAGATATATATATATATATATATATATATATATACATACATACGTGGAAAATACCCTCAATAAAGGGATACGAAAGCCGCAAACGAAACAATAGCAACAGTTCATTGGAAAAAAACGAAAATCATGGATTGCGGACGAGATGATTAAGGCGATAGATTATAGAAGGAAATGGAAGAATGCAAACAGAATCCGATTGACGGACGAGGAGATATATGACAAACAGAGACGAGAAACTAATGGAACGTAAGAAGCGTGGTGAAGGAAGCAGTGCAAGGACATGGAGATTTCACAAATGAAGGGTGGAATGGGTAAACTGTAAAGAAAGGTGAAATATCTAGAAGTAAGAAGGGAAAATCAGTGAGCACCTTCAAAGATACGACAGGGAAATTATTGATTGAACAAGGGTAGATTCGAGAGAGATGGAAAGAATACCTAGATGATGTATATGGTAACTAGAGTCGGCCAGCATATTTAGGCACATGAAGAGAATATGACGCAGATGAGGATGGCTTAGGAATAGGCATACTTCTTTGTCATATAGAAAGGGCATTTAGGGAAATGAGATCAAATAAGATCGCGGAGATTGATAAAATTACCGAAGAACTACTTAACGGTTTACGAGGTTGTGAAGAGAAGTGTTTTTATAGGAAATTTCGTAGCATTTATAAGGGAGTAATTTCGCCGGAAGATCTCTCATCAAATCCAGGTTTGATCTCATCTCAAACAAAGAGAGAGGCAGCCGAATGTGAGCAATGTAAAATGAACGATATTTTTCCTTTCATAAGCAGGAAAAGTGGTGCTTAGGATCGTCAATAAGGTTATAAAGAGGAGAGGGCAAATGATTATTTAAGGGATGATCAATTTGGGTTGAGGAGGGGAGAGGAACGCGTGATGATAGCGGTAATGAGGTCAATAATAGAAAGTAGCATGGAATACATTGGGATGTTTTGTGGATTTCGATAACGGCTACGACAGTTAATTGAGTAGAATAAATGGATCTATTGCTGGGAAAAGTGTAGATTGGAGGGATGGGCGACTTTTCCGCTACCAGTTCATGTCTCAGACTGGTCAGATGAGAGTGACGGATGGGGAGTCGGGATGGGCAGTGTTTGGAAGCGGGGTAAGACAGAAGTATCCATTATCAACAATATTTGTCAACTTGTAAAGGAAATAGTGAAAGAGGTATAGAAGGACCTGAAGATAGGAATGAAATTAAAATGAGTAAGTTTTTCGGATGAGGAGTCGGGATGGGCAGTGTTTGGAAGCGGGGTAAGACAGAAGTATCCATTATCAACAATATTTGTCAACTTGTAAAGGAAATAGTGAAAGAGGTATAGAAGGACCTGAAGAAAGGAATGAAATTAAAATGAGTAAGTTTTTCGGATGATCAAGCTTTAATTAGCCAGTCGGCCAAGTAGTTGTAGTCATTGCTGGAATTTTTAGTGACCGGAAACACTTCGAATCAGCCTTAAGTGGGAATTCATTTGACTCGTGAACTGTGTAGTCTGAGATATTTTGGCATATCGTTTTTTTTCACCACTGAATTATTTATTTCCTACAATTTATTTATTTGAATTCTATGCATTACCGTCTATTGAAATAATGTATTCCTTTTTTTTTAACTTTCATCATTTTAGTACTTACCTACGTATTCACACTATTTCTTGGGTGATAACAACGCGTTATCACGACGTCGCGAGTCTTAAAGTTTAGAAAAATATAATAAATTAGCCAAATTCAGACAATTTTTTAACTTCTTACCGAAAAATTGAGCAATGGCATTGCCTTTCATAAATTGGTCACACTTAAAGATCATCATTCATTATCAAATAATCTTTGACATACGAGGTCACAGAGACTTGCAAAGTTAAAATTTATCAGGAAATCCTCATATCCACTCAACAAATTGTCTTGGGTCAGCCAGATTTTGTCCAAATAGTTATCGGTTACCATCGAAGAAGTAGAAATGAGTGTTATTGCCGAAATTACACCAAATAGTCACAATCGTAATTAATTATAAAATTTTTAAGCTGACATCAAACGTCAACGGTGGCCTCTGAAAAACTCTGAAATTTGTCGTACCTAATGCTTGCGACATACTATATTCTGTCTTGTTCTGCCGGAGTGATCGTATGAAAATAAGCTTCCTTGAATAGAATTATTGACACATTTCATAGTGATTCAAAAAATATTTAATAATGATTCAACTATCTCAATAGTTTCAGCCTCAAATAAAGTGGTGGATTGGAACAAAGTTTTTCTTTTTCATTTATTAAAATGATTCAACTCATGAATATTCGAATTTTAACCAACGATTCTTAACTGATGTTATTTTAATTCCCCTATAAATTTAAATCTTTGAAAGTCCTATCTTAATGTTAAGCTATAAACTTTCTTCTTTCTTCTATCTCTTATGCCAGTGGGTTGTTATATTGGACTTTTGTCTAAAATATTGCAAGTATATTCGAATTGTCATAATTCTTACTCCGACAATTATACATTTTTTATTGGAAGTTTTTTTATTAGGTGTTGGGAATTCATTGCATAAGTAGGAAATTAAAATTTTCAGAATAAATAAGAGTGATAGTACGTGATGAAATTCCGAAAACAAATATCACGGAGAGAGCTGATCCTAAGTATACAGTGTTAATAAAATGTCTTATCCATTGAAAAAGAAACATTTTTTTCCGCTCCGTTCTGAGATTTCAATTTATCGTTTAAAAACGCGAGAAGTCACTATTGGACAAGGCGTGGAGAATAGGGAATTATAAATAATAATTAAACTCCGAGATAGTTTCGCACATGCGTCGTAAATTCATTTGCCCGGGACACCGAATTCCTCGCAACAATCGCTCCGATTTGGCGCAATTACACCTCGCGGGGAGTACGAGAGACGCATTCCGGCACAGAACAGCATATCATAAGGAAATATTGCCGTTCATTAGCTTATCAAATTTCTTTTCCGCATGTTATGTACATCCGTGGTGCGGCGGGCACGAAAATGCTCTCCCCCGGTGAGGGTCGACCTTTCGAGTGACGCCAAATGAGGAAAGATGATCTTCCTCCGGGGGTAGGGAGAGAAAGAGAGAGAGATCGAGGTAACACGACTGGGTGCGATGGCGAGGGTCTCTCTCTCTCTCTGTGCCACTAAAAATAAAACGAACGTAAACCTCTCTCTCTCCGAGAGACCCTGTAATTTACGAGGTGTGGGTCATCTCCCGGCTCCCGGCAAAAGGGCTGCTCCCACATTTCACTTCGCGGCCGACGCTCATAGGCAATCGCTCAAACATTGCCCCGCTCTTTAACGTTCGAATCACAAGTTTTTTAGGCTCCTTCGGTTCAACCCCTTTTCTCCCCCCCCTTCCCCAAAACCCACACACACACACAGATCCCCGACGTCTCCCCGAGAAGGGTGTTTAAACTCGCCGAAAAACCGAAATCTCCCCGTGTTTACATTTGCTAAAAAGGGATATGTCTGAGTCCTTCATCCCTCGCGCGATAGTGTACGTTTTTAAGTCGTTTCGTTTCGGAGTCGGCTTCATGAAAAACGATGTGTCATTCCCTTTCCCGTCAGCGCATGGGAGGTGGGACAGGCGGTGCCGACGTTATGGGTTTATTATTGTGCCGTCTTTCTTTTGTGTTTTTCGTGGGGCTGGACAAATTACGAACGCCTTCAGGGCGACAAAGATTATTTATGCGGAGCGGAATACGCACGCCCCGGAGTGGTTATGGGTTGGGACAACACCAGTAATCTCCCTTGAGGTCACGGGGAAGATTTATCTTTTCTCAGGGAATTTCTAATTCTGTATTCATGATTTCCGATTCATAATTAAAAATGAGTGAGGGGAAATATGATCTTCATTGATTGGGATTGGAAGTCGAATTTTGGTCAAATCGTTTCAATGGGAAATTCAAAAATATTTTCTTTTTTCACATCAATCTCCTCAAGTTCTTCTCACGCATCATGCACTTCCTTTTGTTTAATTTTTCTTCTCTTATCATATTCTTACGATTGGCTACTAAGTAATGTTTTTAAATTAAGATGCTTTTTCTTTTATTAATCCGTGATATTGGTATAATTATACTAAAAGATCGATTTTGCTTTAATAAGTCCTTTTTTGACAACTGACATAAACGAGCAAAATCATTTTCAAAAGAATAGCAAAAACTCTTACTACTAGCGGTGAGTTTTGAAGCGATGTTCATGTAAAAAAAGATCTCGCTACGCTTACTTAAGCTATAGGAAAATTATTCTTTTTCTTGTTGATGAAATTGTTCTTTGCAAATCTCGATTTTATGTATTTTTCAAACTCGCAAGACACTGATAAAAACTCATCATAGACAGCCATTGTTGTAAACGATGCAAAAATACAAGTGCTGTAAGCATGACTAACGTCATTGAGATAAACTACAATTTGCTTCTAAGAGCATTTAGCTTTAGCCGGAAAAGTTTCTCCTTGTGGGCACTTATAAAGGGTATGCTTAAGGGAAGGGTGGCTGCTGGGTGAGGGCTGAGCGGAGTAGGCGTGGTTGAATGGGAGGGACTTCCTACAGGAAGTTTTCGCTGACAGGACTAGGGGGGATGAAAAATGGAAGGGATGCAGTGACGATGGGGATGTTGAGAGGTGAATGGAAAGGAGGGAACCTTGATGGATCCCCAAAAATAGATTTAGCGTACGACTCTGTTGTTCACAGTGACTTGTTTTGATTCCATTACAGCTATTCAACTTAACCGTTGAGTCTGAAATATATATTTCGTTAGAGCGTGAAAAAGAGTAAATTTGATGAAACATGTCATTCGATATTGGGTAAGTAGGCTACTGTTGCTGCTGCTATTGAAAAAATCATATGCCTCTTTCCAGAATTTGGTTACAGTCCTGTACAACCCTCGCATTCGTTTGACTTCTCCAGCCAAAGCTCATCATTTGTCAGATTGCACTCACTCAAGAAGATTAGACTATCGCCTGCGACCTATTTTTCATGGTAATCCTTGAATTTAGAGTACGTCCTGAACAATTCCCCGATATAGGCACGAAATATGGAAGCTCGGCGTTCTTATGCGAATGAACTGATGAGTTGGGAAATTTCAACGCCCGTATTTCCTGACGCGTTGCTCCCCAGCGATGTGCTAAGGTTTTGCTTAGTTAACGCATGTTCTTTAACTTTTTTATCCTTTTAGATATTATTTCGCGATGCCTGGGCTGAGGTTTTCGAAAAGCTTTCAAGATCATTTACTAATTTTGCTTATGGCCGTCTTGATGTACATTAGTACTTATTAAGTGAAGTTGGAGTTAAGAGTAAGGTAATGAAGTTTTTCTAACTGATATTTGTTTCCTAAGTTTTCTCTCATTTACTTATGCTAATTTTTTTCTTCATTGAGTTTAACTGTGCGTATTTACTTTTAGGCTACAGAGGATCAAGACTTGAAATTTTTAGTATATTAAGATACAGAACTCATTATATCTACCTCCTACGTATTTCTCTCGAGAGGAATGGACCAAATGATTTATCAGTTCAATGATATGCACCAAAAGTACTCCTTTGTCTCGATCTTTAGAATGTTCTTTTATACTGTCGTCCGTCCCTCTTCCTGTTCCAGTGTCCCTCATAATTCTTTCGGTTCAACTCCAA